>NC_059368.1:23819788-24169788 GCF_019703515.2 Myxocyprinus asiaticus
CACTTGGTGACAATACACTTACAATTAGAACAATTAAAAGGTGCAATCAGTCATTTTTTCTCCATTAATATTGTTTTTACTCCTAAAGAATTTAATTGTAATTTTGAAACATGTATAAAATCATGACCACTCACATGAGATGAGGACTCTAGTCATATCAGTAACCTTATAAAAGCTCTTTTATTCTACATGGGACAGGGGTGCCCTCATGGGGGCTGCCATTTTAGAGTCACATGACCAGCTGAATACTACTCGCTTAATCTCAGCAATTTGTCTTGTTATTGGACACTTTCACTCTTGGATTAAATTAATCATGGCCGATTGTGAATAGTGAATTTTTACAAATGGCATCTGTAACTGAAAACTATTGATTTTGAATGATGCTGCATCAACACCACTAGGTGTCACTGTAAGTCCAAGGTGTCACATAAGTGGCAAAATTTAAAACTCTTGTTTTAGCACAATGGGTAACTGACAGACGAGTAACATCTTTTGTTTTCCTGGGATGCATGTGTACGTATTATCATTCAGAAAAAAAAAATGCCGCGTGGTCATGCATTTCTGATTACCTCTGAATGTGGTTTCAGTGATCAGATCACATAACTTGAAATTTAATTTGCCAGAGTGTCAGCACAAATAACATTCTTCAGTAGAGAATGATCTTGAATGATCATTCACAGACTGTGTAACAGCCACACTGGAATGTTTTCAAACTCAACTCTACCAGATGAAGTAGCAAGAACAAAAACACTCAAATGACAATTTTTAACAATGCAGATGGAATCACTAAACTGATCAAAAGAAGCTCAGATTACTTTGTGTGTGGGGAAATCGCTTCTACGTGTCATGAATGATAAGCTGGGGCACTGTGCGGTACCTTCAGACATTGACTCTGTCAATCAAATTTGTAAAGAACTTAAAGGTCTGAAAGTTCAGATGTGTTATTACATCTTATCCAAAGTAAACCCCACCCTATGGAAACATTCACACACACGTACTCTATTCTGAACAAAAGACTTTGTCTTTCTTATACAGTCCTTGTATCACTGTCCAGGAGAGGTGTCCTTTACATGGGGCACACCCTGTTTCAGTGCCAATAACAGAGCAACTTGGGTTATTGATAGTAGTAATGACAATGTTTTCACAGTCATTGTGTTAATCAGAATCTCAGCAATTAAGTAATGGGGATAAACCTGATCCTGGACCTTTTGTTTCCGGTATAAGCCTCCGTCTCTGTTAGTGCTTATTTACCTGCGGATATGACCAGGTGTGGAGCGCTGACTCCGCCCCCTTTGGTTCACAGCCTGGACCATCATCCTTCCAGTACAGCTCACTCTCCCCTGAGAGAGGGAGACAGAGAGGGAGAGAATTAAGTCAAAATATTTATCAGATAAAAAAAAACCCAGAATAAAAACACTTTTGCCTAAAAATAACCAACCCCATGCATTACATTAACATAAAAGAAGTATAACAAGAGGGCTAAAAAGATTATTGAAAAGTGACATGTATGAGAGACACTATCTGTAACTTGTACAAACAACTGACCTCTGTAGAGGCAACATTAAAGAGAGAGAGACAGAGTTTGTGTATGACTATACAGCTGTCTGGCTCATCAGTGTGTGTATGCGATTGCTTGGTCAGTGCGTGTATGTGATTCACAGGTTAATCTACGCTGGAATGTTTCTTAATGTGTTTGTATGAATGAACTCTTGACCCTTCTGAAGTCTGTAATGATTTCGTTGCTCTTCCCCATGACTGCAGATGTTTATCAGTCTCCGTTCCATAGCACTGGTCATGCTGACTAGCCACTTGAGTGAATAATTGTGGGTTTACTTACTCAATATGTTTACATGCAATTTAAAAGTTTGTGCACTTTAATCTTTTTAAAAGGTCATGTAAACGCTTCAATCTTGCTGAAATCCGAAGTTGGACTAACAGACCTAGATACTGCGATTGTAGCTCAGCTTCGTCCTACATGTATACACGTTAAATGGACCACATTTGGCCTTGTCTCTTGCACATGCTTGAAAAGACAGGTGACGTGCGACATGTACTTGGACAGACAGATGAAAAACAGTAGCTTTACTATGCAAAGAACCACTGTAGCTCGATTATAACTTTGCATGTAAACATACTGACTGTGGCTGATAGTTTGGGGACAAATGTGTCCCCAGAAGTTAACTAAATCTGACCTCCTTTTGGGGACAGCTGGGGATGCCCCTATTTGGAAAAATGATTAATAGATAAATGTAATATTTTTTTGTTAAAAACTCTAAAAATGCTAAATGTTTTCTTTTAGGTGTAGTGTTAGTTTTATGGAGTAGTATTTATAAATAGCGTAATACATAAATTATTCATTATTAATATAAAAAAATAGAAGGAATGTCCTCACTTAGATGATACGTAAACGTGTGCGCATGCGCGCATGTGTGTGTGTGTGTGTGTGTGTGTGAGAGAGAGAGATCATAAATCAGATAAAACCTTTTCAATCATATTAAGACTGAATTGATTCAAATTGATCTGTTCACTTCATCCTAAGAATTAATGTTCTAATGACTTATGATCACACACTGTGTGTGTGTTTGTGTATGTGTCTCACCGCTGGATTGCCTGCCATAACAGTATAGTTTCCATCATCATCTAGTGAGGCAGCTGCTGTGTGCAGGGAGAATGTGCCATCTGCCTCGCGGCTGATCCGGTAGTGTTCACTGCGCTTTGAGATCTGCTTTCCATCCTTAAACCAGTACACCTATAAACACACACCGATATAAACACCATTATGCAACACTCCAAAGCTTGTTCCTTTGTCTCTTTCTATTCCTCATCACTTATGTTATTACAAAGATTGCTGTCATCACACAGTCATTTCAGTGGTTTCATGGTAGTGAGAGAGTAAGGAGAGACACAATAAAAGAGACAGCCATATATGGCAGGAATCTCAATATTGAAGATGAGCAGAGCTTCTGATGAAACCAGCCTTAAGTCACAGATGATAAACTCTACCACCGACCCCATCATCACAGTCTCCTCCTCCAATCCCTTTTCACAACATACATGGCTCTTTGTAAAGACTAACACAAAATCGCATGGTATGCTCACTGATCGCAAGAGCAACCACTGTCAATCATAACCACTCTTGGCTTTGGGAATTTGAAATGGTTGGTTTAAAATGTTAAAAACATGATATATTTCTCTTCTGTCTCCATGTTCTCTCCTCTGACTGACACTGAGGTCTCTAAACTCCTCCTCTCCAACCACCCCACCACCTGTTACCTTGACCCCATTCCTTCTCACCTTCTCCAGGCCATTTCTCTGTCCATCCTACCTGCACTCACACACATAATTAACACATCTCTACTTACAGGCACTTTTCCCACTACATTTAAGCAGGCTCGAGTAACCCCGCTGCTGAAGAAACCCGCACTTAATCCCACACAAATAGAACACTACAGACCAGTCTCTCTCATCCCATTCATGGCAAAAACACTTGAAAGGGCAGTTTTCAATCAAATCTCTGCCTATCTCTCACAGAACAAGCTGCTGGATGACAATCAGTCAGGCTTCAAAAGTGGACACTCCACCGAGACTGCCCTGCTGTCTGTCACCGAGTCGCTGAGACAGGCGAAAGCTGAATCAAGATCATCAGTCCTGATTCTGCTGGACCTTTCTGCAGCCTTTGACACAGTCAACCATCAGATCTTACTCTCTACCCTCTCCTCGCTGGGCATCACAGGAACTGTGCTTGACTGGTTTAATTCCTATCTCTCAGGTAGGTCCTTCAAGGTAGCCTGGAGAGGTGAGGTATCCAAGCCACATCAGCTACTTACTGGGGTACCTCAGGGATCAGTGCTTGGGCCACTTCTCTTCTCTATATACACATCACTGGGACCCATCATTCAGGCACATGGTTTCTCTTACCACTGTTACGCTGATGACACGCAACTCTACCTGTCTTTCCAGCCCAATGACACCACAGTGACTGCTCGAATTTCTGCCTGCCTGGCGGACATCTCGGCCTGGATGAAGGAGCACCACCTGCAACTCAACCCAGCCAAGACTGAACTCCTCGTCTTTCCAGCCAACCCTGCGCAGCTGGGTGCAACTACAGTAACGCCTTCCAAATCGGTCAGAAATCTAGGGGTAACCATCGACAACAGACTAAATTTCACAGACCACATCTCAAAGACCACAAGATCATGTAGATTTACACTCTACAATATCAGGAAGATAAGACTCTTCCTCTCTGAACATGCCACACAACTGCTTGTCCAGTCACTTGTCATAACTAGACTGGACTACTGTAACGCTCTCATTGCAGGCCTCCCTGCATGTGCAACTAGACCCCTCCAAATGATACAGAATGCAGCAGCATGTCTGGTCTTTAATGAACCAAAGAGAGCACATGTTACACCACTCCTTGTCTCTCTCCACTAGCTACCGGTTGATGCACGTATCAAATTCAAGGCTCTGATGCTGGCATACAGAACAGTTACTGGGTCTGCTCCAGCATACCTAAATTCATTTATGCATAGCAACGCGCCCACTAGAAGCCTGCAAAAACACTTTCCCGGACTTTCAGCTTCATCATACCACGTTAGTGGAACGACCTCCCAACTCCATCCGTGAAGCTGACTCACTCTCCGTCTTCAAAAAATGACTAAAAACACATCTTTTCCATGAGCACTTAACCAGTCATTTAAAAAATAAAAAAATAAAAAAAAATAAAAAACAATTCTGTTGCACTTTATTCTGTTTGAATACTATTATGATGCTAGTGATACTTTGTAATACAGCAATTTTCATACCACTGTCTCCTAAGATGATTCGCTTATGTTTTCCTCTCTTGTAAGTCGCTTTGGATAAAAGCATCTGCCAAATGAATAAATGTAAATGTAAATATATTTAAATACAACAATTAGTTATTGTCCTCTAACTTGACAAGCAGCACTGAATAAAATCAATTACTCGCATGCAATCGGCCGTACACATTCTGATATTCAGTACAACAGCACTCTTGCTCATGCGTTATCGTTAAAATTGCATTTCAGAGCACTACTGAAATTGTTTCTTTAAATGTTTTAATCTTATTTTTAACTTTTATATCTATCAGAAAGTTAAAGGTACTGTAAGCGATTTTAGTGTTCTGAAGCTTTCACATGACTGAGCCGTTGAATTACAGTAGCCACGCCCCCTCATTCCAAAACCTGCCCTCCAAAGATCATTTTTAGACCAAAACAGAGCAAAAGAGCAGCACTGTTTGTTCCTGTGGCTGTCAAATTCAACAGTGGCACAATAGCGCCCTCAACTGACAAACATTATGAATCATAGCCTCAATGATCCTCTTCAAATACAACACTATAAGTACGAGCAAAATGAGGCAGGTGAAAAGCGTCAATGTACGCGCTCCACGAACAAATTTTTCTTTGCTGTTTACAAAGTCTACAGCTGTTACAGAGACCGGTGAGATGTCTCGTGACACTTATTTCATTAATATCTTTGAGAGTAGGAACACTTTTTGCATACCTTTCCATATAAAAAAAAAAAATCACTTACAGCACCTTTCATTTCTAGTCCATTATAAATTAAACAGTGACCATAAACACTGTGTATCTCGATTATCTTAACTAGATAAACTTAGATTAACTGGCTGCTGAGGTTATTCTAACAAACACAGTATCTGCAATTCCTTGTTACTAGCTTTGGTAAGAACGTGTCTACCACCAACATTTATGTAAATACAGTATGCAAAGAGAGCTAGATTGCATGCGTGTTGATGACCTCTTACCTTTGGCTTTGGGTCTCCAATGACCTTGCAGCTAAAGGTAACTGGCATGCCCTCGAAAACCTTGTAGTGCTTTAGCTTCTGATCGAAGAATGGTGCAACCTCTCCAGGTGTGTCTTCATAGTGCTGGACATCATCATCAGATTCCTCCACAGGCGAGCGCTCCAGACGGAACTCAATCTCGCTGATCAGCCGCTGTTCGAAGCTTGACACTTTATACTCCTGTCACACACACACACAGGAATAGAAGATTAAATGTTCTGTGAATGCTGGGTACAATTAGCACATATTTAAATACTAATTTTAACTTCTACCAAGAGATTATGGGAGAAAGATTTAAACTTGGTATTAGAGGAAGGAGTGTGGGCTAGGATTCTAAAAAACGTCAAGTCTGCATCTAGAGATGCAAGGGTGCACCTTAAGCAATTCAAGATTTTACATTGATTCTATTGGCCCCCCTCTAGATTGTATAGGCTTGGTCTTAAAGACGCACCCACCTGCTGATGATGTCAAACAGAAGATGGAGACATAACCCATGTTTTTGGTGGTGTGTTAAGATCCAAGAATTTTGGTTATTAAGTGTGATATATTGGGCACTCAAATGTAATTTTGCCCCAGACTCTGTATTTTAGGCGATGTTGAGGTCATCAATATAAACACAAAAAACGGGGTCCTAACCAGTGTCATGATAGCCAGACAAATTGTTTTAAGGGGATGGAAGTCGGCTGGAGCGCCCCCCTTTCAGGAGTGGTGCTCGGAGATGGGGAGGGTGGCGGTTTTTGAAGAAGGGTAATCTAGAAGACTAAGGAATTTGGACTCGTTTGTGGGGAAATGGGGCAAATATTTGGCGTTTTGGAGGGCTCCCAGGGAGGGGCAGTAGAGAGAGAGGTGTAGTTGTTAGTGTGTGTGATTATATATTTTGTGTCTGTGTATATACTCATACGTGACCACAGGAATGATTGTTGAGGGTCAGGGTGGGGTAATAGTGGGGGTTAAATATTGATTCGGTGTATATGTTTTACTTTTCTTTGTTTAATGTATGAATCAATAAAAAAAAATTTAAATCACAAAAGATTCAAAGCAGCGCTTGACGCCCTGAAGTAAATCATGTGAATGTGGCATCAAGGTTGCTGTAGCGAAGTGGACAGCCACAGCCTTCCAGCTGATTAATATTGTCGAGGATGAGGTTTTAAGAGATTTAATGTGCATTGCAATGAATACACAACCTATGGGGACTAGTTTTTTCAATTAGTCAAAGTTCCACTTTGGGAAACATTGAAAGGTGCACTCAGCAATTCCTGAGAAACACTGTTGATATTCGAACTCAACTGCCAAAATAAACACACCACTCCCTTCAGTGCTCCTTTGGAAGCTCAGCCCTTGACTTATCAATCCTTTTTAGTTTATATTCATCTGACCTTTTTCTCTTGGTCTGTTTCTCAGCCAGTCCTCCTTGGAGTTTAGAAAGTTCACATCAGCCAGATTTGCAATTGCTCTTCAAATGAATTTCCCTCTCGCTCTGCCCCCGCCTCCACCCCACGTGCAAAAACCACCCCCTGTTGCTGATTGGCTGAAGTAGTGTTGTGTGGATCAGTCCGATCCACTTTGTTTTCATCCCATTTACAGAGCCAGGGCTGTGTACAAATACTAGATTTTTTTTCAGCGCACCCACAGAATGGATAGCTAGCAGACTGTGGGGAGATATTTGAGAATTTGACAAAAAAAAAAAAAAAAAAAAAAGAAAAGAAAAAAGAAAAAAAAAAAGTGTATTGGATTAGAATTACCGAGTGCACCTTTAAGGATATTTCTTGAATTGGTGCTTTTTAAATGCATTTCTATATTTGTACCGTGGAAGGCTTTGTTTGGAATATGTTAAACATTGTTACATTTTTATTTATTTTTTTCCAAAGAAACTAAATGCATTTTGACAAAGAAAAAAGTATATATACACAGTTGAAGTCAGAAGTTTACATACACCTTAGCCAAATACTGTACATTTAAACTCAGTTTTTCACAATTCCTGACATTTAATCGTAGAAAACATTCCCTGTCTTAGGTCAGATAGGATAACTTAATGTGAAATGTCAGAATAGTAGTAGAGAGAATGATTTATTTCAGCTTTTATTTCTTTCATCACATTCCCAGTGGGTCAGAAATTTACATACACTTTGTTAGTTTTTGGTAGCATTGCCTTTAAATTGTTTAACCTGGGTCAAACATTTTGGGTAGCCTTCCACATGCTTCTCACAATAAGTTGCTGGAATTTTGGCCCATTCTTCCAGACAGAACTGGTGTAACTGAGTCAGGTTTGTAGGCCTCCTTGCTCGCACACACTTTTTCAGTTCTGCCTGCAAATCTTCTATCGGATTGAGGTCAGGGCTTTGCAAACTGTAGTCTGGCTATTTTACTGGCTTTCTTGCTGAGCAGCCTTTCAGGTTATGTCGATATAGGACTAATTTTACTGTGGATATAGATACTTGTCTACCCGTTTCCTCCAGCATCTCCACAAGGTCCTTTGCTGTTGTTCTGGGATTGATTTGCACGTTTCGCACCAAACTACATTAATCTCTAGGAGACGGAATGCGTCTCCTTCCTGAGTGGTATGATGACTGTGATATCCCATGGTGTTTATACTTGCATACTATTATTTGTACAGATGAACGTGGTACCTTCAGGTGTTTAGAAATTGCTCAAGGATGAACCAGACTTGTGGATTCCAATTTTTTTTTTCCTGAGGTCTTGGCTGATTTCTTTCGATTTTCCCATGATGTCAAACAAAAAGGCACTGAGTTTGAAGGTAGGCCTTAAAATACATCCACAGGTACACCTCCAATTCAGTACTCCTATCAGAAGCTAATTGTCTAATTGTCTAAAGACTTGACATTTTCTGGAATTTTTCAAGCTGCTTAAAAGGCACAGTTAACTTAGTGTACTTAAACTTTTTACAGTCAGATTGACTAATTTGTTCTTGATGGGTGTGATCTTTAGGATATGTCCCGGGCTGGCCTTGAGTGACGCAATCACGCTTTAAGTGACGTAATTTGAAAGTGAAGAACACGAGATCTTGCCGAGTCGGTGGCTGTCATTACTGCCGCTATCGCCATTGAGAAAGAGATCCTTATGCATTTACAAACCTGAGATGTTCTGCATGACCGTGTGATTACTTAATTTATTAATCATGAGAGGACTGATTTTCATTTCAAGCAAATTGTTAAGTGCTTTTTGCATTGTTATAGCAACATCAGGAGTTTTCTGTGTGTAAATTAGGCTGCTTGAGCATTCAGTGTCAGTTTTGAAAAGTAGTGCTGCATTCCATTCAACTCGGAAAGTCAGATTTTACAACTTCCTACTAGGAAAAGTGCAATGGAATGCATCTTGAAGTCAGAATTACAACTTGTAGGCTCGTGCAGAAATTCTCAACTCCGATTTCGCCGAGATGCAGGGGCATGATATCACACAAACATGTCGACACTCAGTGAGATATGCAAAGTAAATGATAAACATTCACTTTATTAAGTAATATCGATAAATGTTTTCGTTTCCACATTACATCATATTAAAGCTTGTTTAACAAACGCCTGCAGAAACAGGTGTACAAAACAATCTCTTTTGATAATCGTACACCTGTAGCACAGATGCTAGCGCAGCAGCATTGTTTATCAGTTGGGTTGCTAGGAGACATCTCTAATGAGAGTCAAACCCCTGCTAACGGGAGCATTACAGTTACGAATATCGGGGAACGGAATGCATTTATGGTCGGAGATATCAAGTAAGAATATCCCACATCCAACTTAAATGGATCGCAGCGTAACAGTGTACACTGACAAAATTTATTGCAAGCAACATTTAAATTGCAAATATTATTAGATAGATTTTAACAGGCATTATAGACCTCCTTGGTAGATTCATGTGAAAAATTCTGATTTTTGAAATGTCTGAACAGTCATACTGCAGTTAAAATTAGGCTTGCTTGAACACTGTGTCATTTCAAGTTCTGGCTTTCGTGCGTGAACGTGTTTTTAAAATGTCAATTGGTATATTTAGTTAGCTGCGACATAATGTATGATGCCCAAAGGCATAAGGTGTCTTATTCATTGTGAAACTGTGTTTTCTTAAATGGCATGAATCACACTGAAGGCCTAGATTTTAATGCACGGCCCACCACTGCTGTAAATTATTTACATGTCCCCAACAAGCCATGTCCTTCATAATCAATAAACCAAGTCAGTTATTGTGTGATGTGATACATTGCAGCCAAGTGAGCCTGACTCACTGAACATTCACTTGACCGTCCGAGGAAACGAGTGCCTTTTTTGTTTCTTTTTGTGCAGGTTCCGCCTAGCGGCTGGAGTTTGTTTTGAGTAGCAGTACTCCTTCAGGACAGTTTTGTGGATGAATCTACACGTTCTTTGTGTTTATTCTGCCTATTGGCTGGAATTTGTTTTATAGATCATCTTCTGTTATGCAATTCTGTCTCACAAAATTTGTATAGAAACTCAAACAGTCCATGCACACCTACGAGAGCCCCTGCGACAACTTTGCCATTGGATTACTCAAGTCCGGTTGACCCGAGTAATCCAATGGCAAAGTTGTCACAGGGGCTCTTGTAGGCGTGCATGGAATGTTTGAGTTTAGAGGGATGGACGCCAGCTGGCACTGTCGTACACGGGATTAATGCGCATGTTTCCTTTTTTCTGTTTGTTTGTTGTGGTGTAGTGGACTAAAGCACTGAACTGGTAAGTGCAAAAAAAAATTGTGTTCAATCCCCACAACCACCACCATTGTGTCCTTGAGCAAGGCACTTAACTCCAGGTTGCTCCAGGGGGATTGTCCCTGTAATAAGGGCACTGTAAGTCGCTTTGGATAAAAGCATCTGCCAAATGCATAAAATGTTTTTGACACACAATCTATTTTTTCTAATATGTCAAAATGTTAATATGACTAGATTGTCTCTCTCCATGTGGAATGTGAATGGGTTGGGGCACCCCACAAAAAGGAAGGAAGGTCATTTCTCTTCTTAAATGTAAGAGGGGTGGACATGTTTTTTTTAAGTGCTGGCTCAAGTAAGAGCTGGGGAGTCATTACACTGATAAGTATCTACAATTCAAATTTCTCAAACAGATTAAAGAAAATAGAAGTCATTATTGTTTTAGCAGAAATTCAGGGGCAAAGGTCGATTTTGGCTAATATTTACGCACCTAACGCTGACGATCAGGGCTTTTTTATAGATCTTGAAGGGATGGTGCAAGCCACTGGCACCCCTCATAATATAATATTGGGAGGAGACTTTAATCTTTTGATGGACTCAGTCCTTGATCTTAGTGAAGCAAGTGTGCAAGCCCCCTAGAAACATTGACGCTTCACAGGATGTGTAAAAATCCTGGTCTTACAGATATTTGGAGACTATTTAACCCATCTGGTAGGGACTATAATTTTTTTTAAAACATCTTAGTCTCCGATCACACCCTGGTGAGTTTAGAGATGTTGCCACATACAGAGAAAAAGAAAGCTGAAAATAAATTGAATACCCGATTGAAATACAGATATAATACTATATTGCGGAAGGTGGAGTTTTGGCTATTCAGGGCAAGACAGTCATACTTTGAGTCGGGGGACAAAGCAGGAAAGCTTTTTGCTAGATATATAAAGCAGAGAGAGTCTTTCTATTATTCCCTCAGTGAAATCTGCTGGTGGTAAAATATATTTACCTCGGCCATTGATAATGCTTCTAAAGAATTCTAGCTTGATCTCTATAGTTCCACGTCTTCGTCTACTGATGAAGATATTAGAAACTTTGTGGAACCATTAGAACTTCCAAGACTGTTGACGGAGCAAAAAAATTCTCTCGATTCTGAGATAACCTTGGAGGAGCTTGGTGAGGTAATTAAGTCCTGACTCCGGGGCCAGACTGAATTTTTTAGATCTTATGCTACAGAACTGGCTCCACTTTTGCTAGAAGTTTATACGGAATCATTAAAGAATGGAAAGCTTCCGCCAACCATGACACAAGCCCGGATCAGTCTGATTCTTAAAAAGGACAAAGATCCAAGCGAGTGTAAGAGTTACCATCCAATTTCCCTGATCCAGCTAGATGTAAAAATTTTGTCAAAAATTTTGGCTAACCGATTAAGTTATGACATCTTTTATACATATAGATCAGGTGAGGTTTATTCGGGGCCGTAGCTCTTCTGATAACATTAGGCATTTCATCAATATCATGTGGTCAGTGGAGAATGATCAGACTCTGCCATCTCACTTGACACTGAAAAAGCATTTGATATGGTAAAATGGGATTATCTTTGAGATTTTGGAAATGTATGGGTTCAGGAAAACTTTTATTGGTTGGATTAAGTTACGTTATAGACATCCGGTAGCTGCGGTACAAGTTAAAGGATTTCAGATCATTTTACTCTGATGGGGCACCTGGCAGGGTTGCCCTCTTTCCCCATTATTGTTCTGTCTTGCCCTGGAACCATTAGCAGCCGCGATAAGAAAGGAGGATGATTTTCAAGGGGTGGTGGCAGGAGGTGTGGCGCATAAATTTCTGCTTTATGCAGATGATATTTTGTTACTCGTCTCCAACCCTACTAGATCTATGCTTTGCCTCCACAGAATTATTAATTCCTTCTCTAATTCTCAGGAAACAGAAATCAATTGGTCTAAATCCAAAGCTTTGGCTCTGACAGCATACTGCCCGGTAACGGCTTTCCAGCCGGGTGCCTTCCAGTGGCCCAAACAGAGCATTAAGTATTTGGGCATTATATTTAGCAAATTTGTGCGATTTAGTTAAGAGTTAATTTTGACCCTTTAATAAAAAGGTTTGACCGATGCAGACAGGTGGGCTTCACTTCATTTATCTATGACAGGGAAGGTTAATGTTATAAAAATGAATTGTATTTCAAAATTCAACTATCTACTACAGTCTCTCCCCATTGAAGTTACCCTCTTTTATTTTAAACAATTTGATAGTATAGCTAAATCCTTTATCTGGAATGGCAAACATTCTCGGATGCATTTTAATAAGTTACAAAACCCAACTGACTGTGGGTTAGGTCTCCAAGATTTTGTTTTACTATTACGCTTTTGGTCTGACATTTGGCTCATTGGTCGCTTCCACTTGAGAGAGCCCCTCCCAGGCTCTTTATTGAACAGGAGGTCCTTGCTCCTATCTTGCCATTGCAAAGACTTTCTACCAAGCTGCCTGGAGAAGTAAAGACACATCCCATTATCTCACACATGCATTTAGTGTGGATAAAAGTTTCCCGCATGCTCAATTCGGTCATTTACCTGAACGTTGCCGCAAGTATTTGGTTAAACCCTAAATTGGCAATTAACAAGTCCCCTTTCTGCTGGACAGAATGGATTGAGAAGGGAGTTGCTACGCTGGGTGACCTGTATGAAAATGGAGCATTAAGATCCTTTGAAAATATTATACAGTGGTTTGGGTTTCCCAAATCTCAATTCTTCAGGTACTTACAGCTGCGCCATCTACTTTGTACCACCTCTAGGTGTAGTACACAGCCCCCTAAAGCAGCAGACACTCGAGATGGTGCTTGCTGCTTTTGGAAAGGATCACGAAGCTTCAGCGTACTATTCCTGGCTAATTCAGAGTCTAGGGGACGGGGTTTTAACATCTCTTAAGTTATGGGAGAGACTTGAATTTAGTACTGGAGGATGAAGAATGGGGTAGGATTTTTAAAAATGTCAAGTCTATGTCTAGGGACGCAAGGGTGCGCCTCATTCAATTTAAGATTCTGCATCATTTTTATTGGACTCCCTCTAGATTGTATAGGCTTGGCCTTAAAGAGACACCTACTTGCTGGTGATGCCAGTTGGGAGGATGGGTACATAGCTCATGTTTTTTGGATTTGTACTAAGATTCAAGAGTTTTGGTCGAGGGTTCAGAGTTATGTCTGTGAGCATATATTGATAAAAGTTGATTGTGTTTTCATGTGCTGTTTGTGTTGAGTATGGAATCAATAAAAATGTAATGACAAAAAAAAAAAAAAAAACCAATCATGTAATTAATCGCAAAAGAATTTCATCTGACAGCTAGACTGACAGCTTTAGTTTAAAATAGTAAACAAAATACAGGATAGCTTTGGCTTTTTTTAACCAGATGAATAAAAAAAATAACCAACAGATAAATAGATTATCAAAATATTTTTTAGTTGCAGCTACAGCAAATATACTACATGGTCAAAAGCAGGTGAACCCCACCCCCCACAAGTATGTAAACATTACATGTTAAATAAGCACATATGGGTGTGGTGTTTGGGTGTCCAGATACTTGTGGCCATAAAGTGTACTGTATTTTGTACACATGAAAGTGCAAAGAAACTAAAATGGATTAGACAACTGTGACAAGCAATTTAATAAATTAAAAACAGACACACAAAATGCCCCACCTCTTAGCACTGTGTCTTATAAACTTTTTCACCATTATTTTTTATGCTCTTTCATCTGGTCTGGTTTCCCATTTCTTGCTTTCTCCCCTTTTCTTTCTCTTTCTCTCTTTTCTCTACTTTTTTCTCTCTTTTTTACTCTTTCACTCTTTGGAGGCAGCAGGAACATCTGTAGCATGGTGTGCGCTGATGACACATTACAACAGTAATTACAGGTTTAAGACACAGCTGCAGCAAGAAAAACACACCATAACTGCATATTTAGGCAACACACCCTTTCCATATCTTATTCACTTGCATGTATAGCCACATTCAACCAAAAACACACACACACGTACATTTCCTATGCAAACACACAGACAACTGCTGCTTGCCTAAGGACGTGTTGAGCGCAAAGCACACTTTAAATTTATGACACAACATTAACAGCATGTCTACTACATTTATATAAACAGTATAATTATATATATATATATATATATATATATATATATATATATATATATATATACACACATACACATACACACACACACACACTTGAGGTTTACACACACCTTAGCCAAATACATTTAAACTAATTTTTTCACAATTCCTGACATTTAATCGTAGAAAACTTTCCCTGTCTTGCGTCAGTTAGGATCAGTACTTTATTTTAAGAATGTGAAATGTCGGAATAATAGTAGAAAGAATTATTTCAGCTTTTCTTTCTTTCATCATATTCCCAGTGGGTCAGGAGTTTACATATAATTTGTTAGTATTTGGTAGCATATTGTTTAACTTGGGTCAAACATTTTGGGTAGCCTTCCACAAGCTTCTCACAATAAGTTGCTGGAATTTTGGCCCATGCCTCCAGTCTAACGGAGTCAGGTTTGTAGGCCTCCTTGCTCACACACACTTTTTCAGTTCTGCCTACAAGTTTATCAGATTGAGGTCAGGGCTTTGTAATGGCCACTCCAATCCCTTGACTTTGTTGCCCTTAAGCCATTTTGCCACAAATTTGAAGGTATGCTTGGGGTCACTATCCATTTGGAAGACCCATTTGCAACTGAGCTTTAACTTCCTGGTTGATATCTTGATATTCCTTCAATATATCCACATCATTTTCATTCCTCATGATATCATCTATTCCTGCAGCAAAGCACCCCCACAACATGATGCTGCCACCCCCATGCTTCACGGTTGGAATGGTGTTCTTTGGCTTGCAAGCCTCACCCTTTTTCCTCCAAACATAACGATGGTCATTATGGCCAAACCATTTTTGTTTCATCAGACCAGAGGACGTTTCTCCAAAAAGTAAGATCTTTGTCCCCATGTTACTGGACTCAAGATGGTGCCGAGTATGGCTGCTGCGTTGCGAGCTCCAACACAACATAGTGTTTTGTTTGTTTTGTTCACAATGCTTATGTTTTTTGTCTTGGATGTTGTCTGCCTTATTGTCTACGACAGACAAACACTTTTGGACATTGGTTCAGTAATTTCACACCGTAAACCGGACTTCACATTCCTCAATGCTGACCCGCTGTTTACAAACACGCCAGCGGAGCCCTTTGTCTGGGCAGCATGGCCGTGGAAACGCAAATGGAAAAGGGGAAACAGAGCCGGCGTTCACATCAGAGTAAGACACCGTGCAAATCGACCCCCGCTACCCACTATTCTACTGGCAAATGTTCAGTCTCTGGATAACAAGCTCTGCGAGCTGAAAGCTGAAAGCAAACTTGGATGTCTGCGGAGATTCCAGACTCAGCCATTGAGCCATTCTCCGTGCACAGAGCGGACAGAGCGAAAGACCTCTCAGGTAAAAGTAAAGGTGGTGGTGTATGTTTTATGATCAACAAATCCTGGTGTGATCAGAGGAACGTACATTCTATCAAGTCTTTCTGCTCTCCTGATCTGGAATTTCTTATGCTTCTGTGTCGACCATTCTGGCTACCGAGGGAATTCACAGCGGTCATTATCACTGCTGTGTACATTCCCCCACAAGCCGACACAGATCGGGCACTCAAGGAACTGTATGGGAGTATAAGTGAGCAGGAAACTGCGCACCCTGAGGCCGTGTTCATTGTAACCGGGGACTTTAATAAAGCCAGTTTAAAATCAGTTGCACCAAAATACCACCAGCACATTAGTTTCAACACATGAGGGGACCGGGTTTTGGACCATTGCTACTCTCCATTCCGGGATGGCTACAAATCCCTCCCCCGCCCACCATTTGGCAAATCGGACCACTCTTCCATTCTGCTTCTGCCCGCTTACAGGCAGAAATTGAAACAGGAAGCACCCACCCTCAGAACGATCCAGTGCTGGTCGGACCAATCAGATTCTACGCTACAAGACTGTTTTGATCACACGGACTGGGAGATGTTCCGGTCCGCCTCTGATGACGACGTCGAGCTTTACGCTGATAGCGTAATGCGTTTCATCAGAACGTGTGTAGAGGATATGGTTCCGACCAGAACAATACGGATCTATCCGAATCAGAAACCTTGGATTAATAGCGATGTTCGCGTGGCACTTAATGTGCGGACCTCCGCTTTTAATTCCGGGAACGCGGAGGAGCATAAACAAGCCAGTTATGCCCTCCAAAAAACTATCAAAACAGCAAAACGCCAGTACAGGAGCAAGATTGAAGGACAGTTTAACACCACCAACTCTAGAAGCATGTGGCAGGGAATTAACATCATCACGGACTTTAAAGGGAATAAAACTCCGCCATGAACACCGCTGCTGCTCTACCGGATGAGCTAAATACTTTTTATGCTCGTTTCAAGGGAAATATCACCGCCCTCGCGGAGAGAGCTCTCACGGCCGAAGCTGCAGAGGTTAGTTCACTCTCCGTCTCTGTAGCGGATGTAACCTGATCCTTCCGACGGGTGAATATCCGCGGGCCCAGACGGCATTCCGGGCTGCGTCAGAGCGTGCGCGAACCAGCTGGCTGGTGTTTTTACGGACATTTTCAACCTTTCCCTCTCTTTGTCTGTAGTCCCCACATGCTTTAAAACATCCACCATTGTGCCTGTTCCAAAACAATCAAAAATAACTTGTTTAAATGACTGGCGTCCTGTTGCTCTGACCCCCATCATCAGCAAATGCTTTGAGAGACTAATCAGAGATTACATCTGCTCTGTATTGCCTCCCTCTCGACCCGCTGCAGTCTGCTTACCACAACAACCGCTCCATTGATGATGCCATTGCATCTACAATACACACTGCTCTCTCCCACCTGGAAAAAGAAGAACACTTATGTGAGAATGCTGTTTGTAGACTACAGCTCAGCATTCAACACCATAGTGCCCTCCAAGCTAGATGAGAAACTCCGGGCTCTGGGCTTAAACAGCTCGCTGTGCAGCTGGATCCTGGACTTCCTGTCAAGCAGACGCCAGGTGGTTAGAATAGGCAGCAACATCTCATCACTGACCCTCAACACTGGAGCCCCACAGGGCTGTGTTCTCAGCCCACTCTTGTATTCCTTGTACACACATGACTGTGTGGCAACACATAGCTCCAATGCCATCATGAAGTTTGCTGATGACACGACGGTGGTAGGTCTGATCACTGACAATGATGAAACAGCCTACAGAGAGGAGGTGCACACTCTGACACACTGGTGTCAGGAGCACAACCTCTCCCTCAACGTCAGTAAGACAAAGGAGCTTGTGGTGGACTTCAGAAGAAAAAAAGACAGAACACAGTCCCATTACCATCAATGGAGCACCAGTGGAGAGAGTCAGCAGCTTCAAGTTCCTGGGTGTCCACATCACTGAGGAACTCACATGGTCCATCCACACTGAAGTCGTTGTGAAGAAGGCTCATCAGCGCCTCTTCTACCTGAGACGGCTGAGGAAGTTTGGAATGAACCGCCACATCCTCACACGGTTCTACACCTGCACTGTAGAGAGCATCCTGACTGGCTGCATCTCCGCCTGGTACGGCAATAGCACCGCCCACAACCGCAAAGCACTACAAAGGGTGGTGCGAACTGCCAGACACATCAGAGGTGAGCTTCCCTCCCTCCAGGAAATATATACAAGGCGGTGTGTGAAAAAAGCTCGGAGGATCATCAGAGACTCCAGCCACCCGAGCCATGGGCTGTTCTCACTGCTACCATCAGGTAGGCGGTATTGCAGCATCAGGACCCGCACCAGCCGTCTCCATGACGGCTTCTTCCCCCAAGCAATCAGACTTCTGAACTCTTGATCTCCCACAATCAAATACATCAGCACTGCACTTTATTACCCTTACTCTTATATCTCACACCGGACTGTCATAAATTATATTATTATTATATTCTCTCTTAACAACTGACTAATCAACCGACAGCCTGAATGTCAATACAGTACAATACTGTACATTCTATATATACACTTTATATATTTTTATTTTTTTATTTTTATTGAATGTGTATCTATATAGTGCGTACTGTATACTGTACAGTGTATGTTATTATTTGTATATTGTTGAGTGCAATTGTGTATATCAGATGTTTAAATTGTGCTGTATTAATTTGATGTTATTGTAAATTGGTATATGTCTCATCACTGTCACGACAGCTATGTTGATTGGAATTGCACCCAAGAATTTCACACACCATTGCACTTGTGTATATGGCTGTGTGACAATAAAGTGATTTGAATTGATTTGATTGATGTGCACTTGCAAACTGTTGTCTGGCTTTTTTTATGGTGGTTTTGGAGCAGTGGCTTCTTCCTTGCTGAGCAGCCTTTCAGATTATGTCAATATAGGACTCGTTTTACTGTGGATATAGATACTTGTCTACCTGTTTCCTCCAACATCTTCACATGGTCCTTTGCTGTTATTCTGGGATTGATTTGCACTTTTTACACCCAACTACATTAATCTCTAGGAGACCGAATGCATCTCCTTCCTGAGCGGTATGATGGCTTCGTGGTCCCGTGGTGTTTATATTTGCATACTATTGTTTGTACAGATGAACGTGGTACCTTCAGGCATTTGGAAATTGCTCCCAATGATAAACCAGATTTGTGGAGGTCCACAATTTTTTTTTCTGAGGTCTTTGCAGATTTCCTTTGATTTTCCCATGATGTCAAGCAGAGGCACCGAGTTTGAAGGTAGGCCTTAAAATACATCCACAGGTACACCTCCAATTCAGTACTCCTCCTATCAGAAGCTAATTGGCTAATTGCCTAAAGGCTTGACATCATTTTCTGTAATTTCTCAAGCTGTTTAAAGGCACAGTTAACTTGTGTATGTAAAATTACGACCCACTGAGATTGTGATAGTCAATTAAAAGTGAAACAATCGGTCTGTAAACAATTGTTGGAAAAAGTACTGTCATGCACAAAATAGATGTCAGATATTCTTCTGATGATTTTAGATATTTAATTATCAAGAACATTTTTTGTAAGGCATGGGGATGAACATCAGTCATATCACTGTCAAGAACTTGACCACAGTGCTGAATCAGGACCCAAATGTACCATAAAAAAAACAGACACAGAAGACAACTCGGTGGACAAACATGGGCCAAAACATGGGGTGACCACACAAAGAGGGGGTGAGAAATCGAGAATAAAAATTAAAACAAAGGGGGGTGGGGGGGTGGGGTCTTGGAAGGTGAACCAAGGCTAACAATGTGGTTAGACTCAGAAGAGTGAAAGAGTGATATATAAAAAGGACAGACAGAGGAATGCTGCTGTGTCATGATTGTAATAGACAGGAATAAGTATGAGTATGAATAACCTTTTGAGGGACAGACTCTGAATCAGCTGAGCTGCCTTCCTGTAGAGAGATCAGAAGACAGGCAGAGGGGTTTGTCTATTGATGTCACATCCTGTGCTCAGATTACACACCTATTAAGCAAAAGAAAACTAGCCTTTTTGAGCCCAAGTTCCCTATGGGTTTTTAGAATAGAGAATTTATGAATGAAATAAGTTCTGTACTTAACATTACATGAAAAAAACTTCCAAAATCCCTCTCCGACACACTCAATGCCAAAATGACATCACTTTACTTTCTACCAAATGCATATGCGCAAGCACATGCAGAAGCTCAGAGCAATTAGCTGAATTAAGATGTATTCACAAGCAAATCACAATGCTCTAAACTACTTCCAACAGCTTAACAGTACCATGGTAATCAGCAGAAAAGTGTGTTTACTGGTTTGTAATGGATGCATTTAAAGACATTGAAAGTTAAAGTGTATAATTTTTACAATTTACTTTCTCCTATCCCAGCTTAATATGCCAGAGACAACTTGGAGTAACCATTTGTAGCCAAAAAGTGTAACATTTTGGCACTTTCATTGCTCCGTCTGATCATCCCAACCAGCCAACAAAGCGACATTTGCTCAAGCAATGGAGTGAGTTTAGGGTGTTCGTTTAACCTATTGAAGATGGGGACAGTGTTTGCGAAACTCTTTTGAAAAAAGTATTTTTGTAATTCCATTTGGTGACACTAGTGGTGCATAAACTACACAATTCAGTTTTGTTTAGCATGTGAAACAGTTGGGACATTATATAGGTGGGTGTTCAAAACAGAGTTGTGCTCACAGATGTGCTTGTGTGAATGTGTGGGTGTACCTGTGTTACTGTCTCCTCTGCCACCTGTTGTGTGTTAAGCACTGTGGCAGCATTGTCAGCCCCCAGCAGCCTGCGAGCCATCTTCTCCTCATAAGTTAACCTCTGGAAGTAAGCAGGATTAATCTGTCAGAGCCTGTGTTAGTGTGTGAGAAAACAACCTCACACACAAAAGCAATCAGACGATGAGGACGCTTGTACTAATGCATCGAAAGCTATTAGTGGTGCCAAGTATTATTGTGCATTGCGAGCAGACATTGGGGCTTCTACCGTGATAATTCCAGCTGGAGGAGTTGGTGGTGAAGGACATTCTTTTCAATTGATTAGCCATAATTTGCAAGAATTAATCATTACTATAAAAAAATGATGTTTTTACAAAGAAAATAAAAGCAAATTCTACAAAAAAAAAAAGCTATAGTTCACCCAATTCACCTTTGCACATATTCAAACTTGGTGCATGAAGAAGAGCCAGATTTGACATCAATGATGCCAAACACCACTGATTCTTGCATGCCTTGTAACCGATCATGATGCACCAAGAAGCACAAATTATATTTGAGAGCTACGGTCTGTCAAAATAAAACACTTGGTCTTTCTTACACAAAACTTTCATATGGCTTCAGAAGACTTGGAATATAGTGCACGTTATATGGACCACTTTGATTATACTTTTATGATGCTCTTATGAAAGAAAGAAAAAACAGTGAAAACATGAATGGGAGTTTAGAACAATAATTTTTGGGTGAACTATTCATTCAAAAGAAAATGTGACTGCCTCTTAATACATCGACTGTAACACACATTATATTTCATATGGTAATGCTAGCAAGGCTAGTATGGTAGTACTAATGCGTTAATTAGTATTAATGATCTATTAAAAATACACCTTAATTCTTCAAAAAATCTTTTTCCACACACACACACACACACACCTGTTGACCATTGCTGAGCCTCTCCTCTTTGAAACGTAGTTTTCTCTCCAGATCTTGTATGACAGCATCTTTGGATCCTTGGATATCAGAATCAGAGATGATGCGTGGTGTGCGGGATGTAGACTTACGTGGCAGTGCCCTGTTAAAGCACATTGATAAAAGAAATTAGAAAACATTTTACATTTTAAAGCAACAGTGTCTTCTAAATACAGAATCAGTAGCCGTGTTTGATAAAGTAGGTGCTTTGACTGATGAAATCAGTTTCTCTAATGTGCCAGCTGACAGTCTAACCTTAAAGGGATAGTTCACCCGAAAATGAAAATTCTCATCATTTACTCACCCTCATGCCATTCCAGATGTGTATGACTTTTTCTTCAGCAGAACACTAAGATTTTTAGAAAACTGTCTCAGCTTTGTAGGTCCATACAATACATGTGAATAGTGATCAGACCTTTGTAGCTCTAAAAATCACACCATGGCAGCATAAAAGTAATCCATAAGACTCCGTTTTTAAATCTATATCTTCAGAAGCTATATAATAGGTGTGGAAGAGAAACATATCAATATTTAAGTCCTTTTTACTCTAAATCTCCACATTAACTTTCACTTTCAGATATAAAAGTGAAAGTGGAGATTTAGAGTAAAAAAAGGTCTTAAATTATTATCTGTTTCTCACCCACACCTATTGTATCGCTTCTGAAGATATGGATTTAAAAACGGAGTCTTATGGATTATTTCTAGGTTTCTTTTATGTGATTTTTGGAGCTACAAAAGGTCTGATCACAATTCACTTGCATTGTATTGACTTTTTTCTGCTGAAGAATGAAAGTCATACACATCTGGGATGGCATGAGGGTAAGTAAATGAGAGAATTCTCATTTTGGGGTGAACTATCCCTTTAATAAATTAAATGAGTTCACTAAATCAAAGCTTTACTAAAATTGCATATTAACAGATTGAGAAACTGTTGAAGGAACCATCATGGTTGGCAAACTGCAAAACACCTTAGAGAAATTAATAATCATATTTTGATTTGATTATATATGTATGAACAGCGACAACTTTAAATGATGTCATGAGGTTCAAAGCAGGGTCAAGCAGAAGCACAGCTATGATTGACATCCTCACTGCCCAATTGCAGAACAGGTGGGAAACTGTCAAATTGGACCACTGATTGGCTTAATATTCTGCTCATCAAATATCTTCAGATAGAGGTTAGGAATATATGCCATACACAGACTTATATATATATATATATATAAACTGCAGTATTAAAGTCAACATTTCTGAGAGGAATGTGGAATTTTGTTTTTGCATATGGATTGGAAAGAGAGAATAATTTTCAGGATCAGTGTGTGTGTGCATTTTAAAATTCCACAAGAGTCACTTATCTTTCCCCCCTCTGGCTCTGGAATGCCAGGAAGAGAGACTTCTTGCCAATTTTGTAAGTGTGTGTTTTAAACTCCTGTTTTATTAGCAGTCTTACATTCAAGATCATCTTCACTAAAAATCCTGGTGTGGGATATGTAAAAGAAATTTGCCCACTCATTTTCACTTAGACAGGCCTGACTTTCAAGGTTCCTCAGCTCTATGTGTCTCCATAAACATGCCATTTAAGAATGCAAACATCTTACATACAGCAGCAGGAAACCGGGCTGCACTTGAAATAGCACCCGAGTAGCGCTACAGTTCACTCTATATGTATAATCGCTCTATTGGAGCATAATTAGCACATCTTATAGAGTAGAGAATGAGCACACACACCGACATGTATCAAATGTACACTTTGTGAATACTTGGATTTATGAAAGTTCATTTATAGTGAACAATTTACTATAAGTCATGTTATTCGTTTGCAGAAACCCCCTTCTAATTAAAATGTTGGGCCATTACATGACCTGAGCCCCATTGAACACCCTGAATAAGGAAAAAGAATACAAAATGCGAGCCAGATCCTATCGCCCAACATCAGGGTCCGATCTCACTGATGCTCGTGTTGAATGGGAGCAAATACAAACAGCCATGTTTCAACATCAAGTGGAAAGCCTTCATAGAAGTCTGGAAGTTTTTACAGTGTGTTAAAGTGAAGTGTAGCAGAAGATTGAGTACTCACACTGTACCATTACCCTTGGGCAGGCCCAGGGTGTTTAACGGTGGCGGAGGTGGTGAGGATGGGAGCACTGATACCAGAAACCCGGCTGGTGATTGTGGCATGGATGTGAAGGGAGAGGAGCTCTCTGAGCGGGTGGGGCTTGATGTGACAGGTGGCGGAGGCGGTGGAGGGAAGTCTTGTGCTGAGCCAGAAGGAGAGGAGATATTGCTGGAGCTGAGAAAGGGTGGAGGGGGTGGGGGGAAAGAGGGCGAGCTGGGAGACTCCACACTGCTTCCTTTAGTCAGTGACGGCTGCTGTTGGAAGAGTGGAAGGTTGACGCGGCTGAAGGGTTTGTGGCTTGTGGTTGGGGACAGTGGGGAGGCCAGGCTGGAACCTGAGGTGGTAGAGGACTGGATGCTGTATCCAAGTGGTCCCCCGGTTGTTGTGGGGATCTGGGCAGCAATGAACTGCTTAGGCCGGGCATAGTTGAAGGTGCTTGTCTGCATGGTGCTACACTCCAACTCCTGGAAGAAGGGAGGAGGTGGGAGAGGCGGAGATGGAGGTGGGACTTCCTTTGAGTGTTGATGAGGAGGGGGAATTTCCTGACTTAGCTGTTGTTGCTGTTCTAGGAGAATCTGATCTTGAAGCTGCTTCAGCTGTGCGGCGTTTCTGCATGGAAGTTTTAAAACAGCAGTGTTTAGCATCATCAACAATTTATTATAACCTCTACAGACATCTTATTACAAGACTCTGTCAGTTAATAGTGCCAACTGTACAGTCGCACAACCTGTAAAAACATGATCTGAACCAATGTTGAACACATCTTAAGATAATGCTGGAATTAAAGGGATAGTCCACCCAAAATTCTCTCATTATTTACTCACCCTCATGATATCCCAGGCATGTATGACTTTCTTCACCAGAACACATTTGAAGAAAAAGAGAAAAATATCTTAGCTCAGTAGGTCCTTAAAATGCAAGTGAATGGACATTTCTCTTTTGAAATTACAGACAGTCAGCATAAACGTCATCCATATGACACCAGCTGTTAATGTCTTCTAAAGTGACACGACACAAAAAGATCAATATTTAAGTACTTTTTTTTTTTTTTTTTTTACACTCTAAATCATGCTTCCGTTCTGCAGCGGTACGCACGTGACAATCACATTGGCATTTGAAACACGCAAGAACTGAGGCATTACAGCCGGAAGAGCAGCGCTGTTTACAAGTGAGGAGGAGGAATACTATACAGTAGCTGGGTTGGTTTTGGTTTAGATCTGTATTGATCTGTTTCTTTACTCACATTGGATGTCTCAACCGAGTGGAGAACATGATTACATTTGTATCATGACAATGCAAATACATTATACGAGACGTGTAATGATATCCACCCTCTCATGAAGCCTAACGGAAGCAAGTGTTTATAGTTAAAAAGTACTTAAATATTGCTCTTTTCATGTCATGTTGCTTTAGAAGACATTTATTTAACAGCTGGTGTCGTATGGATGACGTTTATGCTGACTGTCTGTTCTTTCTGGAGCGTCAAAAGATAAATCTCCATTCACCTGAATTTTAAGGACCTACTGAGCTAAGATATTTTTCTTCAAATGTGTTCTGGCGAAGAAAAAAAAAAAAAAAAGTCATACACACGTGGGATATCATGAGGGTGAGTAAATAATGAGAGAATTTTCATTTTTGGGTGAACCATCCCTATAAGGCCAGAAACATACTTTACACAAGTATACAAACACAAACACTTGGCCAATGCATTGGAAGTCCACTGTCCTGGCCATTAAACAAACTTAACATGCACTCTTATATTGATGTGGCAGTAACAAACCTCAGCACTCGGGAGTTGATAGAATTACCATCAAAAAATTATAATTAAACTAAAGTGACACTATTTAGGTAGCTAGCTATAAACATATTGACTTTCACTAACCTGGTCAAGCTTTTCTTTTTTTAATCAAACAGCTGCTCTGCCATGACTAGGGTTGGGAACCAAAAACCGGTTCTTATTCAGAACCCGTTCCATTTTTTAAAACTACAACAGAATGCTTTTCTCGACTTTGTTCCGTAATCAGTGCTCAAACATGCATTCTTCTGCTAATGTGGGCTGAACACAATGCTAAAATATCTTTCCTGTGCTACCAATTAATGGTACTGCAACACCACTACTAAATCAGCAGCGCAAAATATACATTGCAATCAATGAAGTCCGATTCCCAAACAAATGAATCTTAGTTTATCTGAATCTACATTGCAAAACATACAGCACTTTTGACCGAACAAACGACATAACACATTCTTTTTAATAAATCAAAAACTTACTGTACCGCAAGTATTTAATTTAGTCATGTCTGACTTGAAATTAACCAAGAATTCCATGAGTAATTACTGGATGGTTGTTAAAGCAAATGTGAAGTTAGACACATATGAGTTTTGTTGTAATTAGTGATATTTTATAAAAATAAATTAGTGAATAAAATGTCTTAAATATTTCTTCCCCAAAAGTAATAATCGTGAATGTAACCGTTAAAGAATCGGAATCGTTCAAAGTAATCGGAACCCAAATCATTAAATTCCTTATAATTCCCATCTCTAGCCATGACAGTAGTTGACCTAAGAGAAAACTGATCGTAGAAAAAGTCAGTTTATGATTGCTGCGAAGCAAATAATGCAACGCGTACTTGTTATGAATTGCGGTCCGACACATTTCAGAAAGCAACAATGCACAAAATCAAGCTTGCATAGCTAAAAATATTTGCATTCACATACTTGTATAAAGTACGGTTTTAAAAAAAAAAAAAAAAAAAAAAAAAAAAGGGGGTTACACAGTATATACACAATGTACACATTTACGAAAAAATATTTAAAAACCATTAGAGGTTTTTTTGTTTTTAATATCCAAAACTACACTTGGCACTCGAAATACTATTTTGATGTGGTGTTTTAAATATAAATTTCTTTAATGTTTTATTTGCGATTGAAAGCGACACAGAGTTTGAGTGATGACATCAACATCAATCAACGATGTCATCAAACGATGTCCCCAATGATCAACAGTGTCATCAAGCACACCAAG
The DNA here is from genome assembly GCF_019703515.2 of Myxocyprinus asiaticus. Taxonomy (NCBI): domain Eukaryota; kingdom Metazoa; phylum Chordata; class Actinopteri; order Cypriniformes; family Catostomidae; genus Myxocyprinus; species Myxocyprinus asiaticus. The sequence continues at coordinate 23,846,642 of NC_059368.1, forward strand.
GGCAGCATATAAGACATTCTCTCCTTTACAAAATAAATGACCCATCACACGAAAGGAAATGTGGTCCAGAAGATACGGAGGGTGGTGTATACATAGTGTAAGCTTGGATGTGTGTCTCTTTGGAAGTGCTTTCATGAGTGTGTGTACAAATGTGTCTGTGCAGCTACTACCAGCAGTTGTTTGTGTGTGTGTGTGTGTGTGCGCGCAGGTTTTTGCTATACTTGATGACCAAGTATTGAGAATCAACCTGTTCTGTGAGGACATTTCTGGTTGTGAGGACCTTTTGGGTGGTCCTCACAAGGGAAATGGCATATTAAATTATGTCTTTTTTGAAAATGTAAAAAGGTTTCTGTGAGGGTTAGGTTTAGGGGCAGGGTTAGGGTTAGGGGATAGAATCTATAGTTTGTACAGTATAAAAATCATTGTCTATGGTGGGTCCTCACAAGTATAGCAAAACCAACATGTGTGCGTGCTACATTTGTGGGAAGGAAACTAAACCCCACTGTAGAGAAAGTGATGTGCCATCTTGAGTAACCCACTGTTTGAACATTTAAACTCTACTGTCAACAGCATCAAAACAGCCCAAATAAGGAGAGACAGCAAGATCTCAGTGTTGTGTCATGTTGATAACAATGTGATCTGATGACTGAGTCACAGTTACCCCACCAAACACAAATGCACAAACATGGGAGTGATGTCTACATCGTCCTTATTAAAACATCCAATTTTTGCTGCTCACCTGGCACAGTTTTGGATCATCTAAAAATTCTTCCGTTCCTGGTTTGGAAGACATGTTTTGTGTACAAGTCTCTTATTCTTACCCTGACTTTCTCGCTGCCTTTTTTCCTCGTAGACACTTTCTGTGAGCCTCAGCAAATGGATGACCTTACACAAACTGATAATGAATTCCAGACCTTTTTCACTGAACATTAATCAGCTAAAGATATGGTCCACATTAGCTTTCAGTGTTTTTCTGCCAGTCCCTCAGTAAAATCAAAGAATCTCAAAACCTGAAACTAAATTAGACTGGTGTAATTTTTCTCTGTATGCGTGTTTTGCGAGAGGATTGGGGTGGTAGGCCAGCCACACTCCAATCCCTGTTTAACCTAATTACTGCCAGATGTTGACTATTTTCCCTCTGTTTCTCCATATTTTTTTTAAAGATGGAAGACCTCACTCTATCAAACTTTTTTAAAGGGAGCTGATAAATCCTTGGAGCTTGGGCAGAGAAAAACGTGAGTATTCAGTTTGTGTTGGTAATACTTTGAGAAAACCTTCTAACCCCAGCTCTTCTCATTGAAGAAAATGATATGGCTATGTTTTGGCAGCATAGACACTGATTTGGACCACATTAAATGAAGTAATTACCATCTAAAACAATCTTCTCCTTTGTTTTTGTTTTTTATCTTCCCTTCCTCTTTTTACCACCTGTATGTTTGAGTATCCATCAAGAGCACTTTTACAGGAATACCTTGGCAGCTGGTGAATGGCTCTTGGACTTGAACCGCCTGTGCTGCTTTGCTTTCATTCCTTTTTTGGCTCTGTTTTGAGCCAGAGGCATCAGACTCTCACTTCTTTCTGTCTTTATTTCTCTCCCTCCCTCCTTTCAAAATCAATTCTTTCAACCCTTTCCCACTTTTTTCAAATTCTGTTACAATTCCTTTATTTCTTATTCTCTCAGTCTCTAGTTACCACATTTTTTACATCAGAAAACACAAGAATTTCACATTTTCAAATTAGTCTAATATTTTTCCCCATCTTGCTCTCTTCTCAGTCTCTTAACGGCCACTGGAGGTCTGGCATTACATGCCCCTCCAGAAATATCCTTCACCCATTGCTCCTGCTCTTTATATCCCCCTTAATAGTTTATAGCATTCAAGGAATTTCTCAATGTACAATCACAGACCCATTTTCTAAAAATAGCTGTTGGCAGGTTTCTCTGCTTATTTTTCCACTTTGCGTTTCTGGAATTCCTCACCAGTAAACATGAGTTAATGGAGAGCGGTCAGCCGGTATTGAAATAATAAGTTTGCCATAAAAGGTGCAGAGTCTGTAAATAGAAAATGCTACCCACCTCCTTAAAATCATGTTCATTCATCAGAGCACACTAAAATTCCCTAAAACAACTCAATATTCATAAGTACAGATTCAATGATGTGCTTTCCAACATGTATCTTACAAATAAGCTGTTTACTTACAAGACATTTTTCATGACTTTTATACTGTAAATAAGAAAGTACACACATATCACACACACACACACACACACACACACACACACACACATATATGCATGCAATAAGCTTTTGTCACAGCTACCAAAATTTTAGTAGCCAGTAGTGATACCAGTGAAATTTCATGGTTCTTAACACCAATTTCAATACCACAGCAAAAATATGCTAATATAATAATGTGCTACTGAACACACACCTTTAGCCTATTTAAAGTTTTAAATTTCAATATAAATAATACATTTAAAGAAATGCATGTTTCCTTCAAGTGTTTCTCAATTAAGTTTGCATTGCTTACGTTTTTTTTAAAGGAGGGCCCCAGTGACATGCAGACCTTAGCAGGGACAGGGGGCGGAAGGATAAAAAAAAAAGGGCAGGGAGTAGTAATTATAAATACTTAACTAATTTCTTTGCTTTGAGTATTTAACCATTTTCTTGTATATACGAAGTATATACTGTACATAATTTTATCAATTTTTCCATCATCACAAATAATTGCCTATTGTTACATTTCTCACAAAAAGCACCATGGTAATACACTTATTTTCAGACGTGAAATGTGATAACTCCATGTTTGACATGTCATAGTAAAACCATGTTTTTTTTTTTGTTTTTTTTTTTTAAAAGTTCCTTGGAGAACCATGACAGTATCATGAAAAATGAACATGATCAATCATTCAGTATCATGGCATTACCCTAGTAACGTGATGCACGGTGCGAAGACGCACTAGTGGCAGGTTCATAAAACCTTTTTATACACTGTTGCAGGTGGTATTAGGGGGAGGAATTCTCATTTTAAAATGCATTTGATTGGACAAAAATCTGTGGTGCAAACAGAGTTATCCATGTTTTTGGTCCACTTTCCCAGGAGAGAGAGAGAGAGAGAATAAATAAAAATAAAAATATTCTAAAATCTGTAAACCTGCTAAAAGTGAATTTTATCAATATTCAGTAGTACACTAGCATATACTGTGCAAAAGTTTTAGGCAGTTGTGAAATGTTGTAGGATGCTTTCAAAAATACTGTACCATGAATAATTTTTATGAATTAACTTCATACAAAAACTAAATATTTGGTGTGACCACCCTATACCTTCAAAACAGCACCAATTCTCCTAGGTACACTTGTGCACGAGTCAAATTTGTTGGCAGATAGGATGTTCCAAGCATCCTGAAAAACTTGCCACAATTATGTATTTAGGCTCAATTGCTTCAGTCTCTTCATGTAATCCCAGACTGACTCGGTGAGTGGGTTTACATGCACGTTCTTACAACGATAATGCTTAATAGGCTGACAACGCATTCATGTAAATGCATTAAACGGCGTTTCTTTTCGTGTAAGATGTGAATGTGAGAAGTCGCAGCTTAAACACTAACCACATCGCTCTGCGTTTATATAAATAACAAAGAGCAGAGCGGCACATGCAGACTAATATATATACAGGTGCATCTCAATAAATTAGAATGTCGTGGAAAAGTTCATTTATTTCAGTAATTCAACAAATTGTGAAACTCGTGTATTAAATAAATTCAGTGCACACAGACTGAAGTAGTTTAAGTCTTTGGTTCTTTTAATTGTGATGATTTTGGCTCACATTTAACAAAAACCCACCAATTCACTATCTCAAAAAATTAGAATATGGTGACATGCCAATCAGCTAATCAACTCCAAACACCTGCAAAGGTTTCCTGAGCCTTCAAAATGGTCTCTCAGTTTGGTTCACTAGGCTACACAATCATGTGGAAGACTGCTGATCTGACAGTTGTCCAGAAGACAATCATTGACACCCTTCACAAGGAAGGTAAGCCACAGACATTCATTGCCAAAGAAGCTGGCTGTTCACAGAGTGCTGTATCTAAGCATGTTAACAGAAAGTTGAGTGGAAGGAAAAAGTGTGGAAGAAAAAGATGCACAACCAACCGAGAGAACCGCAGCCTTATGAGGATTGTCAAGCAAAATCAATTCAAGAATTTGGGTGAACTTCACAAGGAATGGACTGAGGCTGGGGTCAAGGCATCAAGAGCCACCACACACAGACATGTCAAGGAATTTGGCTACAGTTGTCGTATTCCTCTTGTTAAGCCACTCCTGAACCACAGACAACGTCAGAGGCGTCTTACCTGGGCTAAGGAGAAGAAGAACTGGACTGTTGCCCAGTGGTCCAAAGTCCTCTTTTCAGATGAGAGCAAGTTTTGTATTTCATTTGGAAACCAAGGTCCTAGAGTCTGGAGGAAGGGTGGGGAAGCTCATAGTCCAAGTTGCTTGAAGTCCAGTGTTAAGTTTCCACAGTCTGTGATGATTTGGGGTGCAATGTCATCTGCTGGTGTTGGTCCATTGTGTTTTTTGAAAACCAAAGTCACTGCACCCGTTTACCAAGAAATTTTGGAGCACTTCAGGCTTCCTTCTGCTGACCAGCTTTTTAAAGATGCTGATTTCATTTTCCAGCAGGATTTGGCACCTGCCCACACTGCCAAAAGCACCAAAAGTTGGTTAAATGACCATGGTGTTGGTGTGCTTGACTGGCCAGCAAACTCACCAGACCTGAACCCCATAGAGAATCTATGGGGTATTGTCAAGAGGAAAATGAGAAACAAGAGACCAAAAAATGCAGATGAGCTGAAGGCCACTGTCAAAGAAACCTGGGCTTCCATACCACCTCAGCAGTGCCACAAACTGATCACCTCCATGCCACGCCAAATTGAGGCAGCAATTAAAGCAAAAGGAGCCCCTACCAAGTATTGAGTACCTATACAGTAAATTAACATACTTTCCAGAAGGCCAACAATTCACTAAAAATGTTTTTTTTATTGGTCTTATGATGTATTCTAATTTTTTGAGATAGTGAATTGGTGGGTTTTTGTTAAATGTGAGCCAAAATCATCACAATTAAAAGAACCAAAGACTTAAACTACTTCAGTCTGTGTGCATTGAATTTATTTAATACACGAGTTTCACAATTTGAGTTGAATTACTGAAATAAATGAACTTTTCCATGACATTCTAATTTATTGAGATGCACCTGTATGTACTGCTTTTCCGGAGGTGAGAAGTGAAGTCAAAAACATCAGTTTTTCCGCCAAAACAAAAGCTCCATTCCATTTAACTAGATGTGTGAAATAATAAAAAAAAAAAAAAAAATGCGACAAATACATTACCACTATATAGTAAAATGTAACAATTTATTAGCAGTAGTAATAATGATAATAATAATGACATTATATTTAAGCAATATTTCACAAGAGTTTCATCACTCCTTTCATTAACACTGTGCTGCTTTACAGCACTATATTTGACAAAAAAAAAAAAAAAGAAATTCAAATTTTACGATCTGGATTGTGCTGTGATGTGCAGTATACAATTAATTTCATTTGATAAAAAAAAATAAAATTTGGTATGTTGAAAATTAATCGTTCTGTTCTCATTTGATTAAAATTCTATGAATTCATTAGACAGTTTTTTGTTTTGTTTTTTTCAATAATAAAAATGTAATTAAACTTTAAAGCCCAGAATTCAGAGAAAATAAAACTAAATTTCGAAAAAAAAAAAGAAAAAAAAATCCAACAGATTTCATAGGGCCCTAAAATTAACTGAAACAAATGTTTTTGTGAAACATCTAATGTGCCAAAGACTTTTGCACAGTACTGTAAAAGGTCTCACAACAAACACAGAAGCTTAAAGATTTCATAAGGGTCTGAGCATCGCTTTCAGACTGACCTGGTGGTACTCAGATCCCAGCTGTGTCTGCTGATGGCCGGTTCTAGTCTGAAAGGTTTTGAGATACTGATGGAAGAGAGGTTCAGCCTCCATATGCTGATAGTATGCAATATTGTCAATAATAACAACAGCATTCATTCAAAGGTTACATGAAGTAACCCACTCAATTTTCTGCCATATTACAAGGTTTTTTTTACTAGTGTAGATGAAGCAGACCCCTCACACAGACACAAAACACACTAACACATTCCTTATACATATTCTTGTCTAATTTAGGTACATGTCTATAAACCACACTTACACAAATACAGCTTCAACTGTTTTATGGGAACCCCATGGAAACATTTTATCTTGCATAAAATCACACACAATCATCGAAGTGGTCTGTTTTGCATCAGAGAAAAGTGTTCAGACATACCGTAACAGAGTAGCTCAACTGATTATCCAAATTGTCCAGAAGTAGAGCTTCCTTTAAAAGCTTGTCTCTCTTGGAGTCTCTTTATTTCTGGTATCTTGTAGCATAGAAAGGCAAGGCAGAGAGTGAACAGGGCTACTGTATGTGGTAATGCCAACAGATCACTTTCAAATCCAACCTGCCCACAGAACTCTGGGAATCTACTCCGCTTTCTCTGTCTGTCTGTCAGTCAGTTTCTCTTTCTCCGCTTTTACTTTCTCACTCCTTTTCCTTGTTGTCTTGCTCACCACATTGCACACATCTTTTTCTGTTCTTATCTTCTTCAGAAGCCTGTTGCACTGTGTCTGAATCTTATACAGACATGCCAGGAAAGGGAATTAGTCTATCCTTCTCCCCTACTGACCAAAGTGGCCATAAATAAGGATGTACAGTATATGCTTGAATACTGAGCAGATGACATTCACACCACATTACATACTACAATTGTGTCACACCATTAAACACAATTGTGACATGAGGTCTGAAATACACATTAGTCTTGAAGCAGTGTCATTAGTCAGTGACATTTGAGCCCATATAAAAACTGTTACATATAACAGTGCTTACAAATATGCCCTTTACAAACAAAATGGTACGACGCAGGTCAGTGTAGATTGGTTAATTAGTCCACCAATCACCTTCTATACAGAGACAGTCAGACTTGATTTTAATGTCACTGGATCAGACATTGGCAGATGTTAGCTTGCCTCACTAAACTTTGAGGTCAACAGACTGCCACTTTTAAAGGTGAAGTGTGTCATTTGAATGTTGAAATACTTTCTCCTATCCCAGTCTAATATACAGAGTCAGCTATAAGTAATCCATTGGTAGATACATTTCCCCAAAGTGTTAACTGTGTATCTGTGGCTCTCAAAACATTGCTGTTTGAGCATCCAGACACAGCAACATTGGCTCATCTAATGGCGTGAGCTTGAGGCAGGACAGTCCGTTTGGCCGACAATTAAAAGATTGCAGTAGTTTTCAGGAAACTTGATTGGAAATAATCTTTTTGCAATTTTGTTTGGTGTCATTACATCCCCAGAAATTACACACTTCACCTTTAATTTGACACAAATGAAAACGAGGCAGTGAGGGATCATTTTTAAAACCCATATATTCCGTACTCATTTTTTTTTATTTTTGAAAGACTTTCAATGTATGAGCAACTTATCAATCAACTCTTTGGTACAAAACAGTACAACCCATTGAACAGACTATCCCTTCTGTCCATAATAGTCCTGTTTTCATTCATGTCAAATTAAATATGGCTTCTATCTTGACTAGTTCCAGATCATAACAGCCTGTTCTGTCCTTTCATCTCTTCTCCTCACATTGTTGTAATATCCTCTAAATCTTTCATGTCTAACCCTGATTAACCACTGATCCATCAGTGCTTTAAGGGATAGTTCACCCAAAAAGGAAAATTCACTCATTGTTTACTCACCCCTGTTTTGCTAGAAGCCTTAACACAATGGGAAAAATTGTGAAAAATAATGTGTGATGTCATTCAATGGCAGTTTCTTGTGGCCACCTCTAAATTATGCAAAAGTATAATTCAAAAGTATAAGTCTAATAAAATATTTTGTGACTTTTATGCCTTGTTTTGAAGGCATACAGTAGGTTTGGTGGGAAACTAACTGAAATTTTATGGATTTAATGAAAATCTTCACCCACCGTTGCTCCTCTGTGCACGTTCATGAGAATGCATGAGCGCAACAGTTCATAAAGCCTCACGAGTTGAGTTGTGAGTGTGGATTCCACTGTTTTTAAACAGCTGCAATCACAGGAAGTAGTTTAAAGAGGACAGGAAGTTGTTGAGTTTAAATACTTGATAATTAGAGGACTCCATGAGTTTACAGAGCACCTCCTGCATTGCGCACGTGTCTGTGTGCAAGAAATGCAATGAGGTAGAGAGAGAATAAACTTGATAAAATAAATAATATTTTGAATTTTTGTCTAGAAAGTTCTGGGAAAGACCGAGTTTTTGTTAAACTGTTTAGAAATTAAAGACCAACCTGATCTGGCTTGGTGTGAGCATTTGTGTGCTATGTTTGTTTGGGTGTGTTATATTAGCATGAGAGAACACAAAAAATGATCTCCAAACAGTTAAATTGAATTCTGAGGCCATATGGCCAACACAAACACCAGTGTTTTTTGCTACTGTGGTAACATATACTTTGTGGATGTTAAAATGTGCTGGAGCTAAAATGCGTTTATCTAACATTGTACACAAAGATAACGGAACACGTGGGAAGAGACATGCGCAGGCACTCCTACACAATGCAGCGCAGCACACCTGGTTTATGCTCCACTCACCTTAACCAAAGTGTAACCACACCCTTTATGGCATCATCACCATGCCACTGGACAACTCTATGGAACTGTTCTGACACTTCTAAACTGATGACTAATAGCTAGAAGACCATTTCCATGTTTGATTCTGCTGAAATAAAGGTGAAATATGACTGATTCAGTAGACTTATTCATTTAAACGTCTCAACTAATAAATGATTCATACTGTAGCTCAGAAAACTATTCAGTAATTTAACAAGTTGGCACATGGGTGGATGGATGGTCAGATGAATGGATGGATGTTAGTGGGTTGGTGAATGATTGGATGGACAGACGGACAGATGACTGATGGGACAGAAGGATGCATGGTTGGTTGGTGGGACAGACAGAAGGACGGACAAATGGTTGGTAGGACGGAGGGACGGTGGGACAGATGGTAGAAGTCGACTTTCTTAGCCTTTCCTTACTATTACGAGCATAGACAGAGGCTACAAGTGTCCAAAATGAATAAAATCCCAAATGCAGTTTATTGTGCAATAGGGCTGGGCGATAGGACGGGTGATAGACGATATCTGACAAATACCGATTGCGACACTCATTGACAGATGATGATGATCAACAACATCGGGAAATTACAAAACCATGGAGCTGGGAAATCACCAAACATATCACCTGTCAAATGCAGGAAGCCTATATTATGCGCTTGGCACGCAATTTTGCTCATCTACCAGCCACTGTGGCAGGCTAACTCTGAGACGTCTTGGAATGACACGACAAGAAATGCTTTGACACGAAGACAGGCGCTTGAAGAAACACTGTATTATATATTTTTTTTAAAAACAGACGAAAGAAAACCCATTGATGTGTGTGTCTGATGCGCTGTTTGTTCAGAGGCGTGCAGCGGGAGCGTATCTAGTGGAAACACGCATGTATAGAGCTTTCACGCTTTTTTCCAGTCATCTGAAAACTGTTTGTAAGAATAGTGTCACCTAAGAGAATACTGCAAAGACCTCAGACTATCTCAGTTTAGTTCAATTTATTTCCAGGGAGCAGTTTGCGCTTAACATGCATTGTGAAAGCAACTCTGCGAGTTCATTTTATAAATAGCCTTCATGTCTGATTAAATTATAATATAAAAAATTAAATACAAAAACATGCCCACCTTGAACCTAAAATTGATTTATATTTCAATTATTATCATCATCATCTTTACATTTATAATTAGATATTAATATTAGTGGTCGACCGATATGGTTTTTTTTTAATGGCCGATGCCAATATCCAGAGAGCAGGGTGGCCAACAGTCCAATATAATGCCGATATATCATACAATTTAATATAGCAAATAACAAACGAGCTTAAAAAAAAAATCATTTAACCACTATATTTACTCAATTTCACACAAACAAAAAAATATTGTATTTTAAATGGTAGATAGCAGTTTCTTCAGATTTCTGTTTAGTCAAATTTTAGTAATTTATTTACACATGAAGAAAATGTTAATATATAAGAAAGGAGGAAATAACAGTTCACACAGTAGTCCAGCAACTATAGATGGCATGTCCACATTAGCAATCACATTTACTCAAAAAATACAGAATCAAACCAATTTTACATACAGTGCATAGTGAATAAGACATTTACTTATACCACACGTGAAGCGCTTTTACCTTGGGCTGCATCCAAAAATGTAGGCAGCTGGCTTGCTACCTAGCTGCCTAATCAGTTAAAGGCTTAACCGACAGCTGCTTTGAATGAATAGAACTCTTAAGGAAACTAGTCTCCAAACAGTTTGAAAATGCACCTTATTTTCATCCTACCTCCATATACAGCCTCCGGAGGCAGCATTTGCTTGGTTTTCGGGCGCGTTAGTGCAGATCCGGCACGAGCCTCAATCTCCTGACAGTTTAAACAGCCTGGATCGCCTACTTGGATTGTCACAGGTCAGACCGTCATGATTTGTGAATGAGATGAACTTTTAATCCTGATGTTTTTGATTCTGGCTGATAGAATACACGCTTCAGAAGACTATATTATATATATGAGCGCTCGATGCAAAGAAAACACTGGATTTTCATGAGGTTCGTGAATTACATCCGTTTAAATGAAATATCTGCACATTTGCAAACGGTATATAATACAAAATTGATATTTGAAAAATTTATTTGCCTTTTATCATTTGAAAAAGTTGCTGAGGAGACTGTTAGAATATGTGCTTTAGAGGAAGATTTATGAGCACTCCACAGGATGCTGCGTCTGCTGAAGTTGTCAGAATCAGAATAAGCTTTATTGCCAAGTGTTATCACGTACACAACAAATTTATTTTTTTGGTTGTAGGAGAAACAAGTGCACACAGAGCATTACAATGAGACACAATGTACAACAAGATAAGATTATAAATAGATATACAAATAATAGGGCATATAACAGAATGGCATACGTACATGTGTAAGTGGTAAGGTATGTGCAAGGTAGGGGTATGTACAGTTATTTAATTAATGTGTGAATTTACATATGGACATGAGATATGCATTTACATTACTGCACTATGGGAGAGTCCTGAGGCAGTTTAATTGTTCATGAGGAAATTACCTGAGGGTAAAAACTGTTCTTGTGCCTGGATGTCCTGGTGCTCAGTAGCGCCGGCCAGAGGGCAACAGTTCAAAGAGGGAGTGGGCAGGGTGTGTAGGGTCCAGAGTGATACTACCTGCACATTTCCTCACACTGGAGATGTACAGGTCTTGGAGAGTGAGCAGAGAGATGCGCTGTTTGTTCAGAGGCACGCAGCGGGAGCGTGTCTTGTGGAAACACGCATGTAAAGAGTTCACGCTTTCCAGTCATCTGAAAACTGTTTGCAAGAATAGCATCACCTAAGAGAATACTGCAAATGACCTTAGACAATCTCAGGAGGTGCTCGAAGGTTAGTTTAATTTATTTCCAGGGAGCAGTTTGTGCTTAACATGCACTGTGAACGCAACTCTGCTGGTTCACTTTATAAATAGCCTTCATGTGTGATTAAATTATATTAAAAATTAAATACAAAAACACGCCCACCTTGAACCTGAAATTTATTTATATTTCAATTATCATCATCATAGTTTACATTTATAATTACATATTAATATTAGTGGTCGACCGATATTTTTTATTTTTTTAAATGGCTGATGCCGAGGGCAGAGGGGCACCAATAAACCTCTCAGCAGTCCGAACTGTCCATTGTAGTTTCCATCCATCTGATTTGGTGGCTGAACCAAACCAGACAATTATAGATGTACACAGGACAGACTCAGTGACAGCCGAGTAGAACTGTGTCAGCAGATCCTGAAGTCCACTTTCATCTCCACTATTTTGAGTGTGTTCAGCTCAAGGTTGTTGTGACCACACCAGACAGCCAGCTGATCAACCTCCCATCTGTATGCAAACTCATCACCATCGTGGATGAGGCCGATGACCGTGGTGTCATCTGCAAACTTCAGGAGCTTGACAGTGGGGTCTTTTGCAGTGCAGTCATTCGTGTACAGGGATAAGAGCAGTGGAGAGAGAACGCATCCCTGAGGAGCACCAGTGCTAATAGTGAGGGTCCCGGATGTGAGTTTCCCCAGTCTCACTAGCTGCTGCCTATCTGTCAGAAAGCTGGTGATCCATAGACAGATTGGGGTGGGCACAGAGAGCTGGGTCAGTTTGGTTGAGAGAAGATCAGGCATGATGGTTTCGAAGGCTGATCTAGAGTCCACAAATAGGATCCTTGCATAAGTCCCAGGTCTGTCGAGGTGTTGCAGAATATAATGCAGTCCCATATTGACAGCATCATCAACAGACCTGTTTAATCAGTAAGCAAACTGATGGGGGTCCAGCAGGGGTCCAGTGATATCCTTCAGGTAGGCCAAAATCAGCCTCTCAAATGACTTCATGACCACAGACGTGAGAGCGACAGATCTGTAGTCATTAAGCCCCGTGATTTTGGGTTTTTTGGGGACCGGAATAATGGTGGAGCATTGAAAGCAGCAGGAAGCTTCACACTGCTCCAGTGATCTATTGAAGATCTGTGTGAAGATGGGGTCCAGCTGGTCAGCGCAGACTTTCAGACAGCCAGGTGAAACACCATCTGGGCCTGAAGCTTTCCTAAACTTTTGTTTCCCAAAGACCCGGCACACATCCTCCGCACAGATCATAAGTGCAGATTGAGTAGCAGGAGGGGGTTCCTGGAGGTGTTGGGGTGCGTGTGAAGTGAAGATCAGAGCGAGGTGTGAGACTGGACTTTTCAAATCTGCAGTAAAACACATTCAGTTCATCAGCCATTAGTTGACTCTCTACAGAGCGAAGGGGAGGTGTCTTGTACTTGGTGATGCTTTTTAGGAATTTCCACACAGATGCAGGATCGTTGGCTGAAAACAGTTTTTTTTTTTTTTTCAGCTTTTCAGAGTAGCTTCGTTTAGCCACTCTTATTTCCTTAGTCAGTGTGTTGCTAGCCTGGCTGTACAATGTTTTATCCCCACTTCTGTAAGCATCCTCTTTGGCATGACAAAGGTGTCTGAATTTTCCTGTAAACCATGGTTTATCGTTATTGAATGATAAAAACGTCCTAGTAGAGATGCACATATCCTCACAGAAACTGATATATGATGTCACAGCCCCTCAGGTCTGTGGCTGCAGCCTCAAAAACACTCCAATCAGTGCAGTCAAAGCAGGCTTGTAGTTCAAGCTCTGCTTCATTGGTCCATCTCTTTACAGTCCTTACTACAGGCTTAGCTGCTTTTAGTTTCTGCTTGTAGGTCAGGAGAAGATAAATCAGACAGTGATCAGAGAATCCTAAAGCATGTGGGACAGAGCGATATGCATCCATTACAGTGGTGTAGCAGTGGTCCAATATATTTCTTTCTCTGGTGGGGCACGTGATGTGTTTGAATTTTGTCAGTTTACGGGCGAGGTTAGCTTTATTAAAATCTCCCAGAATAATGGTAAGAGAGTCTGGGTGTTGTTGCTCCATGTCTGTGATATGATCAGCCAGCTATTGCTACACTGCGTTCACACATGCTTATGGCGGGATATAAATACTCACCAGAATAAACGAGGAAAACTCCTGCGGCTAGTAGAAAGGCTTACAGTTGATGAAGAGCACCTCTAAATTAGGACAGCACATCTTCAACACTGTTACATCTGTACACCAACTTTCATTGATGTAAATGCATGCCTCTCGTTTTCCCCGATAACTCCGCGATGCGATCCGCTCTGAACAGCTGAAAGCCCGGCAGATGTAACGCGCTGTCCGGGATGGCTTCACTCAGCCAGGTTTCCGTGAAACAGAGTTAGAAAGTCCTTATTTGTTTGAGTGAGCAGAAGCAGTTTGTCCATTTTGTTGGTGAGTGAGCGGACATTCGGCAGACGAATACTCTGGCAGCAGAGTCCTAAAGCCGCGTTGACAAAGCTTCACAAGCGTGCTGGCTCATTTCCCTCACGTGTCTTTTGGATCGCTTGTAGAACACCGCTGCGCCTCCAACTAAGATGTCTGATAAACGTCTAAATAGTCAAACACCAACAAAAAATGATCAGGTATGCTCTGCTGAATATTCAGCAGTTCATCCCTGGTGAAACTGATCGGGAAAAAGTGACAAAAAACATGACAAACAAACAAAAAGTAACAAAAACGCTACAGAGCTTCACACCGAAGCAGCCATCTGCGCCGCCATATTTTTGTCATGTTGTGAGAGGTTTATTACGTCTGTTTTAACGAGATGTGCATATTTGCAGATGGTATATGATATTAATTTGATAGATATTTGCCTTTTTATCATTAGACAAGACAGTTAAAAGTTACAGGGAACTGTTGAGGAGAGAGAGGGAGAATGAAACATGCGAGCACTTTAACATAAGCTCAAACGCGTCTGCCACAGCTCTGATATGCGGACCGTTTAAAATACACTTAACACAATGGCACGTAACAACAAAAAACTGTGACTGGTCGTTTACATGTCTCAGTCGCTTCACATGCAAGCTGGCGATATTTTGGTGCCCTCAAGAAAAAAAAAAAAAAAAAATCTGTCAAACAGGAAAATTTAATCGGACGATGCCGATAATGAAAAAAGTCAGAATATCGGCCGATTTATCAGCCTTGGCGATATATATCGGTCGACCACTAATTAATATGCAAGTAGCCTACTAGTAATTTTCCATCGTAGACGGATACTTGCATGACAGCAAATGGAAGGGTGGTTAGATACGATTTTTTTTGGACCACTCCGTTCTCTTAATTGCTTTTTCGTTTCGTTTGAAGTGCAATTTGAATTTAGAAATATCTTTGGTTTTAGTTTTTCATGTTTCAACAAATGAATTTTTCAAAGCAAAATCAATAAAGCAAGAATATTCACTGATCCCTTGGCCGGGGGGTTGACGATGTAATCGGATATCGCAATATTTTTGTATAAAAACATCATGAATGTATTTCTTAGATATTGCCCATCCTTATTGTGCAACGAAAAGCTCATTAAAAACTAGAAAGAAATGAAGATTTGGAGCATAACGCAGGACTATGAACAAGCCTGGAATATACGGACTTCTTTTGGGACTCTTAATTTGAAGTGACAGGGACTTGGCTCCTTTACAATGCACTATTTTTTTGTAAGTATTAACCAAATTAAGATTTTATAACCTGTATATAAACTAGATTAAGGATTTTGTATAAATACATTTTACCAGATAAGTTTTATTATTATAATTCACATGATTTGAAGTTGGAGACACGATGTATGTGCTGACAGGGCAAGTTTCCATATAGTTGCAACCTTCTTTTTATGCCCTCGTTTCAATTTGGAACACTTGGTTATCTCATCGATAACCAATTTTGCATTGAAGTGAAGATACATATACGGATATTGTCAGTCAGTGATTGTTTTTATTTCACCTTTAAAGGGCCGCTGTTATAATATAGAACCAAGTTGTTCTAACTGTACAATTCTCCAACACCAGCCACAGAGGAACACAGAGGAATAATAATAATAATATAAAAAAGAAAGTCGGCAACTATCGGCATATATTCAAGCCAAAAACCTATAGTTCCAAAAAGCAACTCGCTGCACCATTTAATCTGTAAAACCGATATATCGGTCTGCCTCTTATACAGCAGATGGATAGATGTTCTCTACAAAGAGCATGATTTCTATTGGGGATGGGTTAGAATGACCGACTAGTTGTCCAACCACCAGCTAGTCCGCTAATGAGTTTGACTAGTGAGCATATCAAGATTTTGTTTCTGTTTTTTATCTTATATATTTTTTAACTGTGGTGTTTACAAAGGGAAGATTTTAGAAACTCAACTTCTTAGAGGTTTTACTGTACTGACAACCAATTTTGCATCTTTAAAGTAATCTCTTTTAAAGCACCACCACTACAGCCGTCAAAGCACAGCTTGCACAACCGCACAAAGCACAACCGTAGGCCTTTGTGTGTTTGTGAGGCTATTAAGCCCATTTATTTGTTAAGACTCCATTTAAATCTCTCACATTTAAATACTTAAAAACAAATTTAAACTTTTTCTTACATTACAATGTGAATAACAACACCCAAACCCTATTTGCTCAGTGCACCAACATCAGCATTCCTCTATACAGCTCAACTTCACCACAATCCAAACAAACACTCCATATACCATAACTGCAGTGCTCCAGAGTTTTGGGTTCTTAGATTGCAACAAGATTCATGTGTTGGGAGGAAAAAGTCAGATCAGACTAAAGTCTCATTCCCTTCACAAAAACACACACACCCTTCTAGACATAGTCTATTCATGCCACAGAGTGAGGAATGGGAGTAGGAGACTGCATCTGATCCTTCCATTAGGTCTAAATGTAATAGCAGTGCTGTCACTCACAGAGAGGCCAAACCGGACGCACACACAGACACACATGTTCTCTTGCCAGCACAGCCACTAACATGCATAAAATCATTTGCATTTTTGCCATGTTACTTGTTAAATCTCCCAATTCAGGCCTTTGCGTTTCTAGGTTAGTTGACATAATACTTTTGTAAAGTTGACATGTCCTGTGATGTGACATGCTATATACTCCAAAAACTATTTCAAACAGCATTTTGCCAATTCTTTTATAATTATGCATGCACCTTTATAACCTCATATTAATCAAGGGACTACATGAGATGCATGCACTTTTACACATTCATTTGTCACAATGCAGGAACATTTTAATTTAACTAGTGATGGAAAAAAGTGAATAAATCTTATTAAAAACTAACAAGCAATAGTGAGCAGTTATAGGATCTGAGATATATACTTTTCCTTATACAGCAATATAAATTTTTACCTTAAATCTGGATGCCCATGGGCACTTTATGCATCAACTACCTAGGGGTCAATAGAATACATAGAGAGTCCACACAGGAACTGGAAATGCTGGTTTTAGGCCCCGTCTCTGATTGCAGGCATCGTTAGAATGTGTTCTTGCTTTAGGAGCACAGTGCTGCTTGACCCAGATCTGCTCTCACAATGCGGCTCCCACTCAAGCCAAACGGCTCTACACTTTCCGCACTCCCTACCAGACCCAGAGGAAATGTCCAACTTTCCATAAAGATGTCAGGCCAAAATAAAAATAAAAAAAAGGCTCATTCTCTCTTCCAGCTCCCACACTCTCACTTTCACACTTACTCATTCCCAACTCTCCTTTTATATTCTCTAATTTCATCTTGCATTCTCTCTTCTTTTTACTTTTTCTATCCCTTTCTCCTTTGGTCTGCTCTCCATCCTTTCTCTGCTCACTCTCTCCATCACTCTTGTCCTCCCCTGTCTAAAAGGCATGAATAGAACCATCAGTAATGTTAGTAACATTAAGTGTTTTTCTGACCCATTCACTGTTGTTTCCACACTTTTTGTGTAGTCTAAAAATCTTGACCAAAGTCTAATCTCTTTTTCTTTCACACCATCTCTCTCAGTCCCCTCCCCCCATCTGTCTCTCCCTCTAACTGCATGCACAGCACATAAAATAGAACCAGACTGTTTTCTTTTCTCATAGAATGTCTCATTGCATCCCTCTCCCTTCCTTATATTCTCTCTCCCAAAATGTGTAAATGTCTGGATTGCAGGAATGTGAGCTGAAGACATTCCTCTATGAATTGGCCAAGAAGACTTCAACCATCACCATCAAATGGGATTACCAGCAGGGAAAAGGAGAGAGGGAGAAAAATCAGCCCTATACAAGGCAAACAGAGCCGAGGAGAGAGAGAGAGGTAAAGTCCAAACTAGTCTCTGCTGGCAATAAACAGTTAGTACAAATGCTTTTATGAACCAAGACTCCACTAAGCAAACCATTAATGAATGCTGCCAACCCACACACACACACATTAAAGCACTAAACAAAACTGTTCAACCTTGGACACCAAGTGCAAAAAAACACTACCCCAACATCTTTTCAGGATATTTTGCATGGTGTTTGAATAACTCACTTATTCTGCCAAAGCCCTGCTACACTGCTGTAATGACTAAACCAGTATTGTGACCGACTCATTGCTTTTCTTTCTTTCTTTCTTTCTTTCACCCTCCTCTCAAGATATAGTCTCTTCTGTCTTGTGCGTGCATTATTGTCATTTGCAGGTTGTTTTTGGATAAAAGCATCTGCTTAATAAATAACTCTACAAACATATTTAAGAGTGGCAAAATAGGAGTATGCAAAAACACTTAAGTACTTCAGAAAATACTATAATACTTTCTCCCTCTTTATTCTCTTCAGCAGTCTTGACGTGTTTTCCAAAGGATGTCTAAGACATAAAATATAAATTTGTCCTGAATATTGAAAATACAACAAACCCTTGCATGCAATGAAAAATAAAACAAACAACCAAACAAAAGCAATGAAATCTAACTCATTAACAACAAGTGAAAAATGGTTGCATTTCAATATGTTCTCTCAAATAGCTATTTCTCGTGTGTATTAATGAAAAGAAACAAGTTTCTTCATTTTAAAAGTTAATTCTAAATTGATCCATAAATGTTATTCTTAAAAGAAAGATGAAAAAGTTTTTACCTTCTTTTTTTTTTCACCTCGTCAAAGTTGTTCCCGTTTCATGTAATTCCACCCAGGTGTGTTTCTGGGAGAGTGCGGCGCTCGTCAGGTGCTCTCGTCTTTATATTAGCACGCGCAGACACGCGCTGAGTGACGGAGGCGTCTCGCTCCAGCCTGCGCACTATGTGACTCACACTTTACTGCTGTCTGCCTGTATGACTGTCATAATAAAAGTCCATAACCTAGAAATATTTCAAAATAAAGGTCCTTATGCTCGACTTCATTTAAGTTCAATTTCATAACGTGTAGAGAAAAGAAAACAGTAACATTATGCTTGTCTTTTTATTGATTTTTTGAACTAGAAGATTTTTAACAGTCCACAAACATTTGGAGCACAGTCATATGATATAGATAGACTTATTTATTAGTTTTTGTTAGAAATTACAGAATTAAATTTTTTTATGAAACTGAAATGCGTAAATCTTAAAAATTGGCCAAAACATTTGTGTGTTATGAATGTTAAAATACAGCACCCAGAGGGAGACTAACGCCACTAACTGTACATCACTACTAATGTGCTTGCCTCGGGATACCCTCAGTTGTTTAAATCTTCAAATCTAAACCTTAGATAACATCTCTCTCTTGGAAATGATACGAGCCTATTTTAAAAACATCCTCTAAGGCATGTAAACTGAACACGCACACATCGAGCTGACTGAAATGAAATGAAGAATTTCTTAGTTTCACATTTTATTTTGGTTATCCTCAAATAAAACAAAGTTATATTTAAACTGGAGGACCAAGAGTTTGACACAGGGAGCATTTGTCTAACTTATTGTTTATTTTTTCCTTCAGTTAGTCTTTTTGTTTGGAATTGAAGAGATTGTTTGAGATCTGTATCCCTTGCTCTGTAGACACAGGTTACTGACAATTCTTGGACAATTTCTACATCTGCCGTAGATAAAATGTTCTGGAACATTTTCCTCCCAGTTCAATTTCACAATTGTGTTCTGCTGTGTTCTGCATTTGCATGTGGGAATGCATTCTAAATTGAAGACTAATGGGAGTATGGGTGCAGTTATAATTTCTTGGTGGGTGTGTAATATCTATTTTTAGTGGTGTTCTATATTCTTCTGTGCTCCTCTCCTGGCTCGCTTATTGTGTGCTTGTGTCAGGGGTGCAGATGAGTTGCCCCTATGAGCAAGAGCTGGCAGGGAGGAATGGGTCTGTTCAACACTCAGACAAATGCTCAGGAGTGACTCATAACAGCCAGTAAAGAGCAAGTCCATTTCTGCTGGAGTCAATCCTTACAATGTCATCATCATCAATTTTTTAGAATTGAAAAAATTGAATTAGAATTGGCCAGCTGGAATGTCTGTAATACAATGACTGTGTTACTGCTTCTGCTGTTCTTTTTGTATGAGGGTTGTTGACATTGGCTACTTTTGTGAAATTGTGACAAACAGTATTTACTCCATTTAAAACTATTTTAAACTGCATTTTGCTTCTGTTGTAATTATTATGCATGCATTTTCTATGATTATATTAATTGAGATATTACATTGAATATTTGTACTATACAAAATTAATTTGTCCAAAATCCATTTGGACCATTTAAATGTAACTAGTGACAGCAAAACGGTAATTAGAAATTATGAAAAACTTGAAATGAAAAACAAGAAATGGTTACCAGTCACAGCACCTAACATATACACTGTCAATTTCCCTTATACATTCACACTTTGTTTAAAAAATTAAATAATTGGATGTCACATGACGCTATGCAAGTGGAAGCAGCCTACTTGCATTCTCTGATACACTATGCTACAATTATCCTTTCAATCAACATTACTTGGTGAGAACTGATTTAGTTTTGATTGTTAAACTGTGCAGGGAGAGTAGGATGTCAAAAAATTTGAAATCATTGGCCTGTGGGGACATTAAAAAGCATTTATGGTCGCACGCGTCTGACGCCTCTCAAGAGCAAGATGGCGGGGGTCCGGTTAGGAATGACAGCGTACCTCAGTATGTAAGTCAAGATACTGCAAACGTTTATCCAGAGCTAACGAAAATCTCAACCGACATTGAGGGCCTCGCGGAAATACACCGAATGACCACATCTGTGGAGGTGAAACTTTCCGCCCTGATCACAAGAATGGACAAGGCTGAAAAGCGAATTGAGTCTCTGGAAGCAGCCGGAAAAGAGCTGCAGAATAGCACGCCAGCCACCAAAAGGGAAAGGAAGGTCAAGATATGGTCAAGTTCTTGGACGGGCTTATTCCGAATTTGTTCGACACAGCAGGCCATCATCTGGAAATAGAGCGCCCGCACAGAGCTCTCGGTCAGCTTCCCAGAGCGGGTAACAGACCCTGATCTGTTCTGGCAAGATTCTTACAGTCAGCAGACAGAGACTTTGTTTTACGTGCGGTGAGGAATAAAGGCAAGTTGTGCTGGGAGGATTAAAACACTATGGTTTTTCCAGACTTTGCCAGTGAAACACAAGAGAAACAGGAAAGATTCAAAGAGTGTAAGAAGTTACTTCATGCACAGGATGTGAGCATCGCTTTGCTTTTCCCGGCTAAACTGAGAATTGATGCCAAGGATCGACATAAGACTTTCACATGCCCATGAGAATCTATGGCCTTCATTAAATCAATGGAGTGAGTAGGTGGCTTTGCCAGCGCTGAATCAGTGGGACTACACATCGTGCATTTTGCTGATGCGATCTGAGAGGGTTTGTTATGCGGTTGGTTGCCCACTGTCTATCTTTCTCGATATACTTTTTTATTTTCCTTTATTGGCTTATTGTTGAGTTTATTTGTTCATTTTGTGGGTTTGATGTTGTCATTTACTAGGGCCTTTTTCATTAAAAACTTACATGTGCAGTTCAAATGTATGGCGTATGTAAAAAACAAAACAAAAAAAACACCAGACTGAAATAATCTTGTAGCAATAGACCTTTTTCACACTCTATGTTTTGGAACGCAGAAGTAAACATTTGCAGGGTAAACTTCGACAGCAATGAATGGGAGTGAATGGGAGATCACAGCAAATATTATTTTCACTTACCCATTTGCACCAAGACCAAAATAAAAAATCCACTATAATTTTTGAATGACTTTCCAGAAGAGAAAATAATAGAGAGTGTTGGATTAAGACGCCAAGATGCCAAATTACTCTCTCAGCAGCTGTAATAGAAATACCCTCGCAGCTATGGTAATTCGTTTTTTAAAACTAATTCCAGGGTAATATAACACAAAGCATAATGTTATAATTTTACACTTAATATTTAAAAAATGTATAATATAAAAAAAATAAGCGAGATTTTTGCTGATAAATAAGGTGGAAATGAGTCATCACAGTCTGTGAAAAAGGTCTATGGTGTCGCGGAGGGTCTCATGTACGTACAGAATTTTTCTTTGCATGTCAATATGTCACACTTTAACATAGGTAAAATTTTTCTCTTCACGTGGAATGTTAATGGGCTGGGGCACCCTATAAAAAGAAGGAAGGTTATATCTTTTCTTAAGCGTAACATTTTTTATATAGTGTTCCTTCAAGAAACGCACCTTTCTGCACAGGAAGCTGAAAAACTTGGTAAAGCATGGGGTTGGCATGTGTTTTGCAGTGAAAATACAGAAGTGCAGTGTTGTTTACAACAAAGGAGCTTAGAGAATCATACATAGATGCCTCAATTGGCTGGTTTGATACGTCAACTGCGGCACTATCTTGGAACGTTCAACATGGAGAGCTGTTTTCAAGTAAGAGCAGGGGAGTCATCACACTGATAAGTAAGCATTTACAATTTAATGGTCTCAAACATATTAAATATAATTTAGGAAGAGTCATTATAGTTTTGGCTGAAATACAGGTGCAAAATCTTATTTTGGCTAATATTTCTGCACCCAATGCTGATGATCTGATGATCTTTTTATAGATCTTGAGGGAAAGTTACAAGCCGTTGGGATCCTCCATTATATGGTTTTGGGTGGAGACTTCAATCATTTAATGGATCAGGTCCTCAATCATAATGATGCAAAAGTGTATAGACCCAGTTTAGAGTAACGTTGACACTACAGAGGATGTGTAAAAATCTTGGTCTTACAGACATTTGGAGACTTCTGAATCCAGCTGGGAGGGATTACATAATTTTTTCATCAGTTCATAAGATTTACTCTAGAAAAGTCACTTATTCCATTTGCCACCGATTGCTCAATTGGGAACGATTTAGTTTCAGATCATGCTTTGGTGTGTTTAGAGATGTTGCTGCATATAGAGAAAAGATAATCATATAGATGGCGCTTTAATACAACCCTTCTGCGGGACCCAGAATTTCAACAAATGTTAAAAACAGAAGTTAATGTTTATGTGGAGGCCAACTGGTCCCCAGTGTTCTCCGTGGGTGTGGCATGGGAGGCAGTTCTTAGGGGGTGGATCATACAATATGACTCATTAATTAAAAAGATCAAAGCACAGGAATTCATGGAATTGGAAAAGAGTATTAAAAGTGCTGAAACAGAGCTGAAGCGTCGAATGTCATCCAATGGTCTTAAGAGAGTTGACTGAGCTTAAATATAGGTACAATACTATTTTGTCACAGAAGGTAGAGTTTTGCTTATTCAGGGCACGACAGACATACTTTCAGTCAGGAGATAAGGTAGGGAAACCTCTTGCCAGATACATAAAACAGAGAGAGTTTGAGGGGCTTGGGTAGCTCAGTGGTAAAAGACGCTGGCTACCACCCCTGGAGTTCGCTAGTTCGAATCCCAGGGCATGCTGAGTGACTCCAGCCAGGCTTCCTAAGCAACCAAATTGGCCTGGTTGCTAGGGAGGGTAGAGTCACATGAGGTAACCTCCTCATGGTCACTATAATGTGGTTCGTTCTCGGTGGGGCGCGTGGTGAGCTGAGCGTGGATGCCGCGGTGGATGGCGTGAAGCCTCCACACAAGCTATGTCTCCGTGGCAACACACTCAACAAGCCACATGATAAGATGAGCAGGTTGACGGTCTCAGATGCGGAGGCAACTGGGATTCGTCCTCCACCACCCAGTTAAGAGTCCAGAATTTTATCTGTGAGGTTTTAGATACTCAAATTTCATTCTGCCCCAGACCCCAGGGTGATGGGGCGGTTATTAAAGTAGGTGACAAATATACAAAAAGCTGGGTCCAAACTAGTGTTATGATTGGCAGACCAATAATTCTTAGAGGACGGAAGTCAATAGGTGCTCCCTCATTTCAAGAATGGTTCACCGAATTGGGCAGGGTGGCGGCATTCGAAAAATGTCATATAAACAGCTTGGCAGACTAGATGCATATGGTAAGAAATGGGATAAATACATGACCTTTCTGGAAGGCTCTGGGTGAGGGCCATGTTGAGAGAAACCCTTTTTTTCTCTCTCACTCTCTTCGTGTTTATATGTGTATACTGCAGGCTTGGACCACAGGAGTGTTTGTTGGGGGTTAGGGATTGGGAGGGGGATAGGGAATTAATGGGGGTTAAGGGGGATAATGGTTGACTGTGTGCATGTATATTATGTATTGTTCTGTGTTATCTTTGAGAATCAACCAATAAAAATGTTAATCTCAAAAAAACAAGAAAAGAAATAATTTAGCATGGCAAGTTGGCAAAACATCACATATATCTGTCTTTTTACACTAAACGACTACTATACATTCTGAACTGACACCCCAATGAATGTACATGCTTTTGTATACACACACACATTCATATGGCACAATTACTGTAAAGACTACAGTAACTTTCAAGCCGCCTGCAATAAGCCTCTTATTAACCCCACCCAGAACAATGCAATTCCCAGAATGCCTGAGATTCAGAGTGACATAGTGAGTGCATGTGTGTGTGTGTGTGTGTGAGAGAGAGAAAGTGAGAGAGAGAAAGAAAGAGAAAGAGATTGTGACGAGGAGGAGGGTGTGGCCGGGCCGTGATGGAGCACGGCCGGCGCTGAATCAGCTGATCAGCGGGAGACCGAGATAAAGGGCAGCCAGAGACACAGGTTCGAGAGAGGGAGAGATACACTCGGCCACGCTGTATGTGCGTCTGTGTTTGTTTATGTTTGTTTTATGTTGAGTTTTATCATTAAACCTTATGTTTACTGTTCAGCCGGTTCCCGCTTCCTCCTTGCCCATCCTTTACCTATTACAGAGATATTCCCCTTTATCTCATATGCAAAACATCTCATTCCAGACTTTTAAGCTCTTAAACGGAAGATCAGTTAAGACTTTCCATCCAGTCAAAACGATAATAACATTAATGATAATAATACATTTAATATTATTCTTTTTAAATTAAATTATAATATATGCTTCTAAAATATTATAAACAGTCACGCCAATAAAGTCTATAATAAAGTCTGCCAAAAATGATCTCAAACATCTATGAAAGTGATCCCTTCTCTTAAAGGAATAGTTCACCCAAAAATGAAAATTCTCTCATCATTTACTCACCTTCATGCCATCCCAGATGTTTACGACTTTCTTTTTCAACAGAACACAAACAAAGATTTTTGGAAGAATATTTCAGCTCTGTAGGTCCAAGTGCATGGGTGCAAAGTTTTTGAAGCTCTTAAAACCATATAAAGCCAACATAAAAGTAATCCATAGCAATCCAGACTTCTGAAGTGAAACGCTATGTGTTTGTAAGGAATAGATCAATATTGAAAACTTTTTTTACTAAAAATTCACAAGGGTTGAGGTCACAGAGCCTCTCACATGACGTAGTAAGTGCATTGGCAAATTCACACGACAACTGATGCATGAAATACGAAAAAATACGGAAGACGATTACAACAGAGGAGCATATAGAATCATACATAGATGCCTCAACTGGCTGTTTTAGATACGTCAACTGTGGTGCTATCTTAGAATGTTCAACAAGGAGAGCTGTTTGAATCGGTTTGAATGCGAGTGAGTGGAGGAGATGCCTTAGACCGAGCTCCTTGCTCAGACCACTGCATAAACTGCTTTTGTGTGGAAACAGTATTGTGGTCCATAGGAACAGCTGCTAATAAGGTATCTACATATGAATATCTACAGTATGCAGGGGAGGCTTTCGCGCTTACGACTGCGAGAGGCAGTTTGAACTCTACCCTTGTCAACGAGCTGGCCGGAAGCTAACATTTTTAGTTACAGTTTTTTTTTTTTTTTTTTGTGATTAACATTTTTTATTGATTCCCACAGAGGACACAAAAAACAAAACATATATATACATGGAATAAACATGGCTTTAAGACCGAGCCTATACAATCTAAAGGGGGTCCAATAGAATCGATGTATAATCTTGAAATGCATAAGGCGCACCCTTGCATCTCTAGATGCAGACTTGATGTTATTTAAAATCCTAGCCCACCTCTTTCCTCCAATACAAAGTTTAAATCTTTCTCCTATAATCTCTTGACAGAAGTTAAATCTCCATCCCCCAGACTCAGAATTAGCAGGGAGTAATTCACTGATGCCTCATGACCTTTTCCAAAAGCATTAATCACCACTCCCAGAGTATCTGCCACTTTAGGGGGGTGTATGCTACTCCCAAAAATAGTACAGAGCAGGTGGCATAGCTGTAAATACCTAAAAAACTGAGATCTAGGAATCCCAATATGTTGAACCAAATCTTCAAAAGATCTCAACACTCCGCTCTCACATAGGTCACCAAGTGTAGTAACCCCCCTCGCAATCCACTCTGACCAGCAGAAAGGGGACTTATCAATACATAATTTAGGGTTCAGCCATATGCTTGAGGCAACATTTAAATAAATGTCAGAATTAAACATTCTAGACACTTTTGTCCATACTAAGTGCAAATGCGAGATAACGGGGTGTAACTTAACGTCTCCAATTAGTTTGATAGAAAGGCTTTGCGAAACAGGGGCAAGACCTTCCCGTTCAATACAAAACCAGGGAGGGAATCTCTCAGGTGGAAGTGACCATTGAGTCAAATGTCTGAGACCGAATGCATAATAGTAAAACAAAATCTTGGGTAGGCCTAGACCACCTTTGTCAATCGGCCTATGTAACTTATTAAAATGTAATCTAAGACGCTTACCATTCCAAATGAAGGACTTCGCTATGCTATCAAATTGCTTGAAATAGGAGACAAAGACATCTACAGGGAGAGATTGTAGCAGGTAGTTGAATTTTATAATACAATTCATTTTAATAACATTAACTTTCCCAATCATAGATAAATGTAATGAAGCCCACCTGCCCACATCGCTCGAAAACCTTTTTATTAAGGGGTCCAAATTAACTCAAACTAAATCACACAAATTTGCTGGGAATAAAATGCCCAAATACTTAATGCCCTGTCTTGGGCCACTGGAAGGCTGTCAGAGCCAAAGCTTCAGATTTAGACCAATTGACTCTGTATCCTGAGAACTTAGAAAAGGTATTAATAATTCTGTGAAGGCAAGGCATAGATCTAATGGGGTCGGAGACAAATAATATAATATCATCTGCATAAAGCAAAAGCTTATGCGCCATACCTACCGCCACAACCCCTGGAAAATCATCCTCCTTTGTTATCGCAGCTGCTAATGGTTCCAGGGCAAGACAGAACAATAATGGGGAAAGAGGGCAACCCTGCTGGGTGCCCCTATCCAGAGAAAAATAATCTTAAATTAATCCATTTGTTTGTACCGCTGCTACAGGGTGTCAATAAAGTAACTTAATCCACCAATAAAAGTTTTCCCAAACCTGTATATTTCCAAAATCTTAAAAAGATTATCCCATTCTACCATATCAAATGCCTTTCGGCATCAAGTGAGATGGCAGTGACCAGAGTGTGATCATTCACCACTGACTACATGATATTGATGAAATGCCTAATGTTATCAGAAGAGCTCCGGCCCCGAATAAACTCCACCTGATCTATATGTATAAGAGATGTCATAACTTTACTTAATCGGTTAGCCAGAATTATTGACAATATTTTTACATCTAGCTGGATCAGGGAAATTGGACGGTAACTCTTGCACTCGCTTGGATCTTTGCCCTTTTTAAAAATCAGACTAATCCGGGCTTGTGTCATGGTTGGAGGAAGCTTTCCATTCTTTAATGATTCTGTATAAACTTCTAACAAAAGTGGAGCCAGTTCTGTAGCATAAGATCTAAAAAATTCAGCAGCAAAGCCATCTGGCCCCGGAGCATTGCCTGTAGGCAAGGCTTTAATTACTTCGCCAAGCTCCTCCAAGTTTATCTCAGATTCAAGAGAATTTTTTTGCTCAGTCGTCAGTTTAAGGAGTTCTAATGGTTCCACAAAGTTTCTAATATCTTCATCAGTAGATGAAGACGTGGAACTATAGAGATCAAGATAGAATTCTTTAAAAGCATTATTAATTTCAATGGCCGAGGTAAATATTTTACCACCAGCAGATTTCACTGAGGGAATGGTAGAAAAGACTCTATCTGCTTTATGTATCTAGCCAAAAGCTTCTCTACTTTGTCCCCTGACTCAAAGTATGACTGAGTGTGAATAGCCAAAACTCCACCTTCCGCGACAAAATAGTATTATATCTATATTTCAATCGGGTCAATTCTCTGAGGCCATCAGACGACATTTGGTGCTTCAGCTCTGCCTCGGCACTTTTAATATTCCCTTCCAACTCCACAAGTTCTCGTGCTTTGGATTTTTTGATGAATGAGGCATACTGTATGATCCGGTCCCTAAGAAACATCTTAAGTGCCTCCCAAGCCACGCCCACAGAGGATGCTGAGGACCAGTTGGTCTCCATATAAATGTTGATTTCAGCCTTCAACATTTGCTGAAATTCAGGATTTTGCAAAAGCGATACATTAAAGCGCCAACTATATGATTTCTTTTTCTCCGTATGTGGCAACACCTCTACACTCACCAGGGTGTGATCTGAGACTAAGATGTTTCCAATTGAGCAATCAACAACAGATGAAATGAGGGACTTAGATATACTAATATATATATATATATATATATATATATATATATATATATATATATATATATATATATATATATATATATAAATCTATTCTAGAATAAATCTTATGGACTGATGAAAAAAATTTATTGTCCCTACCAGATGGGTTCAAAAGTCTCTAAATATCTGCAAGACCAAGATTTTTACATATCCTATGAAGCGTCAGTGTTTCTCTAGGGGGCTTGCACACTTTTGCTTCACTATGATCAAGGACTGAATCCATCAATAGATTAAAGTCTCCTCCCAATATTATATCACGAGGGGTGACAGCGGCTTGCAACATCCCTTCAAGATCTATAAAAAAAGCCCTGATCATCAGCATTAGGTGCGTAAATATTAGCAAAATCAACCTTTTCCACTGAATTTCTGCTAAAACAATAATGACTCTTCCTAATTTATTTTTAATCTGTTTGAGACATTTGAATTATAGATATTTACTTATCAATGTAATGACTCCCCTGCTCTTACTTGAGCCAGCACTAAAGAAAACATGCCCACCCCATATCTTCCCAAATTTTTCAGCTTCCAGCGGGGAAAGATGCGTTTCTTGAAGAAACACTATATCATATTGCTTACTTTAAGAAAAGAAATAACCTTCCTTCTTTTTATGGGGTGCCCCAGCCCATTCACATTCCACGTGGAGAGAGACAATCCATTCATATTAACGTTTGACATTTTGACATATAAGAAAAAATAGATTGTGTGTCAAAAATAAAATTATAAAGACCACATTCCACATTGGTGCAACAATCAACCCCCAAACTTTCCACAGAAAAAAAAAAAACGTGTGCATTAACCCCATGCACAACAGCGCCAACCGGTGTCCATCCCTCTAAACTCAAACAGTCCATGTACCCCTACGAGAGCCCCCACGACAACTTTGCTATCGGACTGCTCAAGTCCGGTGTTTCTATACAAAAATTTGTAAGACAAAATTACACAACAGAAGATAATCTATAAAACAGACTTCAGCCAATAAGCAGAATTAACACACATACAAAAAAACATGTAGATTCATACACTTAACTGTCTCAAAAGTGTGTTCCTCCACAAAACAAGCTCCAGCCGCTAGCAGAGCCAGCACAAAAAGAAATGAAAAAGGTGCCCAGTTTCCTCGGACAGTCGAGTGTAACTGAAACAGGCGGCAACATGAAAATCACCAAATGGCTTACTCACTCCAATGTCTTTATGTAGGATAATGCTTGCTGTGGGCGTGTAAATTCTCTATGGCCATCCTTAGTATCTATTCTCAGTTTGGCCGGAAACATCAGAGCAAAAGCAAACTTCCGCTGATGTAAGAGATTCTTGCATTCCTTGAATCGATCACGTTTCTCTCTTGTCGAATTCGCAAAGTCTGGGAACAAGAAAATGTTGTGGTTCTTCCAAGAAATCTTTCCTTTACTCCTCGCTCGCGATAAAAGATCTTTATCGAGTGATCTCAGAAATTTGGCCAGAATTGATCGGGGCCTGTCTCCTCCGCGGATCTGCAAGCCGGGACCCTGTAAGCTTGCTCGATTTCCAGTTTACGGCCTGTAATGTCAAGCAGACTTGGGAGGAGCCCGTCTAGGAACGTCACCATATCTCGGCCTTCCTCGTGTTCAGGAATTCCAACAATTCGGACGTTGTTTCCTCGATTACGATTCTCCAAATCCTCCAGTTTTTCCCAAATGCATTCCAAATCTATCTTGGTCGCTAGCGGATTAGCAGCTAATTCCCTCTCTGATGACTCCAGATAATCAATCCGTTTCTCAACATCCGACATTCTTGTAAGCAAATCAGATAATTTCGCCTCAAAGGAAGTGATCGATCGACGTATCACAGCAAGATCCTCCAAGTCAGCTACGACCTTCATCAGCATTGCCAACGCATTCATCAGTTCATGCCAGATTTCTTTCAGTTCACCGTGCAAACTGAGTCTGGGGCTTTCGGCCTGTTTCTCAGGTGAATCAGCTTGAGCACGCAAGTGTCTTTTAATGTCTCCAGAGCCCGAGGACTTCCTAGAACAGTTAAGAATCAAGGTGTATCGAATCTTACCGGTTTATGACACAAATAGTAATAAAACCAGCAAAGTGCGCAGAGCTCGCCGTTCACATGTCCGCTCCTCACATGGCGTCAAGTGACACCCCCCCCCCATTTAAAAAAATAATAATATTGATCTATTTCTTACACACACCAAGCATTTCGCCTCAGAAGACATTAATTATTCCACTGGAGTTGTATGGATTACTTTTATGATGGCTATATGTGCTTTTGGGAGCTTCAAAAAATTTGGCACCAATTCACTTGATTTTATGGACCTACAAAGTTGAAATATTCTTCCAAAAATCTTTGTTTGTGTTCTGCTGAAGAAAGAAAGTCTAAAACATCTGGGATGGCATGAGGGTGAGTAAATGATGAGAGAATTTTAATTTTCAGGGTAAACTATTCCTTTAACTCCCACTCTGCATTTCCCAATCAGCTTCTGATCAAACTTCTCTTAAACCACTTTCACTTCCTTCTTTCTCTCTCTGTTACTTTTCCTCTCTTTGTCTCCAGTCTTCCAGTAACATATATTTTATTGAGATGGCCTGTACTGGGCTCTCTCTTCCATACTTGGAAGGCTGCTTTATTCCCTGATGGTCACATTAGCACCGCCAGCCAATAGAGCACAGAGTCTCCAATCCCTCAGCCAATCCCGCATCCCCCCATTTCCTTAAAAGGACTGCACAGGTCAATGGTGCTTTTATACTGGCCTTCTTGGCTTCTGTAACAGTATACATTGTCCTGCTAAATCATTCTAAAGTAAACAGTCTCAGTTGGTCTAAAACAAAGCTAAAGTTTTTTCTCCATAAGTCATCAGTGATATGTTTGTGACTCCTTCATGCTGGGGTTATTAAAATGTGTATTTTATGTCAGAAGTTATATATGAGCAACAGCATTACCAACTTTTATGCACACGTACTATATGTGTTAATAGCATTCCATTTACACATTAGCTAATTGTTAATGCAATAGTTCACACCCAAAAATGAACATTATCTCATCATTAACTCCCCCTCATGCCGTGTGTATGACTTTCCTTCTTCTTGCGAACACAAAGATTTTTAGAAGAATATCTGAGCTCTGTAGGTTCATTCAATGCAAGTGAATGGTGGCCAGAACTTTGAAGTTCCAGAAAGGCTGGTGAAAGTGTAGATTTATAGTTAAAAAAAGGACTTAAATATTTAACTGTTTTTCACCCACAACTATCATATCACTTCTGAAGATATGGATTTAATCACTAGAGTCATATGGATTACTTTTATGCTTCCTTTATGTACTTTTTGGAGCTTCAAAGTTCTGGCCACTATTAATTGCATTGTATGGACTAACAGAGCTGAGATATTTTTCTTAAAATCTTTGTTTGTATTCAGCAGAAGAAAGAAAGTCATACACACCTGGGATGGTGAGCAAATTATGAGAGAATTTTCATTTTTGGGTTAACTATCCCTTTAAGTTAGAGGCTACTTTTACAGATTAGTATTTTTATGTGTCTCAATTGTATTGTGTATAAACTCAAAATAAAAGTCAGTCCATCTATTTGCAGAGGTATACCAATGGGAAAAATATTGGGAGCTGTATCACACACCAAAACTATACACAATAAACCTTTTCTGTAGTGTCCAGAGAGTTGAAACAATATTTTCCTATAGAGAGCGGCCTCTGTATGCTTTTGGAAATGTTTCTAAACCAAACTCAACACCTGTGCAAGACTGTGATTGGTAATACACCATTTGGGTCTTTACAAGCAACACCTCATAAACAGACCAACTTCAAGAAACAACCCTGAGTCACACGCCAGAAATGCAACCAGCTGACGAGCGCAACGTGGATTTAACCATATTATTGGGCAAAACGGCATGCTTTTAAGTTTTAACACTTTACTCTGACCCCAATGTTAAGGCTTTATCTGTGTTCATTACATGAAGGTATGAACTGAAAAAGAAAAAGAAAACTGACCAGAAGCTATGACTGAAACAGAGAAATGAAATACTGACCCACGTGTTCTGGGAAACCTGCAGGAGTCTCAACAATAATATTGACTCACAACACCACAGTTCTGGCTAAACTTTCGTTAAAGAAACACCAACTGTTCCTAACCCATTATGACTGACCATCACAGAATCAAAAATAGAGCAATATAATTGAAACTGTTACAGTAGGGCATTTCAGGACAGTAATAATAAAAGTCACCATGAGTAGCCTTCAGTACAATGGACCCTTTTCACATGATCAGTGACATACTTTAGATTTAACAAATGAATTAGTAGTGTTATTTTAATCTTGTGTAAGAAACGCAATACGATAACTGTGACATTAAATTGTTTAGTTGTGTTGATAAGAATTTACAAAATTAAGGTTGCATAATTTTAAACTATACCGCCTTTACATATCATTTCCTCTCTTTTGACTGCAGTAATCCATCTCTCTCTTAATTCTTGCTCTTTTGGAAAATTATGGAGACTTAGTTTTTTTTTCTTTTGCTGTTAGAGCTCAAAAGGAACGCTGTAATATTTGGAACCTGATCTCATGAAAATTACGTGACTGTGGCGACATTGCGGACAATATACATTACATGGGCGGCAGTTTCGAGGTGAAATGTCCACTGTGTGGCTCTAAAAGTGAGTTTTCTCTCAAACAGATGAGTTTTTTAAGGTTAATGATCTATTGAGTTTTAAATCAACAAAACATACCTACCTACACTAAACCTTAAACCTAAACCAAACCGATAAAAGCAAAAGTGAGACGAAAAGGGCAATTGCTAAAGCGACCTTGTCATTTTGTGGTGTTTCTCTGACACTTTTGACACACGTTGACTCGTGTGCTCTTCATCCTGGTCCTTTGCATCACAAGTGCAATGCTCTGTCAGTGTGTCAGATTTATGACTTTCTTTCTTTAGTAGAACACAAACCAATATTTTTAGAAACATATCTCAGCTCTGTAGGTCCATACAATGCAAGTGAATGGTGATCAGACATTTGTAGCTCCAAAAATCACATAAAGGAAGCAAAAGTAATCCATATGACTCCAGTGTTTAAATCCATATCTTCAGAAGCAATATAAAAGGTGTGGGTGAGAAATAGAACAATATTTAAGTCATTTTTTACCCTAAATCACTGGAGTTTTATGGATTACTTCTGTATTTCCTTTATGTGATTTTGGAGCTACAAAGGTCTGATCGCCATTCACTTGCATTGTGTGGACCTACAGAGCTGAAATATTCTTCTAAAAATCTTCATTTTTGTTCTGCTGAAGAAAGTCATACACATCAGGAGGGTGAGTAAATGATGAGAATTTTCATTTTTGTGTGAACTATCCCTTTATCGGTGCATTACGATCACACTTGAACAAGCTTGCAAATGTAATTGGTTATGCAATGCAAACATTAAATTATATCGCTGTAAGTCATTCGCTACAGTAAAAGTGTTTAGATGTCCGAAGATAGCATTGTGTGAGAAACAGGGCAAAAAGTAAGTGTTTATGAACTGATAATCTACCGTTTGACTTATGTCTTGTGTGAAAGTAAATACAATTTATTTGTTTTAGTTTATTTCACTATACTATCATTTAACTCAGGCTCAACATGTGAAACTGAAAACTCCATGGGTTTGAGAGGAAGTTGGTGTGGCTGTTGTCAAGAATAAGTGAGCTCACTGAAATGTGACCTGATTGTTTGAGACCAGCCCTCAGTTTGCTGCAGTTGTCTCTTGTGTCCATGACGACGACCCCACTACAGCTCACAAGAGGTTTGTGGCAGGCGGGTGGTTAAATCTGTGCGGTATGGCAGCAATGCAGTCAGCATGAAGATAGCAATACATAGCACTTTAGCCAGGATTAAAGACTTCCTTTCTCATCTGTTATCCTCTCTGTCTCACTCTTTATCTCTTTGTCTCTTTCTCTCTCTCATTTACTTTTTCCACCAGGGTGATCCACTAATTCAAAATAAACTAAAAATTCCAAAAATACACAGAGTAATTGTTAAAATATAAATATACAGTATAATGAATAAGGAGGAAAATTATTGCATAAGTTACTTCAAAAGAGATTTACTAGGAGACATTCTGTGTGTGTATCCATGTCTGGCTATCCTTGAGGGCCAAATAAAAAAAAAAATGTCTTTGAAAATACAGTGACGCATTTCAAATATTAACTTACGAGGACATTTAACGTGCTCCTCGCTATTTTAAATGCTCATATTCAATTAATATTGTACATAACTGGTATTACACAAACTATATACAAATAAAATTGGCATAAATACATTCAAAGACAGAGGACAACTGGATCCCCCAACCAAGTCCAGTTCCTCTCAAGGTTTTTTTCTCTCCACTAACTTCACACCTTATGGAGTTTCCCTCCACTAACTAATATCTTTGGAATTTTTCCTTGCCACAGTCACCTTTGGCTTGCTCACTAGTGGCTTAAAGATAATAGGAATTATTTTCTATAAAGCTCTTCAATGGGGACATTAAGACATGACCGTCTGTAAAGCTGTTTTGTGACAAAATAAAATGACTTGATTTGATCTGCCAAATCATGTTTTGCTTTAAATCAAATAATGTCAACAGGTGTGTATGAAGGTTATGTTTAGGGGTAGGGTTAGGGTATAGAAAATGTCATTGGGTGCATCTCTATCAGCTCCCTAGTTCAGTAGTCAAGGCACTGATCAGGGAGTCAGCCATTTCTCCCTCGCAAAATCGTTCTAGTATACTGAAACCTTCGCTCCCTAAAAAAAATCCCACAATGCATCGTAAAAACCAGGGACCATCGTTGCTCACTATGCTCCCTTACTGGAAACATCGTCATGTCTTCTGAAGTCTCTCAAGCCATTAGAAGACGAGCACAAGTGTAAATATATGATGGCAAAGCCTTATTTTCTCTTTAAAAGAGATGTTGTTTGTAATGTTGGTCATCCATAATGACCATGAAAGGGAAACGATCTTTTACATTTTAAAGTTGTTAAAAAAGTTTGAAAATACACTCCTTTATATTTTTATTTCTTTATTTAATGTAATTTATCTTAAATAATAATACTACGTATGAATATCTTCAAGGAAAATAAACAAGATTGTCATTTATACAGCGATGGTGCTGATTAATAACAGCTGCGCTTGAATGCGCAAGCTCGTTAATGTGTTGTGGGTGATTGAGTCAAAAGTGTCCCAATGTTCAGTGGATGAACACCCTTGCCAGTGCCCGAATTCATGATCATGATATACTGATTCACGACATAGGGAGCTAGGGAGCTGATTGAGTCACACCCATTATCTTAGGATGAAAACCACTGCGTCTATGAGATGCCTTCATTTATATAGTGAAACCAACGTGTTTGTGAGTTTGTGTGTGTCTGTCTGTCTTACAGACCTCTGATGAATCAGAGTGTGGAAAGCTTTGCATGGCCTAACTCTTAAAGGCTCAGGCATACTTCGTTTCTGAGCATTGCGGATTGCCTTGCGCCCGGTCGACCGCATTGCTTTTGTGAATATACTCCATTTACCCAAAATGCGGACGGTCGCGTTCGAAGCATGTATACTGCGACTGCTTTGTGATACTCCACTTGACCTGTAGAGGACAGAAATTGTGTCCGCTAAAGACCCTCTGCTCTGACAAAGATGGAGGAGGACATTCTGCTTTGTTTGCTGTTCTTGGAGGAAGAAATCAAAAAGAGCAAAAAAAAGAAGATGTGCTCATCCATTGTTAACAGCCAATCAAAAGATATTTGATATAATGAAAAGTTATATGGAGCGGGATTTTAGACCAATAAGATTTCACTATGGGCGGGGCTAGTCAGCACAACGCCGCAGAAATAGACACCAAAGCTGTGTCCAAAATCGCATCCTGTCAGAGTATGTACTGTTTTTGATGAAGAATGCACTTCTTAGCCGGTAAAACAGTATGTTCTTTAGGTATGCAGGGGAATAGTATGAATATATTTCTCACATACTTTATCTGGGAATGTGGGCATTGTCCCTTGACCTGAATATTTGATATAATAACAACAACCACAAAAACAATTTATTTGTTAAACAAGCACCATTTTAGCACTAGGAACAACTTTCTTGGTATATATATCACTTACAATTGAGAATTGCCATCAGAATCAAGGTACTCCGCTGTTTTTTTTTTTATCAAATCCAGCATTTTGAATGTGACGTCTCCTCAGCACCCAAGGCATAATGGGATTGTAAAGTGTCCAGTTCAGAATCTCCACACATAAGAATCTCACCAGAAATAGTAGGGCATCCGGACACTTCTTGCTTACTGTTTTATGAATATTGAGGATTCAGACAAACTACTCCATTGGCATATAGTTAGGAAGTATGAATATTCATACGCAGCGCAAACCATCGACAAAATGTCCTGTCCCCGTGCATTGCAGCTGGTTAGGACAAAACATTTTAATTGAAATAGAAGAGATTTTGGTGTTTGGTTTAAAGTGTTCACCAACTGTCAGATATCTTCAGATATTGTGGTGAGTGGTGGTATCACATAACAAAAACAATTCTCATGCCAAAAAGAGATCCAAAACCAAACAGATGGTAAAAGTATTTACAAAAACAGATTCTGTGTAGGCGGACATGCTTCCAATGTTAGATTCTGCATCAGCCTCGAATAAAGGAATATAGAAGAGAAAATAACAAAGCAGCCCATTTTTTATGCTTTAACACATAAGAAGATTTTCAGAAGACACTCACGCTAACACAACCGACAACTCAAATATGTAACTGTGGCGATTGGGGCGGGGCCAAGCAATGCTGGGCAGAGTGAGGCTGGGGGAGATGAGTGGAGACTGAGTTCCACCTGTGCTCCACACCTGTCTCGGGATCCAGAGAGATGCATGGGAGTACTTAAGGAGAGGAGACAGCGGCAAACGGGAAGAGAGACGCACAAAGCCGAATGTGTGTGTGTGTGGGTGACAGCAGGCTAAAAAGCAATGCTGTGTGAGTGTGTCAGCGGCTGCAATGCAATGCTGGTGTGTATGGGAGTTTATTTGTCGGACTGAAAAGCCGGTCATGTTTGTACATTGAAAAGTTTTAATAAATGTCTTACGTTTGGATGTTCACCTGGCTCTCGCTTCCTCCTTCCCAACCAAGCAAGAGGTCTTTCACAATTATAATCCAACTTTAATTCAAAGGGGCTTTGTGAAATGTCTCACTATATTAGCACACACACTCATCAACCTGTAGATGCTGATATCAGACACCACCTGCTGCATATATTTCATTCATCATACACGCACCCACACAAGTACATGCTGAAGAAGTACAAATGTGACAGCACATACACCCTAGAGCATAATGTAGACAGTCTTCTCTCTCTCTCTCTCTCTCTCTCTCTCTCTCTCTCTCTCTCTCTCTCTCTCTCTCTCTCTCTCTCTCTGTCTCAGTGTTTCTTTATAAGCTCCAGGTTTTATCAGTTCTGTGTCGAATGGACTTTATACGCTGTGAAGCATGTTCCCATAAAACCCCAGTGATTTCAGCCCACTAAGCTCGTAAACTAGAGTTACACACACAACCAACAAGTCTCTTCTTACACAGATGCCTCTGAAAATAACAACTTGGCTGTAACAGGGATTTAGCTGTACGGATAAATGTCACAAATTAGACATGTCTTCTTTATAAAGTAGATTCTCTCAGAACTTAAAGAAATAGTTCATCCAAAAATGATAATTAACTCACCCTCATGTTTTCCCAAACATGTATGACTTTCTTTCTTATGTGGAACATAAAAGAAGAAATTTTGAAGAATGTACTTGTCGCTCTTTTCCATGCAGTTACAATGAATGGTGACAGAAGCTTTCAAGCTTCAAAGGGATGCAAAAGCATAAAAAAGTGGGCCATATGACTTTTGTGCTATATTCCAAGTCTTCCGAAGCCCCCGGATAGTTTTGTGTGAGGAACATATCAAATTTAAGTTGTTTTTCCTCTCAGTAAATTATCACTTGCCTTCAGAAGACTTGGACTACAGTGAACAAGATGTATGGACCACATTTATGATACTTTCATGGGGCTTTTTTTTATCCATTTTGAAGCTTGAAAGCTCCAGTCCACAATCATTGTAATTGCATAGAAAAGAGCGACCAGTGCGTTATAAAAATAAAAATCATTTCTGGGTAAGCCATCCCTTTATATCCCAATATTACATACCATGTTTGCCTCAAAGCTTCTTCATTTCTACAAAGCCTTTCCTCTGAAGGCAGACACCCAACAAACAAGA
This sequence comes from Myxocyprinus asiaticus, assembly GCF_019703515.2. Classification (NCBI taxonomy): domain Eukaryota; kingdom Metazoa; phylum Chordata; class Actinopteri; order Cypriniformes; family Catostomidae; genus Myxocyprinus; species Myxocyprinus asiaticus. The sequence continues at coordinate 23,885,538 of NC_059368.1, forward strand.
CGTTCTTTCACACCTCCCTCTTTTTTGTCTATCTGTCTTTCCCTTCCTTTGCTGAAGGACATCAGACCCTGTCTATCACACCCAGGCACTCCTGCTGTCACCAGAGTCAAAACACACTGCACAGTTTCCTGTATGGTGTGTATCACTACAGGGTGTAGAGTCAGAGATAGGGATACTGAACAAGGGATGAAGTGTGAAGGGATATGAACATTTTAATCAAACATTCACAGTGCAAAGGTGTTACATGTAGAAGGATGTGAAAAGATAATTGTTTCTTGGTTAGAAACAATTAACAAGCACTTACAGACAGTATATTTGACTTTCTTTTATGGAACAAAAAAAAAAGAGTTCTTTATAGCAGAATGTCCATACTGCTCTTTTACATACAATGAAAGTGAATGGTGACCAAGACAAGATTTTCAGTGAATAACGACTTACATTTTGGTTCGTTCCTCATTTAAAGCTATCATATGTCTTCAAAGGTCTTGGAATATTGTGCATGAGTTGTATGGACAAACGTTTGTGGTACTTTTATGACACTTTTATGGTTTTTGTCCTTTTTGGAGTGTGACAGCCCATGGTCCCTATTTACTTTCATTGTACTCTGTAAAACCTGCAATTGTTACATTAAGGAGCTACCTGAACTAACTCTTACTGGTGTACCCTAATGTATTCAGGTTGATTCAGTCATGTTAAATAATATTTCTGGCCAGTTAATTTAGATGTTACACATGAAGCACATTTTTTAGGTTAACATTTGTTTTTCAGTGCATGTAAGAGAGAAGCACGGACAAGCTGCTAAACATCTCCTTTTGTGGTTCTCCAGAAGAAAGAAACTAATTAGGTTTGAAATGACAAGGATGAATAAATGAGGACAACATTTTCATTTTGGGTAAACTATCCCTAACTTTGGATGCAAGCTCAAATCTTATAATTAATGCTAGATCTCATACTGTTAAATAAAGAAAACCTGATGTGGACCACAAGAAATTCTGACAAAAGAACACAACATTTTAAAATGCAAAAAACCAACAAGCACCTCAGATTCAAAGTTTAAACCCTTTTCAGCAGGCGGAAAAAGATAACAAACAATTCAGTTAGCTTTCAAGACTGCATGTTTTGTGTCAAGGCAATGCTGCTGTGCCAGTTAAAGTCTAAGACCCATCGGTAAAACATGAAATCAAGTAAAGTTTATCCCCCCTTTACTAGTTTATCTAAAGAACATGAGCTACCGGAGCTGCAAACTCATACTTTCCACTCGTTCACTACACTAACACTAAACAACTTAATCACAGGCATAAATGAGAAATCACCGTAACACTGAAATCAAGTTCAACAAAAAGAGAGCTCATATCACAGAGGACCCGTTAAAGGTAAGTGTCAGCAGTTCTATGCCTACATCATCATTCTATTCAAAACACTCTAGGGAATGAGCTTGAATGTGTAAACTGGATTGTAGGGTCAGAAGGCAATGTTCAGTTGTGGTTGTACCTAAGTGCAGAGCAGGCACTAAATCAGACCAGTAGCAGGAGGATGCCACACGGCATGCAGCAGTGACCCCTGAGTAATTATACAATTATCAGATTCCTGTTTTTACAACCAAATTGCAAGGTAAAGTGAGTGAGTGCTGGATAGAGAGCAGTGGGGAGGTGTGTTTTTCAATGGGGGAGGAGGGTCTCACTACCTGCTCCCCCTTCACTCTTGGCACTCATGTCCCATTGCTTCAAGCCAATGATTTGTGACATTATGGTGGAAAATCTGTTGGGGAAGCAGCTTTTTATGGCAATGCTGCGATTTGCAGAAGCTCAGGTAAAGACAAGGTTTTGGCCAGACGGCATGCCATTTAAACCCCAGTTTGGACCTTGCCCACCATAAGAAACAATTTCCCTTTCATATCTTACACATGCCAGTCAAACTGACACACTCACACACTTTATTCACACTCTGCATCAACCTCTTCTTTGTTTTACCTTTCGCTTGAGAGGTCGTCTGCTTGCTCATTCGATCTGGAATTACAGAATGGATGGGGAGATGGATGGAGAAATGTTGCCGTTGAAAAGTCACAGATTGAATGCTGCCATATAATGTCATATAGTATTGGCATGTAATGCCAGTGCTGCAAGTACGGAAGTATAGTATTCTGTTTACATGATCTGTTGTGCACATACTCAGAAAACACACACAGTCCATTTTATTCTTCATTTATCCCTCTATCCACCCACTATACACACACATATTACTCTACCAGGGTTGGAAAGAAGGAAGGTCACCTGAATCATCTGGAAATCAGCTGATAAAAGAAACAAATAGCTCTTTGATTCTTTTCAGAAAACATTGCCTATATAGAGGTCTGAATAACTTTATATTCCACAATATCCTAATGCCACATGCACATCCACATATAAAGAAACCAAAATATACTGTTATGCCACACACACAAAGCAACCAGTTTAATCCATTCAAGGCAAGATTACAGTGCTGAATTACACTCAGACAAGAAACTGACTCTGCCTAAAGTCAACAGCCCTTTTGACCTGTTTTCAAACATTGCTTGCCCCTCCCTCAGTGGCACTTTTATGTTTTTGCCATTCACTTCTTATTTATAGCTCTCTGTGAGAATGTCATCCTTAGAACTCAGCCAGAATAAAAGCTCATGTAACTATGTTAATTTAGTTTGATGTGGACAAAAGGCCAGCTGATTAAAGGGCAGTGCATGTGTTAGGGCTAGTACATTGGAATCAAGTGGTTATTGGTTCGAATCCCAAGCATGTATTGGCTTGCTGACTCTGGTTTAAATTCCTTGTTGATCTTGTGCCCTTAGGCAGTCTACTTAACCTTTGGTTGACCCTAAATATAAGGAGGCTTTCTGCAAAACCTGGAACAGTTATTGTGGGAGTCAAATTGTACCTACTGAGTATTCTAAAGCCAACAACCTTGAGGCATTGAACAAAACACCTAAACACACTGTCAGATCAGTGCTGACATGAAACCCTCTGTATCTCACTATAAATCTTGCTGTAGCTGATGATTAAATGGTAGAATAGTATGAGATACGTATATCTGATATAGATGCAAATTATCCCTCTGTAAAATGAGCCATAGCACAACTGCTAACACACAAACACATACAGTATGCAAACACACATATCACACACATCTCCCAGAGATTTACGGCATGCAGCAATGACCTGGCTCTGACATGGTGATAAAGGGACGGAATGCATTTGTTCTCTAAGTGGACCTTTCCCATTATTCCACCAACTGACATGCCTATACAGATGGGGATAGTACATCACTACAAATACACTTGTAAAAATTACCACTTAAGATTGATCAGCTTTTATTTAGCTTATAATGCATAAGGGTCCAATGTTGGTAGGGGAGGCAAGCCCAAGATGCAGGACACCAACATATGCTGTGTTCTGCAACATCCATGAGATGTTGGTGTGCTGGTGTCCCCACCAGGCTGCTAAACTGAGGTGATTTTTCACTCGGGCTGAACGATTCTGAGCAAGATTAGTAACAGTTCCAGTTGCATTTCCACTTGAGCATGGTTCGGTATGGTACAATTACAAACTGCTCCCGGCCTGCATTTTTCAGCACGGTTAGCTATCCACACTCAGGTAATACCGTGGAACTGGTGGAACAGCTCTGGTGACGTGTTGACTCATGAGTGGTCACTTGGTCTGTCAGTCCATTCCAGAACAGATTTTTTCAGCACCAAAGTGGAAAAACAAATTGTAACTGTGCCAACAAGCCAAGATCGATACGGAACAGCATGGTTCCACAACAAGAATCATTCGGCCCAATGGTGGAAAAGCGGCTTAGCTTCAGCAGCAAAGTATCTTGTACCTTGGGCAATCAGCTTCACAAGGAAGACTTAACACTAAACCAGCACTAACCAGCATTAACCAGTCTGGCATGGAAATCTTCCCATCAGGGTAATATAGAAGTTTTGTCTTATGGTGGCTGGATCAGTAACTATATAGAGAGTTGTTGATGGCCATTATAAGTAACATAGTGGAGAAACATTGAGAACATTAGTCTGGCAGGCAACAGAGAGTAGCAACAAAAAAGTAAAACAAATTCTCTGAATAAGAAGAGTTTGCGTCTTTCTCCAGTGCATATTTTCTGAGTCACCATTTCAAGCCTTTAAATTCAAGCCCATGTGCAGCGGTTTCAATGGGATCAGTTAAAAGCAGTGTAGTTTAAAGATGAAATGTGTCATTTTTATGTTAAAACACTTTCTCCCATCCAAGCTTAATATGCTGAGACATCTATAAGAGGCACTATTAAAACATTGATCTGTTTGTTTGAGTGACTGACCGGCCCGACACAGCAACACTGGCTCAACCAACGGTGGTTGGGGCAGGGTTACCTATTAGTTCGACCAATGGCAAACAGGGAGGTGTTCAGGCAACCTGTTTGAACAGTTGTTATTTTTATATTTTCATTTGGTGAAGCAGAAAGTGGTGCAGAAATTACACACTTCATCTTTAATTCTTTGATACCTTTTAAAAAATAAATGTAAAATTATAAATCCATAAGGTTGTGATGATTGTACAGGATTCAGCTGCAGTACTCACAGTTTGGGTTTGGTGGGGAGAGGTGGGGCACTCTTAACTTGTGACGGCGATGGAGGTGGAGCTGCTGTTTCCTTTACACTTGAAGGTGTTGGCAGACTCTCATCAGGTGGCTTGTTCACTGCCTGACCATTTTGTAAAGGTTTGTTGAGTAGAGTTTCATGCTCTTTATCGGTGGAGATCTGCACAGGCAACGATGTGACACTGGGCCAGATGTCCAGTTCATTTATCTGGAAGGCCTCAGTGCTGGGCGGAGTTTTGGGCGGGACTTCCAACAAACTGATCTCAGTGGGCGGAGGAGGAGGCGGGAATGGTTGGCTGTCCTCAAACACCATATCGTCCCTGGAAACGCAGTTGCTGGGCAACTCTTCAGCAACTAAATAGGAGATCCAAGATAAGAGCAAAGGTATAGTACAGTTCATTTAAAGGGTGGGAACAGATTTCTTTTTCCTATTACAGTAAGTGGGTGATGAAATCAAGGCTCATACACACAACAGTTAGACGAGATTTCAGTTCAATGGAATAAGCAAGAAAATTAGTCTATGAGTAACTTTTTGAAACCAGGGAAACAATGCATTAGTTCAGGGTTTTTAAAAAAAAATTTGATTCCAAGGACCCTCAAATGTGATGATCGACTTGCGAGGGACTCCCATCCTAAAGGTTAAAAACAGCTATAAATATACACTACCGGTCAAAAGTTTTGAAACACTTGACCGAAATGTTTCTCATGATCTTAAAAATCTTTTGATCTGAATGCGTATGCTTAAATGTTTGAAATTAGTTTTGTAGACAAAAATATAATTGTGCCACCATATTAATTTATTTCATTATACATCTAAAATTTAATTAAAAAAAAAAGTTTTTGAAATTGATGACTTGGACCAAATAATAAAGAAAAGCAGCCAATAAGTGCATAGATAGGAACTCCTTCAATACTGTTTAAAAAACAAAGAAAAGAAACAAAAACTTCAGACAAGAGCAGAGGAAATTACTGCAAGGAAAAAGTTCTCCTTGGGAAGCTTGATAATCACGCTGGAAATAAAGAGGTGGGTAAATGGGAAAGGGTGGTGGAGGCTGTCTCTGATAGGGATGTGGATGGTGGGTGAAAGTCTCAGCTTTCTAATGTTATAATTATTATGATTCTATGAACTCTAAAGATCATGAAAAGAGAGCGCTATATGCAGTGCATCCATTGCATGATTGGTCACCACGTTAAGAAGCTTCAAAACAACATTTATTGTTTGAATTTGGTGATAACAGTTATGGTTTCTACATAAACAGCCCATTGCGACTTGAGACTCAACATGATAAAAACACATCACATTTAAAACAACAACCCAGTTAATTCATTAAACATCTTACCTTTTAGAATTTAAGACAACTGTGAGGTTATCCTCACTTTAAGATGTTATTTATGATGATATTTAAGTTTTTTTTCCCTTCTAGAATTTGAATGCTTCTTAATTTAAAAAAGAACAATCTAAAGAAAAAAGATAAGAACTTTCTTAAGAAGTTTTTTCAGGAATGCAGAATATTTGTAACTTTTTTCTTAAGAATGTTTCGTGAATCTGGCCCCTGGTCCCAAGGTAATTTTTAGATATTTTATTGTATGAAGTCAGTTCACCTCAACTTCACACAGGTGTCCTAGCACAAGGGCGTAGCAGCCGTCCCCCACACTCTTTAAAAACGTGATTTGGTCACCCGCTCTTTTGAAGCTAAACCCATACCGAATCCAAATGGTGGATCTGTATACAGTATTATTTGCATTTTGTTACTTTGGGCTGATTGATGACCATCCAGCCAATCACAGGTGAGTTTCATGAGCCGAAACAACCTTTACGTAATAGGCCATCAGTCAGACAGTCTAATCAATGCGGCTCCGTTCATTTCTACAAAGTTGCTTTCAACAATGCTCATTTATCCATGTTTTTTATCGGCATTGATGTTGATCTAAATTAATAATCTAGAGATGAGGAACACACAAATGAGAGTTATGTAAGAGGGAACTGTCCCTATAATAAGTGCACTGTAAGTCGCTTTAGATAAAAGCGTCTGCCAAATGCGTAAATGTACTAGATCTGTGTTAAATATGTAAAGCTATTTTTAATATCAGCTCCTGTTTTTTTTACCTCTGTTTTGGTGTGCAGTTGATAAACTGTAGGGAAAAATATAGATCTGCTGTGTTCTTAGAATTTAGCATTTTACTGAAGTGAATAGATATGCAGACACGCTTTTTTATTCATGAAAACGTACAGACATTATTGAAACTCATAATTATTATATAATTAATTTTATTGTTGTCTTTTGATAAGTCATGCTCAGCAGCTCACAAACTGTAGGGAAATGATAGATTTGCTTTGTTCTTATAACACTTAAAACCTCTACTAAACTCTCTTTTTTTTAGGTCTGTAGACATACACATTTTAAAGGATTAAAATTTTCTTTTGATCATTGATTCAGTGACTAACTCATTTCACTGAATCATTAAATGGATCTGAACGAATTTTGGTGAACGTAGTCAAAACACTCGAGCCACTTTGATACATTTAAATCCCACAATGCACAAGCACAGAGTAAAAAATAAAATTGTGCACATGCACAAATGTCATTATTTTAATTGATTAAATAATTTATTCAGGACCAGCTTGTGCTCAGGCTTTAATTGTCATGTGTGAAACAGAAGCAAGTGCTCCACAAGATGCCCTTTATTTTTGCAGATTTTTTACAATTAATTTGCAATACTTGAATCTTTAAAATACTACAAATATTAAAAGTATATAATACGCATATATTAATATAATACTTATATATTAATATATACTGTAATATATTAATACTGCACTGTAAGTGTTGGGTCTATGCGAGCCACCTACTGACATCTGTCCCCCCCCCCATTTTAAAATGACTGCTTCGCCCATGTCCTAGCAGAGTAACTACAGGTGTAGTCCATCACATCAACTACTGTATGGATATATCACTAAGTTTGACAAACTTATTTTCTTATATAATGCAACAGCATTCATACATTTTCTTCAGTGTACTTATAGTGTCCAAATACTTTATGGGGGTACTGTATAAACTGATTAACTTTTTTTCATAACATGTTTCTTTACATTTCACTGTCCTTTGACACCAATGTACTGTATGATTAAATGTACAATGTGGCACTTCAAGCCACTTAAGTATTTACATATACAAGTACTACATTTATTTAGCATTTAGTCATTGTGAATGCAAGGTAAACGCACCTGGGGTGACAGTGAGCTGTGCAGTGTTATTAACTGAGCCGTATTGGTTGGTTGCAGTGCAGCAGAACAGACCTCCGTCTTCAGGGAACGCTTCTGCAATCACCAGTGTGCAGATCTCCTCTACAGGACGAATCAGAGGAGATATCAGGTGTCATGAAGTTCAGAAGAGATACCAGACAATCAGAAATGGATTTAATTATCTAGTGACACATTAACTGGCAAGGAGACTTAAATGGAACTTGTCTATATATTGTATCTGACCAGTGTTACAACAGTATAAGCTTCTGTAGCAGTAGACGCCAAGCATATACTGAGACATGAGAATCACATACAGTAAAGGTTGCCTGTTATGAGTAAGGGATGTAGACAGGTGATAGAATAGTAGACAGAGAGGTGTGGTTAATGTAGACAGGTAATTGATGGTTAAGGAGGTGAATCAGTAGTAGAGAGAGACCTACTGCCCCAGACACAGATAGAGGTGACAGTGTCACTTTCGAAAGATGAGCCATACACATGCACAGATGTATGGAAATATGTGACTCACAGCAGTTCACAAAATCCGGTTGTCAGACCTGTTTTGAGTGCTTAATAGGGTTGCGTTCACACACAGGATGATTATTTACTGGTGTGACAACCGTATTCTATAACCGAACTGACACCCGCACATTTTCAGGTCTCACAACCGCATTCTCGGCAAGCCTGTGCTGTGTGAATGGAAACGCACTGGACAACTAGTTATTAATTACATCATATACAGTGGGAGCAATGCTGCACTGTACACGAGTGTGTCTCTTATGTGGGGTTTCTTTAAAGGAGACGGAGATATTAGCTGCTTGTCATCCGAAGATTCAGCCGCTATTTTCCACTAGCTCCTTACGGTGATTTTCGGGGTTTTATTTTATTTTTTTATTTTTTTTTATTGCCTTTGGCATTTGGAGTCATATCTAGGCCATATTGCATACTGATGATATCACAGCTGCTGGGATTGCATTATATAAAATTAGTATTGCGACAGAGAGAGTGTTGGTTGGCAGAGTGAGTGAGGGAATGTCATTAGCAAAAAATAAAAATAAAATTGGAGCAAATGCACTGTGAGGAAGGTGTTTTTATGAAAAAGGGGAGTGACAAGAGGGGAAAGTGGAAGCAGTAATTAATAGACTTAAAAAAAAGACTCACCTGGTTCTGCTGCTGATCTTGGCTCTGATAAAAAAAAAAAAAAAGGATATGGCAATTAAGAGAGATAATAACAAATCACTATTGTTAATACAACAATCATTTACATAGTTTTACAAAGTACAAGGTTGTGCCCAACTCACACTCTTGAGTATTGATATATATATACAGGTGCATCTCAATAAATTAGAATGTCATGGAAAAGTTCATTTATTTCAGTAATTCAACTCAAATTGTGAAAATCGTGTACTAAATAAATTCAATGCACACAGACTGAAGTAGTTTAAGCCTTCGGCTCTTTTAATTGTGATGATTTTGGCTCACATTTAACAAAAACCCACCAATTCACTATCTCCAAAAATTAGAATATGGTGACATGCCAATCAGCTAATCAACTCAAAACACCTGCAAAGGTTTCCTGAGCCTTCAAAATGGTCTCTCAGTTTGGTTCACTAGGCTACACAATCATGGGGAAGACTGCTGATCCGACAGTTGTCCAGAAGACAATCATTGACACCCTTCACAAGGAGGGTAAGCCACAAACATTCATTGCCAAAGAAGCTGGCTGTTCACAGAGTGCTGTATCCAAGCATGTTAACAGAAAAAGATACACAACCAACCGAGAGAACCGCAGCCTTATGAGGATTGTCAAGCAAAACCAATAGAAGAATTTGTGTGAACTTCACAAGGAATGGACTGAGGCTGGGGTCAAGGCATCAAGAGCCACCACACACAGACGTGTCAAGGAATTTGGCTACAGTTGTCGTATTCCTCTTGTTAAGCCACTCCTGAACCACAAACAGCGTCTTACCTGGGCTAAGGAGAAGAAGAACTGGACTGTTGCCCAGTGGTCCAAAGTCCTCTTTTCAGATGAGAGCAAGTTTTGTATTTTCATTTGGAAACCAAGGTCCTAGAGTCTGGAGGAAGGGTGGAGAAGCTCATAGCCCAAGTTGCTTGAAGTCCAGTGTTAAGTTTCCACAGTCTGTGATGATTTGGGGTGCAATGTCATCTGCTGGTGTTGGTCCATTGTGTTTTTTGAAAACCAAAGTCACTGCACCCGTTTACCAAGAAATTTTGGAGCACTTCATGCTTCCTTCTGCTGACCAGCTTTTTCAGCATTTTCCAGCAGGATTTGGCACCTGCCCACACTGCCAAAAGCACCAAAAGTTGGTTAAATGACCATGGTGTTGGTGTGCTTGACTGGCCAGCAAACTCACCAGACCTGAACCCCATAGAGAATCTATGGGGTATTGTCAAGAGGAAAATGAGAAACAAGAGACCAAAAAATGCAGATGAGCTGAAGGCCACTGTCAAAGAAACCTGGGCTTCCATACCACCTCAGCAGTGCCACAAACTGATCACCTCCATGCCACGCCGAATTGAGGCAGTAATTAAAGCAAAAGGAGCCCCTACCAAGTATTGAGTACATATACAGTAAATGAACATACTTTCCAGAAGGCCAACAATTCACTAAAAATGTTTTTTTATTGGTCTTATGATATATTCTAATTTGTTGAGATAGTGAATTGGTGGGTTTTTGTTAAATGTGAGCCAAAATCATCACCATTAAAAGAACCAAAGACTTGAACTACTTCAGTCTGTGTGCACTGAATTTATTTAATACACAAGTTTCACAATTTGAGTTGAATTACTGAAATAAATGAACTTTTCCATGACATTCTAATTTATTGAGATGCACCTGTATGTGTGTTTTGTAAATTTAATTTAGTTAAAAATTAAACAATTTGATTTTTTTTCTTCATGAAATTAAAATGAGTATATTTTAAAAATAGGCTAAAATGTTTGTTTTTTTTTGAGTGCAGATGTGAATTGAGACTTTAAATTCGCTTTAGATTGTAAATTCCAATTAACTTGCTAAATATGAATAAAATTAGCAAACAGGATGTAGAATTGTAATCAACAGATAGCAGATTAAATTAAAAAGGAATATGATAAAAAAAACTGGTAAGTGTAGATTTTAATATTGACAATTTCCATAATTTGTCAAAATTAAGAAATTGTGTTTTGATGTAAAAAAATTCCTCTGTTGTGTGACTGTGTTGAATTCCTTTGAATCCCAAGTCAGTAAAATCCTCTTCCTTTCATTTCAATTCAACATTCGATGGGGCATGGCCAATTCAAATTAAATTCCAGCTCGTAAATGGAAAGGAAAACAATTCTTAAACTTTGAATTTAGCCCAACCCTGCTAAAATGGTTTGATTTATTCCCAGAGTAGTTCTTCTTACTCTTCTGCAGAATTCGGAAGTCAGGGGAGTCCTGGATCTCCTGACCCTCCCGAAGCCACTGGACCTGCAGAGGAAGACTTCCTCTTACCCGACACTCCAAAACCACCACCTGACCCTCAGATGCCTGCGTGTCCTGCAACATCTACAGAAAGAGAGAACCACAAGTTAACACTAAAAGGTATTGCTGAAGGCAGAGGAAAGTAAACGTGTCTGCATTATTTTTAAGAGCTGATGGAGCTAAGAAGTAAAACTACAACAAGGATGTGAGCATACATGCTTGATAATTCAAATCACCATTGTAGTCCTTAAGAACCAACTTGTTAGCATCTTGTTTTTAAAAAAACACAGCGGCTTCAAAATCACATTTGTGCTTCGGCTGTGTGTAATTTATGTTGAAGAACAAAATGAGAAAGTCTCTTTAAGTAATGTTAACAACAGACCTTAATTTACTCATAAATAATAATAGTAAAAAAAACACTATTAGAAACTATTTATTTATGAGAGATGTGCCACTTATATTAAAATGAATAGGAGGAATTGGAACGCCCAACCAAGGAGCTCTAATGGCCAATGGTCAATGGATGTAGAAAGGAAGTCCCGCCTTACAGGCAAAAAAGCTAGTCATCTATTAGATACAGACATCGTCTGTCAATCAACTGGAGAACATGCATGCGCATTAGCTATACAAGCCATGCAATTTTTTTTAGCGTAATGTAAGGTAAAGAAGCGCAATTTATGTCAACAATGTTGTCATATTTCACTGATAATTTGAAATATGTTCTTTGATTGTAATTTTGACCAACCGTTTTTGAGATTTAGGTCTTTCTTAATTCAAATAGATAGCAGCTGCACTGTTATGACTGGAAATAGCCTCCTGGGAGCATTCCAAAGATGGCCGACTATGGACTGACTTGCTAGAAAGACTTTGCCACTATTCAATAACCTATTGGAAATTCCAAATGGAACCCATGGCTCACAAATGCTAATTCTCTTCTGGGTTTTAGGACTACAGACTGAGCAGGGACATAGACTAAGAGGTAAACAGAAGAAAAGGGCAGAGACAAGACAGGTGAATGAAAATAAATGAAGGAAATATTTTGAAAAAAAAAAACAAAAGATGAAAGATGAAAAGATAGCATCTCTTTCTTACTCAAGTACATACTCCATCAGACTGAAGACAGACCAAGAAGCTGTCAGCAACTAATAAAAGTAAAAAGGCATAGAGTAGTCTATTTAAACATGTGCAAGTTACTTTTTGTCGAGTATTCTGAGCATTGTTATTAACAAAGCAATTTCCTTTGATGTTTTCCATACACGTGTACATGAGTGTTCCCGTAGCTCAACTGGTAGAGCACTATAAACACCAGAGTCATGCGTTCAAGTTCCAGGGAACACCTGACCTGATAAAATTCAAGTTAAGAAATATATCTACATACACTCCAGTTAAATCATTTGTGTGCCTGTATGTTCATGTATAAGTGTGTTTGTTTAGGGCTGTGATGACATACTGTATAACCATGCATTAAAGGCACATCCTCTCATTTGGCAGATTAAAGTCTTTGAGAAGAAATATACAGTGGAATGAAAGGAGGGAAGAGGGGGTCTAAAAAAACAATCCGTTTTCTTTAAGGAGGTGGAAAATAATTTAACAGACCGAGCAAACACTGCATTTGGCATTGGCGTTTGAAGCTCTGCCTAGACCTGCTTGCTTTGAACACTGAGTCATATGACAAATCATATACACGCTGACTTGCGCGGTCAAGAGGCTTTGGATAATTTTGTTAAAACAGAGGAGTTCACATCCTGATTAATCCATCCATTTCCCAAACTTTGCTTGTGTGTGTGGGTCAGCTTTGCCTACATAATGGGGACCAAATGTCCCGACAATAGATAGTAAGGGTGGTAATTACCTTAGTGAAGGTAGGGGGTGCTTTCGGAAGAGTATCACCAGCATAGAGAGAGGAAACTGGACTCTGAACCTGATAAACACACGGAGAGAAAGAAGAATTGTATTGTTACGATACTCAGGCATTCATCTTGAAATTAATCTTTTCAGAAAGTGTGTAGAGTTTTGCAACATCTGCCGTTGTCATTCTTGATGAATCTTCCAGACATCTGTGTATAGGTTTGTGTAGTCTTTTGTCAATGTAGTAAACAGTAGTCAGTGGCTTGACCAGAATGAAACTGTTAGGTGGAATCACTGTGAATATGTATGTGTGTACATGTGTGGGTTACTGTACATATAGCCACTACAGTTTTGAGACAAAACAGTCCCCAGAAAGAAGACAAAACCTCTCATAGGGGAGGTCTGACATCCTCAAAGGAAAAAAATTATTCATAAATAAATATATACTGTATAGCTATTAATTCTGAAAATGCAAATGTTTTTGGTTAGGGGTAGGGTTAGGGTTTGCCTGTATTATAATTAAGCTTCAGTAACAAAACGTGTGTATGTGTATACTGTATGTATCTCATTCTTACGAGTAAAAGTACTGAGAAATACCAAAAATTAGGTAGGGTGTGTGTGTTTGTGTATGTGTTTTACTCTTTGTGGTGTAGTAGAAATCGGCTGGACCAGCGTGGAGCGATGAGGCTGGGCCTCTGTGCTCTTTGGGGATCCTGTGTGTATCGTCAATGAAACCGAGGTGGTTTTCTTCTTAGCCCTATAAGAACATATCACAAACACTAAAACAAATCTCATTCAGACATGAAAGATCACATCACCAACACTACAACAAACTTGAGACTTTCAAAAAACATTTAGACCAAACAACCGTCATGATGTAGAAACACTGCGCACCTCTCACATCTTGCAACATTCATGTGCTTTTGAACCAAAAATTAGACCTTAGCGGCTGAAAGAAAGGACATTTTCTATGCGGTGACAGCTGCATCAATCTTTTAGTCTATCACAGTCAGTTAACACTGAAATTCCAACTACCAAGTAAAGGTACAGCTCATTACATTTGACACAGTTGACCCAAACAGCCGTTTTGCAATCCTTGAGCTGGGCCATATTTTGCCTCAGAATAGATCCATGGTCAGAATTTGTTTTGTGTCGGTAAAAAAAAAAAGGAAAAAAAATGGCTATTCTAGTGATGGATTGATATTTGCCAGACTAAACTTATGGTAGTGAAATACCAACAAAACAGCCTCTAATTCTAATGGGGCATTACAGATTTATTTAAATGGAGAGTACACCCCAAAATGTAAATTCTGTCATCATCTACACTCCATGTTGTTCCAGACCTGTATGTGTTTTTTATCACTGTGGAACACAAAAGGAGATATGAGGCAGAATGTTAGCCTCAGTCACCAATCACTTTCATTGTATGTGAAAAATAGATGCAAAGAAAGTGAATGGTGACTGAGCTTAACATTCTGCTTAACATCTCCTTTCGTGTTCCACAGAAAAAAAGAACGGTATTCAGGTTTGAAACAAGAGTAAATGATAACAGAAGTTTATTTTTGGGTGACTATACCTTTAAGTTTATTTAAAGTAGTCTAATAGTGTTTGTCTGACTTTCAAAACATAAAGGTAATTTAATTTAATGTGAATTTGTCCAACAGCAAACAAATTGCATAGAAATGTAAGTTAAGGAAATTTAATGATATAATGCTGGCAACTGTTTACCTTCACTCTTTTTGGGATAATTTCTCTCTAACACACACACACACACACACACACACACACACACACACACACGGTGAAGTAATACACATTCTACACTATCTGAATTTGCACTATGCATTTTGCACCTTATAAATGACTTTAGAGCTAATAGAGCTTAATCCCTGATATGTGTGATGATGTCACTGGAAACCAAAGCAAAGCTCTTAATAATTTGTGTAAACAGACAAGAAAGAGTGAGAGGCCAGATGAGGAAAGAGAGGATAGGAAGAGACATGGGAGGATGAGTTTAGAGGTGAGGAAAGAGAGCTCAAGCAATGTAACGAAAAAAAAAGAAGGCTAGACGACAGGTCCAATGCAGGCAAAGAGAAGAAAGAGAGAGACACAAGTGTGTGATGCATTCTTAAAGTCTTTGTTTGGACCTCAAAGACCCCATGAAATAAAAATGAAGGTTCTTTAGCTTTTAGCCCATGTGTGTTAGCTTTGAGGCCATCTATATGCTAGTGTATTCCTATCAATGGCTAAATTTACTTTCAATATATTTAAAATGTAAAATATTTCCTTATCAGGAAACAGACTAAAAATATTGATGACTCAGCTTGCCCTACACAGATTTTTGTCCATTCAAATGCTCTCTAAAATGAGAATGTCCCTCCCCCTGAAACCACCTGCAACCAACTTGTAAGTAGGTTCAAGGCTGTTACGTAACTAAAGCCTTTTGGCTATTAAAATCTAGCCCTTCGAAATGTCCCGCCCAAACTTCCAGCTTCAAAAGAAATGCATCAACACAGGACAGATATCTGCACTTGTCAAGCCTTTTCATGGGGTCTTTAGCCCTTGGCCATTATTTGAGGTCAGTTCATACCAAAATCTGCAATGTGCTTTGGGTGCGGCAACATGAACTTTTATGGCAGTGGATAAATTAGAGGCTATTAGATAATACAGTTAATCTGTCAACTGAGCTCTGAGGTCACAGTGCTCAAAGGTCATGTGAGGAAGAACATGCTGAAACATACTGTGGCATGGCTCTGGACCTAGACTTCGACAAGAATCCTTCACCTTCGGAGTCAGAGGAAGAAGCACCTTTACAGAAAGAAACAATAAGAAAACAAAGAAAGAAAGAGTTGTTACTTCCAAGTCTGAAGAATTGAAACATGCAACATTTCAGCTTTCCTGTTGCAGTTTACTTACATAATTAAATGACTTAACTTATCAACTAGTATTAAGGATCCCTTCACACAGAAGTGTTCTTGCATTCAAAAACTGCTAGATGCAGCACAACGGAACGGAAGGGAATGCAGGTGTCTTGAGAAAACTTTACAACTATAGAACTAAAAACAGTAGAGATGGACACAAGAACGGATCCTTTGTGAACGACCTCTGATACTTATGAACATGTAACTTATTATGTAGTTATTGTCTGAAACAGCCTACACATTTTTGTTGTCATCTGTATTGTAATTACATTTTATGAATGTGTAATTAAAGAAACGCTCCGTGTTCAATACAAGTTAAGCTCATAACTTGTATTGAACCTGGAACATTCCTTTAATGTGAACACTGTAAAGTTTTACCACATATTAAGTTCCCTGCTTCTAAACATTTATTCAGTAATCCATTTGTCACCTGGGCCCTCACCTTCAATATAGACCTCTGCAGAGGTGTTGTCTGCTCCCAGTGCGTTGGAAGCTACGCAGGTGTACCTGCCAGTGTCGTCTTCAAATGCTTCAGTTATCACCAGTGTGTGCAGGTCACCATCACGACAGATCTGAATGTCAGGGCAGTGGTGCAGCTCCCGCCCCTCACAAAACCACCTATTCAATGGAAAGAGAGGATGGCATGTCAATAAAAGTGAAGCAGACAATTTTATCCATTAATGATAATTAGAAAACACTTTATGCAGTTGTATGCTACATTTTGTCACACATGACCTTATGGTGCATGTTTAATTCAGCAAATTAAAGTCCATGCATAGAGCAAATTTGCATATTGTGCACATATACAAAATATATTCTACAGCAATAGTAAGAGTGCTATGGTAGTATGCTACTCTGAACATAGCTGGTGTGTATTCTAGTGATTCTGATGCCAACGTGTTGATATTTGCATCTTGCAAATAATGAAAATATTTCAAAGAAAAACTACTGAACTATTGATCTAGAGACAAACACATTAAACTGTAGAAGTGGTAACTGGAGCAACCACACTTGAGAAAATGAGAGAGGCATATGGGAGGCAAACTGAATGGAGATACAAAACTGATGTCACATTTACAGTAACACCACAAGCCACTCAGTTTTGTGCAATCAATGAAAAACACAGACTTACTGCAATATGATTTGCTTTCCGCCAAATCTCTCATCTGAGGGTGAGTCAACATTAGAGACTTAGAGCAGCTTTCCCTCATTAGAGCGATATTACCCAGATAATCAACACTGCAGCAGTGCTGGTCAAACCAGATTATTCACTCTTTCATCAGTCTCTGTATATGTGTGTTTGTGACCACATACTGAGGTAATATTAAAGGTGAAGTCTGTGATTTTTTTTAATATGTTAAAATACTTTCTCCTATCCCAGTTTAATGTGCAGATAAAAGTATAATTAAGCAACATGATCACACAAAAGGTCGGTATTTTTTCCGATAGTTCCAGTACCATAGGATTGGTTACATTATGTCGACTCACTGGCAAGCACCATCTCCTATCAGACATATTCACATCAGCTCCAGCATGTTTGCCTTCCCTTGTGGCGTGACCAGAAGTGTGTCGTGTCAGCAGTGTGGGAGACCTGGGTTTGGACACCGCGATGAAACCTGGAAGTAATGGCATTCGCATAATCAGTGACGAGCGCGATTTGTAGGTTGCATTTTCCCCTCTAAAATAAAATTTTTATTCCACTGATGGTTAGGTTTAGGTTTGAGGTTTGGGTTGGGTGTACCGTTTATAAAATATGCATTTCTAAAAACAACTCGCTTCACAATTCGCTTTTGGCGCCCCTCCGTGGACATTTCACCTGGAAAATGTCCACGGAGCTCACACGTGCCCATACACCCAATGACACTTACTGCTTTGGCCACTGGGGGCATTGCTTTGCATTTCGGTAAGCACAGATCAATTTTAGCTAAAGAAAAGTCAACCTACAGTTTCTGACTTCACTGTGAGATCAGTCTGAAGTATCAACGTTCCAGATGGGTTAAGTGGAATAAGGGGCCGTAGTAGGAGTATTCTGGGAAACTTGTTTTGGAAACCATCTTTATTTTTGCTATTCTGTTTGATTCTGCTGGTAGCACAAAAGTTACATTCATGAAACACGAGCAGAATGAATTTCTGTGTGAATCGCACATAAATCCATGCAAATTGTCCCATTGATTTGAATGCAACAATTTATGCATAATGGCTGTATGTGTAATTTACATAAAACATGAATAAGATCCATTATCTATGAGAAAACATTCTTGATCTGTGACTTTCAGTCTCTTAAAATAATACCAAAGGAAACTATCTATATAATGAATGTAAAACAGGGAGCAAAATCTCTATGGCAGTCTCAGAAGTGAAAATCTCATGCAGGTTTTGCTGCTTAGTCATGACTTTGAGTGATTCTCAAAGTGAGAAGAGAGGGATGTTGAGATTTATGTGTGTGCAGCTGGCAGAATATGACACATCAAACACCAAACACACTCACACACCTACAGCGGGGACACTGCAATTTAGTGTGACGCATAGGTCTGGGAATCAGCAAGTCTACAGGGAAAGTCCTTTACTCACCAGTCACACACACATACAGTACACATGCAGGTACAGACCAAATGCAATTTCTGTTTCTATAAATTAGTTACCTGAGCTGACTTTCAGCATGTTGTGTGTTCTAACGCCTTGAGGCAAGAATATGGTTTTGAACAATATACAAAACCTGTCTCGAGCACCTGCGAGTGTATGTATGTACAAAGAAAGCTTGAATGAACCTCACAGTATGATACATTGTGGAGGTCTGGTTTTGCAGAAAAGACATGAGCCGTGCTTCCTGTAACATCAGAATCAGAATCAGAATGAGCTTTATTGCCAAATATGCTTACACATACAAGGAATATGTCTTGGTGACAGAAGCTTCCAGTACACAACAATACAACAACAATACAGAGATAATAATAATAAATAGAATAAAAATAAAAAGTGAATAGAAAATATAAGTGTATTTCTATATATACTTATATTTATTTACTTATATTATGAGCTTTATTGCCAAGCATACATGGCAATAAAGTTCATTCTTATTCTGATTCTGATGCTACAGGAAGGTCTTTTCTGCTAAACCAGACCTCCACAATGTATCATACTGTGAGGTTCATTCAAGCTTTCTTTGTACTCCAAGTGTCCATAACCACTGTAAACCATGAATCCGCCCTTATACACAACACACGTACACATACACACACACACACACACACACATATGTTTTCATATAATGGTGGGGACTTTCCATTGACTTCTATAACTTTATACTAAGATAATCATATTTTCTATCTCCTACCTCTAACCTAACTCTAATCTTTAAGCAATTTTAAAGTTTCAACATTTACAATGAATGAAATGTCAGGTTTTACTATCTTTGTGGGAACATTTGGTCCCCACAATATACAGCAGACAAAACCTGACCCGCTCAAACACACACACGCACTCACACACACACACTTTTGAAAAGACGTCTAGACTGAGTCCTGGTTTAGGCCCACAGCTGTTCGTTCTGCTCATCTCCGGATCTTGAAATACCTAGGACATCATTAAGAGTTTTATAGTAAATCCCCAAATTCTGGTGCCTGCTGAGACCATTTAATTCCATTCTGGCACACAAAGACTTTATCTCCATTTTCTGCTTTATTCTCAGTACCCTATCAAGTTCCTTTATCCATTAAGCTTTTTATCCTGTTGAGATGTACTTTATTTGTATTTGAAGTCAGATCTCTAAACACTGTTTATTTCTCCAAGGCTATAAAATTGAAGAATGTCTGTAACATAACAGCCAAAATGTCTATTCTGTGTGCCTTTGTAAGTGTCTAAAAATGTTAGAACTGTTTAGGTCACTTTAGAAGACCTTTGCGAATCCTGGATATATTCCAAGAAATTCCCAGGTTTGGCAGCTCTGTTTCACAACATTCTATCAAATAGGACTGCACAGACAACAGCCCTAAATCCAGTAGTTGAGTTGCTCTCTGATTCGCCAGTACACAATGTAAGAACAGACAAGCAAGTCTGTGAACACATAATACCTTATCCATCGCTTTAGATTTGATGAACATCTTTCACTAATGTTCAGAAATGATGGTTGATTTTTTTATTTAATAGCATCACATAAGGCAATGGTTCAGCTCTTTGTCATCTCTCTCCTAGTTTTTCTATCTCAGCACTTATCTACAGGCTCATGCAAGCCTAATGCACTCATTCATCTCAAAGAAAGAGTGAAAGATGAATTTACAGTGCCAGGAAAGGTATGTGTCTGATTCACAATAGCCTACAACTAGCTGCAGTCTTTGGTTCTGTGAAGGGGATACTTCCCCTTTCATCTTTAGTGTTGGTCTATGGATAAAAAACAAACAAACACACACACACACAAAATAGTTGACAAAACAAATTAAAGTCTTAGACACACGAGCAAGTCTAAATTGTGATTATATGTTGTCTGGAAAGTTAGATGTAACAATAAAATTCTAATCAATTTGAGAATAATTTTAATTAAGGAAAGAGGACAATAGCTATTTGAAAGGTACATTTCGATTTAATGTAATTTTACTGGCAGAAGTGATGTGGAATAAAATTCCTCTGTGCCTCTAGAAGTTTTTAAAATGTGGAACAAAAAGGAACTTTTTTACGGGCTAAAATGAAACGAAACAACACAAAACAAGACAAAAAAATGAAACAAAAACAAAACATAAAACACAAAACAAAAAACTAAACAAAAACAAAACATAAAACACAAAACAAAAAGCGAAACAAAAACAAAACATAGAACACAAAACAAAAAAACATAAAATCTAAACAAACAAATATTCTCTATTTTCTCTTCTGTTCTGCCATTTCCTTTTCTCTTGCTGTTTACTTTTCTCGTTAACTACTGATAACTTTGTATTACTGGTAATATTATTGGATCCTTTCTAATAAATTGCTTGTGTTTATCCTCTTTGGTAAGTCGCTTTGGATAAAAGCGTCTGCTTCATTAATACATGTTAATTTAAATGCATGTGACCCATGTGTTCAGGGGTTAAAATTCATGACAGGACACAATAGTGAACAAAGCCCTGGGTCATCTTTGTCCAACAGCTGGAATATGTGACATAAATCACACAGACAGGGAGACATGTTCTGTGTGTTGTGTGAGGAAATCTGTCTATTTTCATTCTGCTCGTGAAACATCACTGTCAGGATGCATGTGTGTGTGATCACATTCAGATGGAGAGGGTTCTAATTGCTTGACTAAAGCAGCATGCCTATGTGGTTTGGTTCCTTTTTTTCATTACAAATAAAGTCCTGTGTGAAGCCAAAAGTGTTTGTGTGCTTTACCGCAAGTGCACCAAAATCAAACCCAGATCTGGCATCAGGGGCATCTGTCGTCTTCATCCCTTGCTCTCTCTGTCTAGAGTTATTTCCTAATTTGTCTTCATTATTAATTCACTCTTCTCTTTTCTCAAGTTACCACTTTTTAAGCATGCTTTAAGAACTGAGGCTGGCTATGAAACCCTTTTGAAAAACTGCCCATAATGCTCACACATATCTGAGACGACAACATTTGCAACAGGACTAAACCAAGCTTCATCCAATACACATATCCATAGCATTCACATGTGCACAACATGTGTGCTCCCTATACTGGACAATACAGAAACTAATCAAAGCCATCTTCAAGATAAAGACTGTCTTAAGCACATTGCAAGAACTTTTTCGAAGAAAATGCTAAGCTTTCTAGGTTCCTACACTTTTTGATAAATTAATGCCAATGACCCTTCGATTCATTTGTGATTACTGAGTAAGGATTTCTAAAAATTACACTGATTAGCGAATCAATCATTCAGACCAATTTGTGAACCAATTCATTGAAAAGAATCAACCAACTCAATAGAGTAATTCACTTACAAATCAGGCATCACTATAGTTTGAGAGCAAGTTTTACTCTACACAAGAGCAATGTCTATCCGATTAGAAAATAACAAGTACTAGTTTCCTGCACCATCAGCTGGATGCTCACCCATCCCTGGACACCATTTTCCCTTTACTTTCTTGTCATCTAAATATGCTCCGGAATAAAGGCCTCAGCATTGCTTCACGACTACTTTATTGTGTCTGTCTACATTCCTGACCACAACTCACAGACAGACTGGTGAAGCAGCTAATGTAATTATCTTGTCTCTCAGTGCCCTACAGGCAATTCTACAAATCATCACATGCCATGAGCAAAAGCAATGACAAATGAGCTGCATTTATTGAACTTTTTAATGGAGAAAAGTTGATTATTTTCATTATTATTTCACCCAAGGTTGGTGGAATGGATAGATGGATGGATAGGCCAGAGTCTCTTGAAGAGAAATTACACAAGAACCTTGAAGGAGTTAGCCCAGCTAAGTATTGTTGTCCTCATCTGTGTGTACAAAATAGACTATCACAATAAACGAGTAAATGACTGAGAATAGGTTTGAGGGAGACCAGATCTATGAGGGGAAGAATGTAGCTTGTAACTGTGCTGGAACCAAACAAACAATGTGTTTACCATAAACACCTGAATGTATAAACATAACTTATACTTTATATTCTTCAGGGATCTTAGTTTAGTTTTCAAATGGAGTTTCACTGGATGATTATACTCTAATTAGATGTGGGTACATGTGGGTTTAAATGCTTAGGGGCAGTGGTGGAGCTTGCCTTTTGGGTACAGTGTGTGGGTGCAAGAGAGAAAGCATGGGTAAGTTGCATGCTCTGGAAATTAATTATCTTCCCAAATAAGAGCACTATATTCCAAAGACTGCTTAGTTGACATGAAGATCTGCTAAAGCTTAGAGGTCATTGTGTCTACTGTGCTTCGTTTAACTTTTGTGATAAATCTGTATATTTGTAAAATAGACTTCAATTACAGCATTCATGATTTTGTAAATTGGGAATCTGCATTATTTCATACATGTATTTTCATTTGTAGTCACCATCAGGCAAGCACCTAGATTAATAAACCTTTTCTGTCAAAGTTCATAAAGTATTTGGCTAATTTATAAATTTATTTCATTCAACAAACATAGAGAGTAATAAATAAGTGCAAAATTCACAAAGCATTATGGGCGGTGGAAGTATTTGAAATATAAAGTATGGCAAGGTTTGCCAGTGTTGCCACAGGAACACATTAGTGATATCCACAAACCGGACCTAATGAACAATCATTATGGGTAATTACTGAACCATATAAACCAATTCACCAGCGCACATCGCAGCCAAAAACTATATGTGTCTCTGAGAGAGAAAGCGAGAAAGAATCATACTTACTCCTTCTCTGCATCTTGTGGTTTGGCCGTGATGTGCTCAGTGTAACACAGCCTCCCTTTTTAAACTTTCCATCTACAACAGCAAATAACAACAAGTCACAGAGTTTGTGACTGTGGATACTGCACTCATTTACTCTGTCCCTCTCTTTTTCTTTCTCACAAACACATTTAGTGTGTTTCTCAGTCAAACCTGCTGTCCTGCCAAGAAAGGGCCAAATGCATCTCTTGCATTCACTACTGTCATAGTTGTCCTTTGATTCTCACACTTTCACCACTGTGCAACAACACCCTTATGAATGTAAATGGAACGTTTTTCCTGCACTTATTTGTGTGCACCATGAGAAGTGACCACACAGGCATAGAAACAGGACAGACATAAAAAATGCCACTCAAAACACTGTTTCCAAGGATAATTACAAACCATCTTCAAACCCGAGGCATACTGATCTTCTGGCAAGAGTCAAATGCATATAAAACCCAAGAGTGCAGCCTGAGGGAGAGTTTGATGGTCAGGGCTAAATACAAGTGAGGTTTTCAAAGCAATGCTGCTGGTCTTATTCTGAAAATTTGGAGCTTCGGAAAAGAAAAATTTTGTTTGACCTACAAAAAATATATTTAAAGCGGTAAAGACAGTGCAGAAGCACTGTAAAAAAAATAAAATAATATTATATAACCTAAAAAGCGTACTTTATGTGGTGACATCTAAATAAACTGGTTTTGTTGAAGTCAAATATTATTTTAGGCTGTTATTATACACTAAATCAACCTGAATATATTGAGGTACACCAATGAATGTAATTTTTAAAGGTCATGTGAGGTAAAATAGCTCCTTAAAGGGATAGTACACCAAAGAAATTAATTAAATTCTGTTATCATTTACTCGCCCCAATGTTCTCCCAATCCATATATTTTGATGAATGTTGATGCTGCTATTTTTTCCAAACAATGAATGTGATTGTTGACTGAGGCTGTCAGTTCCTAACATTCTGCCTAAAATCTTCTTTTCTTTACCATGGAAGAAAAAAAAGTCATAGCAGTTTGAAACAACATGAGGGTGCGTAAATAATGTCCATTTAAGTTAAAGGGATAGTTCACCCAAAAATGTAAATCATTTACTCACCCTCATGCCATCCAAGATGTGTATGACTTTCTTTCTTCTGTTGAACAAAAACAAAGATTTTTAGAAGAATATCTCAGCTCAGTTGGTCTATTCAATGCAAGTGAATGGTGGCCAGAACTTTGAAGCTCCAAAAAGGCAGCATAAAAGTAATCTGTTCAACTCTAGTGGTTTATGAACGTCTCAAATTCTTTCTCTGTCTTCTGAAGTGATTTGATAGGTGTGGGTGAGAAACAAATCAATATTTAAGTCCTTTTTTACTATAAGTTCCCCTTCCCGCCCAGTAGGTAAAAACAAAAGAAGAATAATGTGAAAGTAAAAGTGGAGATTTATTGTAAAGAAAAAAAAAAGATTTAAATATTGATCTGTTTCTCACCCACACCTACACTATATGGCCAAAAGTTTGTGGACACCATATGTGCTTGATGAACATTTGATTTCAAAACCTTAGGCATCAATTTCCCCCTTTGCTGTAATAACAGCTTCCACTCTTTTGGGAAGGCTTTCCACTATACTGTATGTAGTATCATGGCTGCAGGGATTTGCTCTCATTCAGACACAAGGCTATCAGTGAGGTCAGGAACTGATGTTGGTCGATGGGGCCTGACTTACAGTTGCTGTTCCAGTTCAACCCAAAAGTGATCAGTGGGGTTCAGGTCTGGACTTTGTGCAGGCCAGTCAATTTCTTCCATGCCAGACACAGTAAACCATTTCTTTATGGACCTCACTTTGTTCACAGGGGCATTGTCATGCTGGAACAGAAAAGGGCTATCCCCAAACAGCTGCCACAAATTTGGAAGCACACAAAGCCCAAGACATTACATAAAGGAACATTACGATTTTTCTCTACTGGATTTAATGGAGTAACCAAATTCATTAATTAGAAGGGGGTGTCCACAAACTTTTGGCCATATAGTGAATCATATTGTTCTGTAGACATAGATTTAACCACTGGAGTCGTATGGATTACTTTTATACTGTCTTTGTGTTTTTTGGACCTTCAAAGTTCTGGCCATCATTCACTTGCATTGTATGGACCTACGGAGCTGGGATGTTCTTCAAAAAATCTTCATTTGTGTTCTGCAGAAGAAAGAAAGTCATACACATCTGAGATGGCATGATGGTGAGTAAATGATCAGAGAATTTTCAATTCTGGGTGAACTATTCCTTTAAGAGTGATCATATGATGCAGAGTTGAAGGAAAATTAGCACAATATCCCTCAAATTTACCACAATTGTGTTTAAAACCTGGTCAGGTAAAGCTATGAGTTTTGAATATACTTGAGTATTTTTACGTTTGATTGTGCGATGCTGGGCATATGTATGTGAAATTCTATTGACCTCTAACTGCATAATGTGTCCCATATGTATTTTATCTGCTTAGTGTACTTTCTCCCACTTTTCCTTCTCTTGCATGAAGACCTGAAATAATCCAATTTGGCTTTTCCTGAAGTTGGCATATCAGAGATATGAGATACAGCCATATATGTTAGTGTGTGTGGTGTGCTGGAGATGTTTTGAATATGTTTCATGTCACTGACATCAATCCAGACAGACACTTCAGAATCACAGGAAACTGGAGTCTGGAGCCAAAATTAAACACTGACCAGGATAGAGGGAGACACTGAGAGGGTGGGGGTGGGGTCATATGGAGTTGGATGAATATGTGATGCTCTAGTACAAAGCTTACAATGAAAGTTAAAAAGTTAAAAGCAACTTCCATAACAAGACTACCACTATAGATCAGGAGTATTTAGTGAAATTTCCAGGAAGTCCAGTCTCTAAAATGTCTGTTTCAGGAGTCAATATGTTGTATGGCTATGAAAGTAGATAAGCAATTTGCATTTCAACAACATTTATTGTAATTAAGTGTTTCAATTTGCCATAATGTCTTGCAACAATAAATACATAAAATGAATGCTAAACTCTGTTTGTCAGAAAAAAAGTGAAAATCATTCGATTAACACAACTAGTGTCTCCTTTTTCACTTTGCTGTGCACAATTATCAAAAAGCAGCAGATACATTGAACTGATTCATTGTTTCCTGCGATTATATTTCTTTTCATGTTTTATATGATCAGATCGGATGCACATCAAATGCTCCGTTTATAATTCTACACATTTATGATAAATAACACTTTCTGGGTTGAACCAATCTGTCCGGGTCTGGACTGCGGCCTGTTAATTGGTGACCTATGCTACAGCCTGCAGTGTGTGCATGTGTGTGTGTTTGCCTTGGGTATTACTTTTCTCTGCCCTTAAAACTATTCCTGAAGTTCATGACAAATGTGGAAGTCCCTCTGAGTGCAATCAGTGGAAGAGTCATTTTCCACCCTGGTCACAATTTACATCATATGTCAGAGGTTAAATGTGCAAAGTCACAGCGGAAAGATAGAACAGAGGGTAGCTGATAGGAATGAAGACCGCAAGACAGAGAGAGATGCCCCAAATAGAAATACTGATAGATGCACCCACAGCAGCTGAATGATGAAGTGCTTGCGCGCGCACACGCGCACACACACACACACACACACGCACGCACGCACACACACACACACACACAGCTGATTAGTACCATGCCAGCAATCCACAGTCCATGTGACATTTACCAGCCTATGTCTGATGGGAAACCCACATTCTTACACTTGTTTTATAAGCATCATCTGAATAATTCTGATGGTATTTTCCATCTCTCTAACTACTTGGTAGTATAATAGGTACAGTAATTCTACTCAGAACTCTCTTTCTAGAGTATATACTTACTGTCCCAAAGCTCATGTATTGTACTACTAAATTCAAATAAAAAATTCTGTCCTTTAGTGGTCCATATATTCTCTTTGTTCATCCACCTTTCTGTAATGTCTATTTATTTGCTATTATTTTGCCTGACATAACAGACCATACAGTATAAAACATTTCCAGTTTCCTAAATATTAAATGTAATGCTTAGCACATCATATTGTATTTAGTAACACTACACCGTTAATGATTAAGAGATACAGTAACTGGACAAATCACATGATCTCCTCTGATAAATGTACCATACTCTTTAAGAAAGATGTAACCTGAGATAAAGATAATCGTATACAAGATGATAATACATTTACAGAGTATAAGATAAACGATTTATTACACGTGGTTGCTTGAACAAACGTTTTAAATATGTAACACATTTGTACCAAAGCCTATATCAAATAATAATGAAATAAAGAAATCTACAATTTGATATTACATTTTCAAAACATTTCGGAATTTCAAAGGCTTTTTTATAAGACGACTGAAGCAACAGGAGGTAAAGAATAACTGATTTCTGTAAAGTCACTTTTTTAGAGTTCAAGGTTCAGTTGAACTTACCTGAGCTCTATGCTTCACTTGCTTTCTAAAGTATATCCAAAAACAGTGACTAAACATTCAAATTCTGAATGTATTTGAAATGACCACACACTTTCTCTGAATGCCTTTACAAGCCCAAGAGATCCTTCAGTCTCTCATACATGTACACACTCTCTGCCACTGTGAGTAGCACTGATTGAAGCAAAAGCACACACTCACGGTTGAGAAGAGAGAGAGAGAGAGAGAGAGAGAGAGAGAGAGAGAAGCAGGGAGGGAGGGAGCAGGAAGCTGAAATGCAAAAGTCTATACACTCAAAAAAATTCATTCTCAACATTGTTTCACTGATTCCTCACTTGATCTTATATCTCAAATAATAATAATAATGTAACCAAGTGAACTCAAATGAATTAAGTTGTTTCAATGCTTTCAAGCTTTACTTCATCTATTTGTGTTGGGACAACATGCATTTTTTTTGTTCAGTTAACTTAAACTGGGCAGGGGATTTCTAATTCCCAGCATGCTTTGCATGACACTCGATACTAAGAGAAAGTGTAAAAAAGTATTTTTTGCAAGATGAATGTAAATGGTGTTTAAATGTTTTGTTGTGTTGAGATTTAGAAGAGTTTCTGTTTGTGGTTACCATCATGGTGAAGAGTGGAGCTTGAGATTCGGTTGAGGACAGGTACATGAGAATGCTTTATATTGCTTTACTCATTGAGCAATTGCTATGATAATCATAGCATACTGTTTCCCATTTGTATGAATTTAGTATAGCATTCATTGCACTAGCTAGTTAATCACGGAAAGAGATTCATTTTAGTTAATTTAACATGTCTAATTTAGTTGGGTTATCTAAATTCTATTAGGTTCTCTCTACTTGAAGTATTTACATTTTAATTTAAGAAAACTCATTTTAAACACAGGGAACCACTGACCATGATTGTAATAAGTTCAGCCAGAGAGTTGTTTTTTTTTTTTTTTTTTTTTGTGAACTTGAGGACAGAGACAGGGAGAGATAGACAGCCCGTGAATGAATATTCAGTGGTACTACAACCCTTTGGCACATGTCCATTTAGCCCACTCTCTATTTTTTCTTTTTCATTCTCTCTTTTGCAAATCGTTTCAAACGCTAATCCAGCATGTCCTCAAATTAACATTCCCGTGTCACTTGAACTATTTGATTTTGGTCTGCTTTTCGAATTTGCCTTGAATTCAAGACTTTTTCCAACTTTGAGATGCAATTTACAAATCAACCCAAATTTGATACAGACTGTTCTGGGTGCTTGCTAGGAGGTTACTTACTGGCTTAAATTCAAAGAGCCTAAGTTTATATGATATTCTGTCCCCTAGATATGGCTTGGGCCCCTCCTTCAGTGTGAGTCTATGGGATTTTTTGCCTGTTTAATCATCTGCAGATGAAAGTGTAAAGGCCTGTTCACACCAAGAACGATAACTATGACAATAACTATAACCATAAAGTTTTAAAAATCAGTCTAATGCTAAGAAAATAGTGGCATCCACACCACAACTATAACGATAACATCACTGAGGAATAATATTGTTTGGATCACTTTCAGAGCGATGTTCTTCCAGCTGATGAACGATAAAAACATTGATAGCCAATCAAAATTCATCCAACTTTAAAGATGAGCAGAATTAGCAGAACGTTATCGTCTGTTGGTGTGGAGGCTAATATAGTTATCATTACAGTTATCATTATAGCTATAATTTTTGTGTGAACGGGCCTTAAGTCTGATCTCTTAGAAAAGTAATAGCACCTAATATTACCTCTCTTCCACAAGCTGCGCGATTTAGGGTATCAATCATGTCTGTAACACAAACGTTGCGGGACGAGTTACGTACCAAAGTTTAATTCTTTGGGTTAATGGTTTGTTAAAATTCCTTCTCTTAGTTTGAGCAATAGTAATAGTGGTGCTAGCCTTAGTAAGAACCACATGGAAGCAATTGCAGAAGATAACTGAGTCTTGAGGTTGGCTTGCTGAGTTTGGGGAGAGGAGACAGAAGGAGAGAGAGAGAGTAATGGGACTTATTTAATGGTATGTGTATTCTGTCTGTGTGCAGGCTGTTCATCAGGTCAGGAATAATTTTTGGGGATCAGTAGTATTTGAGGCCCACTATATTCTATCTGTCAGGACACACAATAGCTGAACAGAGAAACTGCTTCAGTTCTGCTGTTTCCTGTGCCAGCGCAATGTCAATCCAGGTCACAGTGCAATGGGCACCTTACCAAACACACACACACACATGTTGGTGCAGCTATCCTTATGAGGACTCTCCATAGACATAATGATTTTTATACTGTACGAACTATAGATTCTATCCCCTAAACCTAACCCTCACAAAAAACGTTCTGCATTTTACATTTTCAAAAATTAGTATGTTTTTTAAGTGATTTGAATTATGGGGACACTAGAAATGTCCTCATAAACCACATTTATAGCACAATACCCTTGTTTGTAACATAAAACAATTTCCTCGTAAACCACCCAAATCCGCACACACACACACACACACACACACACACACACACACACACACACACACACACACACACACACACACACACACGTTTATTTCAATATATAAGTGAGAACATCTAATAGACTTCCATTGATTTCATAGCAGACTAATTATATTTTCTATCCCCTAACCCTACCCCTTAACCTAACTCTCACAGAAACCTGATTAGTAGATTTAAACCAAAACATGATATGGCCAATTTATGGGCCTTTTTTTACTAGTGAGGACCGCTAGTGGGTTTTCAACAAGTTTCACTATATTAGTGAGGACATTTTCAAAAATGTGATACCTGTACACACACACACACACACACATTGACACAAGCTGCAGTTATTGTTACCAGTCTGCAAACTACATATGCATACACCTGTCAGTGTGTATTTGAATTCCTATTTTTGTGTATGTGAATATAAATACTTGTATATGTGAAAGTATTCAGTGTTTTTGGCATGAAAAAAACACACACAAAGGTTTAGAAATCAAGCAACGCTTCTCTATGAACTCTTTCACACCAAGTCCAAAAACATTGTACTTCAATGATCCATTTTTTCTTTTCTTTTTTTACACAGAACCTGGAGTGAATAGTTTTGATGCCAAAAAAATTTCTTGCAAATACATATTTTTGTGTTACTTAGTTGCATCAGATCTGACGTGAACAGAAACTCACAAATCAGATCTATTTAATATATCAATTGTTTCTCCTAGACAGCAATGAGATTATATGGGGAGCAAATGGAGACTTTTGCTTATATCTCCTGCTTCTCAAGTCCCCAGTTATCTGATTTGTGTCTCCAGGAATAGTTCACCCCAAAATAAAAATTCTCTCATCATTTACTCACCCTTATGCCATCCCAGATGTGTATGACTTTCTTTCTTCAGCAGAACACAAATGAAGATTTTTAGAAGAATTTCTCAGCTCTTTTGGTCCATACTATGCAAGTGAATGGGTGTCATAATTTTGAAGCTCCAAAAATCACACATGTCAGCATAAAAGTAATCCATATGACTCCAGTAGTTAAATCAATGTCCTCAGAAGCGATTTGATAGGTGTGGGTGAGAATCAGATCAATATTTCAGTCCAATTTTACTATAAATTCTCCTCCCTGCTCAGTCAATCTCCACTTTAACTCCACTCCACTTTCTTGTGTTTTTGGTGATTCACATTCTTCATGCATATGCCCCTTTCTGGGCAGGAAGAAGAATTTCTATGAAAAATTGACTTAAATATTGATCTCTTTCTCACCCATACCTTTCATATTGCTTCAGAAAATATGGATTTAACCACTGGAGTCATATGGATTACTTTTATGCTGCCTTTATGTGATTTTTGGAGCTTCAAACTTTTGGCACCCATTCACTTGCATTGTATGGACCTACAGAGCTGAAATATTCTTCTAAAAATCTTAATTTGTGTTCTGCAGAAGAAAGAGAGTCTGGGATGGAATGAAAGTGAGTAAATGATGAGAGAATTTTCATTTTTGGGTGAACTATTCCTTTAAGAGTTTTAGCAGATCTGAAAAAAAAAAAAAAAAAGGTTAATGCTTAAAGGAAGTATAACTGAGATCTCCATTAAGCCTCCTGAGCCATAAAAGAGCAACCTCTGAGCAATTTAATTTTCCTCTGTGGACCTTGGGTCTGTTTGAATGCCTGTCTACACAGCACCGTTCATATACACCCAAATGCATTGAGTCCCAGACAAATATAGCACCTTCTTGCTGGTATTAAAATAGCCCACATTGCAGCAAGCTAAAAAAGAGCTAACAGGACCTGGTCTTAGTCAAACAGATGGTTCTCACCTGCTTCATCAATGCATTCTGGTACATACTGGGAGATACAGAAGTATATGCTGCCTTATCACCGATAAATTTTTTTGGAACCAGCAGAGGCATGTTATATATTTGCACAATAACACAATTGTGTTGTATACAGTACAGCTAATCCTTTATTTAGGGTGAGGTTTAGACATGTTGTGGCATATTGAGATTGGCATAGTGTAGACCTTCACAGTTAGTTAGTAAAACTCCCACTGAGTGACTCTTAGCCCTTCAGTTAATAAACAGGTGTAACATTTGGGTGGGGTATTTATAGGACTTGTTGCAAAGAGATCTATGAAAGTGCACATACCCGCACACACACTCTCGTGCATCCAGGCATTTGTAAACAGCACACACTGGTACACACTTATGCATAGAGGCATCCACACCCATTTTTATATTTAGAAGGAAGTCTGGTAAAAGCATTATGTATGTATGACTGCTTTCTCCCCTACCAACACTTTAATGAAATTCACAGATTTGTTTTTTCTAGCATGGTGGGGACCACCCATTGACTTCTATTGTTTTTATACTAGGCTAATGATATTTTATATCCCCTATCCCTAAACCAAACCCTCACAGACGACTTTCTGCAATTTTAGATTTTCAGTAGAACATCATTACGTTTATGATGAGGTGATTTTATTGAGATGATTTCTGGTGGGGGGTTTGGTCCTCACAATGTCGCCAAAACCTGACCCACACACACTCAGCTGCCCACACCTCAACAGTGTTATGTGTATTTATCCGACCAATTATGTGCTCAAGATTTACAACAATTCCATTAGAGACAGGACATAGTTATAAAGTTAGAGGACACAAAAACACACACACATGTTGGTGCAGCTATCCTTATGAGGACTCTCTATAGACATAATGATTTTTATACTGTACGAACTATAGATTCTATCACCTAACCCTAACCCTAAACCTAACCCTCACAAAAAATAAACTCATAAACCACATTTATAGCATAATACCATTGTAATTACCAGTTTGTAACCTAAAAAATGTCCTTGTAAACCACCCAAACCCGCCCACACACACACACACACACACACACACACACACACACACACACACACACACACACACACACACACACACACACCTGGCTATGTACATGAGGACATGCCATATACTTCTGTTGTGTTATACAGTATTCTACAAAGAATACTACACAAAGAAAGTTGTTTTTAACAATTTATAATGTCGTTTTGTACATAAAGTGCAGGCAAGTTAGTAAAAAACTTTCGAACCCCAAAAAGCACATAAAGGCAGTTTAAAAGTAATCCATATGATTTGAGTGGTTTAATACATGTCAACTAAAGCGGTACGATTCTTTTTCTACTTTAAATCTTGACATCTGCAGTGGTCTTAGTTAGGTTTTGGTTTGAGCTGGGGGGTACAGTTTATAAAATATGCATTCCTCATCACTGAATTACATCCTGTACAGCTTAGAACAATTCGCTTTTGGCGCCCCTCCATGGACATCTCACCTGTAAAATGGAGCTCACATGTGCCCATACGCCCAACAACCTTCTGTTTCCAAATTTTACTGTGAGATCAGTCTGCCTTGGCGCATTCATGAGAGAAGCTTGTTTGCACTGAGGGGCTGACGTTTACACACGTCAGCTTTAAAAGCAGTATATTGCAAGTAATCACTATGATCTTTTGATTTTCACCTCTCTTCTTCTATCTGTCTGTTCCAAGAATTCCAAAGAACATCTCAGCATCATCTCAAGATGCTTTCCAATGGTGACCTCTATATTTCCTCAAGGAACCTAGACAACACAAACTAAAACAGGTTCTAGTCCTCTCCGGGTTCACTAACTTCCAACATGGTCTACTTTACAACTTATATCATGTACTCTAAACAAACAAACAATTAATTTGACAGATAAATCCAAACAAGCGTGAGACATGAGGATTACTGAGGTTTATCATCTATTCAGAAAAGTGAATGACTGTAGCATAACATTGAGAAAATTGAAAAAAAACCCTCCAGCACTAGAGCTCAGCTGAAATGGAGTAAAGGTTTCCCTGTATTTTTAACCAGTGAAAAGGCTTCTTTGTGTGTATGTCTGCTTGTTTGGGTTTATATAGCACATACAAATGACATTTGGTCACACTTTACAAAAAAGTTCTACATATGATAAGATTAGTTAATGCACTACGTACCATACAGTACTAAAGTTTTAACAGCATTTATTAATCTTGTTATATAAACAAGATGAATAAATGCTGTTAAAACATCTTTATATATATATATATATATATATATATATATATATACACCAATCAGCCACAACATTAAAACCACCTGCCTAATATTGTGTAGGTCCCCCTCGTGCCACCAAAACAGCGCCAAACCGCATCTCAGAATAGAATTCTGAGTAAATTCTAGAGACTGGTGTGTTTGAAAATCCCAGGAGATCAGCAGTTACAGAAATACTCCAACCAGCCCATCTGTCACCAACAATCATTCCACAGTCCAAATCACTGAGATCACATTTTTTCCTCATTCTGATGGTTGATGTGAACATTAACTGAAGCTCCTGACCCGTATATGCTTGATTTTATGCACTGCTGCCACATGACTGGCTGATTAGATAATCACATGGATGATAGTTGGTGCCAGACGGGCTGGTTTGAGTATTTCTGTAACTGCTGATCTCCTGGGATTTTCACACCCAACAGTCTCTAGAATTTACTAAGAATGGTGCCAGAAACAAAAAACATCAAGGGAGGTGCACTTCTGTGGATGAAAATGCCTTGTTTATGAGAGAGGTCAACAGAGAATGGCCAGACTGGTTCGAATACTGGTTCCAATATATATATATATATATATATATATATATATATATATATATATATATATATATAAGATACAGGCATACAGTATATTTATATAAGTTTGCTCCTCTTCTTGTACTCTGTATGTATGAATGTGTGTGTGTGTACATCAGAAGAAAGCAATTAAATTAGATTTGCTGCAGAGACGAGTCACAAACTCTATCTGAAATCTGACTCCAAACATTACAATGGCCTTTTGCTGCTTACCACTGTGAGGAGAAATGGACACACTATTTCTTTTGAAATAGCTCACACAGATGCAGATTTATGCACACTCTTGGGGCCGACGGGCTGTATATGAGCAAAAATTGACATGCTCCAAGTTTTAACAAAATGCTGGTTTAAAAAACATAAAGATCCAAATCTGTTGGAGGTCTTCAAACTGCTGTAAAGCAAACCCATTCAGGGACAGAGACACCCACACAACTGATGTCATCTCTCTTGGACAGAGGAACTGATTTTTACAATAACTTATAAACCTTTAAAGACAGACATACCTTGAGCTCTGAGGTTGTTAATCGATGGTCTATGCTTCTGTTGACACCATCAGTCTGCATTATTTCAACTTCAGTTTAAGAAAAAAATTGTGTATGGGGGGCCTGAGTAGCTCAGCGAGTATTGACACTCACTACCACCCTTGGACTCGCGAGTTCGAATCCAGGGAGTGCTGAGAGACTCCAGCCACATCTCCTAAGCAAACAAATTGGCCCGGTTGCTAGGGAGGGTAGAGTCACATGGGGTAACCTCCTCGTGGTCACTATAGTGTGTGGTTCTCACTCTTGGTGGGGCACGTGGTGAGTTGTACGTGGATGTCATGGAGAATAACGTGGGCCTCCACAACGTCTCTGCGGTAACGCACTCAACAAGCCATGTGATAAGATTCGTCCTCCACCACCTGGCTTGAGACGAGTCACTATGCCACCATGAGGATTTAGAGCACATTGGGAATTGGGGATTCCAAATTGGGGAGAAAAGGGGATAAAAATATATATATATTTTTTAAATTTGTTTAATAATGGAATTTATGGTGAACAATTAATCATTATCCTACAAAAAATGATCCACCAATCAGAGAATAGCGGCAAACAAAGTGTGCCAAAACAGCTCAGCAGCGACCGCCCATTTCCATGACACACTGTCTCCCCTTCACACTCAAACTACTTTTATATTTGCATATATCAAAATATTTTGCAATAAACTTAAAATATATTTTTTAATACTTACAATCAACAACTTAAAATAAATAGCTTTATATTTTTTGATAGTTTTAAATTAAATTACGTCATTTGCAGTACTTCATGCTTGTAGTTGATTCCCTCATAAAAGACGTTAAGTACACTGTCTTGTATCAGTGTCATTTTTTTCCAATTTATACCTTATACCTTCAAATCAGAATTTGTAATATTGTGATTCACAACAGAGCTGGTTTGATTTGATTCAAGAATCATGACTTAGAACTCTTGTGAAGGATTTTAGGACATCCCTATGGAGAAAATGATGTTGTATAGTATGTTGATATCTTGTAAAGCAGAGAAGTTTGGTGAAGTTCTGTGTATGTATATGTGTGTATATATATATATATATATATATATATATATATATATATATATATATATATATATATATGCTTTTCCAAATTTTCAGTAGGAGGGTAATTTACTTTTATGGCTGCAAATAATCGGCAAATTTCAAAACTCATGTTTCATGGTGGATTGACAGGTGAGTAGGCAGTCCTTCACTATTGTTGTCCAGGATGCGTCAGGTCACATGCATTTTTTACAACCTCTGAATATGGTTCGGAGTGATGCCTGCATTTAACTTGCTGCCCCCTTGCGATCAGATTGTCCGAAACAGATGTTAATATCAGGCGTAAACAGGGTCATTCATTCACAGACATGCAAAAAAACGCATGCATGCACACACCCACGTTCACCTGCGTGCATCCAAAAGTACACACAAACACAGACACACAAACAGGCATGCAAATACAATAACCCAGTCATAAAAAAAGATGCCTGCTTTTCACCCCATTGAATTTGAATGCAATAGTCACAATTAAACTGAAGTCACAAACAATGCTCAAGTTCAATTTTAGATATGGGTGATACAAACTACATAATTGATTTCAGGTTAAGGTTCAAAGACTACCAGTCTCTTGGCCCGAACACAAGACTTCTGCCACATTCAGGCCTAACAGCCATACCAAACGCAGCGTCACGATAGACCCAATTAACCTAGCATGCCATTCCCCCCTCCTCCACAAAAATGTGTGTCTCTGCTTTGACCTTGGATGTAACGTCTTTATTCCATACATGTTACGGCCCACATGCCCTGACCATAAGCTAAGTTAACGCAGAAAGTTTTCCCTTATAGAATCACCAGGCAGACGGACGTCAGTGTGCGTATTTGTGCATTAGCAAACAGACTTTAGCATGCCAAAGTGACGGAGACCTCGTTAACACCACCCTGTTCTTTACGTTGTCTGTGTGAGCATGAGTGTGTGTCTTGAGTCTTAACAAGAAAGTGAGTTTGTGAAGTCATTCAACATGTGTGTGCTGTTTCACGTAGCTCTGTGAGAGTGGAACCCTTGGTGGATTTTCTGTCCTGTTATCATGACCTGTCACCTCTATCCACGTCCTCTCCTCATTCTCACCAGCAATATTGCACTACTTCATTTCTGTCTCTACAGTTGTTGGTGGCTATTGCTTTATGTTAAAGGGTCGGTTTGTTAAAAAATGAAAATTCTATCATCATTTACTCACCCTCATGTTGTTTTTCGTTCTTCCATGGAACACAAAAGGAGATGTTAGGCAATATGTTAGTCTCAGTCACCTTTCCCTTTCACTGGATATTTTTTCCATACAATCAGTGAATGATCAGTGAATGAGGCTGCCCAACATATCATTGTGTGTTCCACAGAAGAATGCCGAGTTATAAGTTATAACAGAATTTGTATTTTTTGGGTGTACTATCCCTTTAATGTTGCTGTTTTCAATCATTATTATGACTGCCCTTTGACATCATCGGCATCATTATCATCACTCTCTCTCCCTCTGAGTAATTTTGTGCAGTATTCTGGTAGTATTGACTCTTATCAGTTCAGCACACAGGCTGCTGACTTTGCCTATAAGCGAAGAGGGGATCCATTTCTCTTCCTATCAACAGGAAATCATTCTCACAGAACAAGTGGAAGGAAAGGGAGAGTGGATGTACATTTGTTGATTAGTTAATGATTATGTACAGCAATAATCTAACCATTGTTTTCATTAAAACAATATTGTGAGAATGAAACTGACATTTAAACATCATGTTCTAATTACCTTAAAAATGAAGTGTATCATTTCTGTGCCATTAGCGGCAGTAAAAATAATTGGAAAAATAATGTACTATTTTCATACTAATTTTAAACGCTTCCTAGTCTGTAGTTGTTCAGAAAAGCAAGTAGTCCTGCCACAAATTCACACCCTTTGTTGTGCCAGTGTTATGTTCATCCCAACTGAGCCACTTAAACAAACAGTTTGCAATTCGGCTCTGTGCCAATGGTGCTGAAATTACACACTTCACCTTTAAAAGAGCACTGCGTAATTACATATTTATGCTTCACTGACTGTTATTTGTATAAATGTGCAGTCAGCATTTTTTCCTAATTAAAAAAGTTTTGCTCCTAAAGAAATTAATTGTCATTTTGAAACATACTTTATGTATAAAAGCATGACCACTCACATGAGATGAAGACTCCAGTCATATCAGTAACATTACAAAAAAAAAAAAAAGCTGGGGAGAGGGCTGCCATGTTAGAATCACATTTCTACTAAAATATTACCTTAATCTCAGTAACTGCACTATTATTGGACACTTTCACTCCAGGATTAAATTAAGGCTGTGGCTATTTACTTACTATTTACTTAGTGCAAATAGCGATAGATGCTATTTGCACTTCTTATTAAATACTAATATACACTATAGGGGCATCACTGCAGTGTGTTTTTTGTGTTTAGTTAAGAGTCCCACAAACACCCAACACAAACCTCTAACCCTAACCTTCCCTTACAAAAATGAACCATAGTTTAAATACAGTAACCATAGTATCATAACCATAACCATGGTATTTTGAAGTAAAATCATAGTAACCACAAAATTAAATATGGTTACTATATTAACACCATATTACTGTAGTAACACTATGGTTAATTTTAACCAGCTCAAACCTTTCTCTCAACTCCCTTACCATCACTGTGACCAAATCACTGCGAGGAAATCAACTCTTATATCAATTTTTATTTAGGATTATAAATAGAATTGAAGGAAATATTAAGAGTGGAGACAGTAAACAGGAATGGGAAAAGTGGGACAAAGTGGGGAATCGAACAGACGGGTCCGTCCAGGTGTGAATTTGAGGACGGACCACATCCACATCGTGTTTACACACTACACCATTGCAGTGACACTTGGGGGCGCAGCTTACATTGATATGTTGAACAATTGCTTAAACAGGTACTGTCTCTTTAAGAAAACCAGCAGTTCTGTAAAACGCATCTGTAAATGAGTGCATATGAAGAAGAGAGATTCAAATGGCTTTATCTCATCTATGCTATGCATGATTAGAATTAAATGTCTATTTTTTGTTGTTTTGATCAACAACTCACTGTAGAGAACAGAAAGGGTATTAAAAGAGACATTATTTATGTTTATGGCAGATTGTTGCATGGATCTCGTCTTTGGACACACATTACACAAAACAACTTTTACTCTCAACACGCATGCAGTTGAAGGATCTTGCTGCTGAATTTCTTTACCACTATACTACTCAATCATTGGTGAGTGAAATCTAAACATTTACCAGCCATTTGCAAAATATATACATTTTAGTGGCATAGCGAAAACTTTGGTAGCAAATGTTAGCGAATCCCTCTTTTTGTAGTAGAGGGCTGCGCATAGAGTAAGAGATCATTCTTGGGATTTAGGAATTGATATGGAGATTGTTCAAGATTGCGATGCATCAGAAATTCATCATTTTTACCCTTATTTATAACACAAAAGCTACTGCAAGCAATCGTACTGTTTGATGATGTCATTAATGTGCCTGAATGGAATAACTAGTAAAAAGCAGGTCAAGTAAAAAAGCTTAATCAGAATATTGTCTTTTATTATTCTGTTTCTGATTATTGCAGTGCATGTAAAAGTACTGTAGTTAATGTGTGTGCTTGCATGTCCTCACAAGTGAGATCTCATTGAGTGTGTATGCATGTTCACATTTTTATGTGTGTAATTGGATGTCTATGTGTTTTTCCTTTTTATTGTTTCTTAGTACCGGGTGCCTGCTGTACACTGCACTACCTTGGCACACACAAAACACAAACAGCACTTTATGGGAACACCGTTGCTAAGGGTTACATCATACAATAACGGTAATTGAATCAATCAAGGCATTAAAGTGCCCTGTGCTGAACACAGTTACTGTTCTGAACTTCAGTCTATAGCCATTGTGAGTATAATAACCAGCAGGCAAAAGATTATCATACACAAAAGACAGTTTAAAGGGATACTGTAGTTTACAGAAATATGAAAATTCTGTCATCATTTACTCACCCTCATGTTGTTCCAAACCCATATAGGAACACAAAAGGAGATGTTAGATGGTCTCAGTCACCATTTACTTTCATTGCATCCCACCATAAAATACAAATTAATGTTGACTGATGCTGTCATTCTGCCTAACATCTTTTAATTTGGATTTTAAATCCCAGATTTTCAATGTGGTCTCAGACTTTTAAACACCACTTTTGGGTCTATGAAAAACAATTTGAAGATGTGGAAAATGCCACAAGCTTATCAAAACGCAGCGTACATCTGCCTGACAAAACCTACGTGAAGTTAATGATGGGCTGTGATTTAGGCCAGAATTCAGGTCAGCATTTCCATTAAGGAGACGTGTTGAAACTCCTCGCTCAAAGCTCAGACCTCATGATAGTGACTGATACACATAAACATACACAATTGCACATGACACAAGAAATATGGGGTCAGTACCAAATGGGATTGACCCCATCCAATCAATGATTAATCTCTGGTTTATCACTGATCATTGTTTCAAATGTATCACACACACATAAACACCTGAATCACCTTGTGCAGTTTC
The DNA here is from genome assembly GCF_019703515.2 of Myxocyprinus asiaticus. Classification (NCBI taxonomy): domain Eukaryota; kingdom Metazoa; phylum Chordata; class Actinopteri; order Cypriniformes; family Catostomidae; genus Myxocyprinus; species Myxocyprinus asiaticus. The sequence continues at coordinate 23,926,735 of NC_059368.1, forward strand.
AGACGGACTCATGTTTATGAGATGACATCATAATTACAAGATACTAATGCTTACCAAACAAGAGCAGGTATAAAAACCAACTGAGATCTTTTCCCACAGATCAAACAGTGATTTTGGTGATAAATTTAAAGTAAAATAATCACTCTTAATTGGCATCTTATTTTGAATCCTCTATGACCTCACCCCATTTATAAATGATGAGTGCATGTTAGCATGAACATGTGTTTGTTGGGCCACTAACCCCAGAGCAAAGCTTGCATGTTAGTTCTGTGGAGCACAGTGACCGTTATGGTTCTTTTTGCAGCCAACCAAAATGTTTCCTAATTGGAATTCCTCTTAGCTCCCATTTTTACTGTGTCTCACTCTGTTTATATTTGACCTTCTTTTCCCAAGTAAGATTTTTCCCTATTTATCCATGCTTCTCCATCTCTTCATTCCTTTTTTGCCCCTCTTAAATTCCAATTCAAGTTAGAAAATGCTCTATTTACATGACGAGTCCTCTTGTGGTTTACTCCAAGAATGTTGGTAAAGGGAAGAAAACATGCATTTTCACTCTTGTGCTGGACTTGCTCTCTCCCTCTCTCTCATTCTTCTTCTGTCTCTCACACTATGTAAAAGAACAGGCATCAAGAATTTTTACTGCAGGTATGCTCTGATGTACTGTACAAAAACAAATCAATTACGCGTCCTTTTGAGGACATTTCTGCACTACTGCTGGTTACATCTGAACATTTCGTAGACTCAGTCTTAAACACAATTGTAATGCATCACTATTCTGTCCCGTTAGTGTTTGAAGAAACTGTGTGAACAAAGAGTACCAGGTGTTTAGAGTCTTACAACAATCAGACCACACAGTCGAAAGGCTCTTCAACCATAGTTAATAGTATCAGAGGAAAAAGGGGTATAAAATCCCTTTATAGCCTCTATAAAATGGGACAGATCCACTTTGGTTTGGAGCAAATTAAAAGTGAACCATGTTTACAACTTAAATATCTTCTATACGGTTAAGAGTGACAGCAAGGTTTCTCAGCTCCAATGCCTCACATCAACAGTATAAGAATGAGCTAAAGAAAACAGAATGAAAACACAGGACCACAGTGTTGAACACAATGAGATCTGATCACTACATTGATGGGATTACTTTCATTGGTATGCTACTATAAAGTGGAAAAGCATACAGCTATATTTTTATTATAAAAATAAAATAGCTGAGATAATTCTGCAGAAGAAAGTCATACACATCTGGGATGGCATGAGGCTGAGTAAATGATGCAAGAATGTTCATTTTTAGGTGAACAATCCCTTTAACGAAATTAGCTAAAATGAACCATGAACAATAATTACAGTGTTTATTAATCTTAGCTAATGTAAATTTCAACATATACTAATAGATTTTTAAAACTAAAAGTTGTATATTTTAACATTAATTAATGCTTGAACTATGAACAAACAACAAATAATAGTATTTTGATAAATTACATTAACAAAGATTAATACATTCTTTAATAAAATATTGTTCATAGTTAGTTCACGATACCTAATGCATTTACTAATGTTAACAAATACAGCATGGGCGGCGCTAAGGAGGGCCTTGCAGGTGCTTCAGCCTCCCCAATAAAGTTCATAGCACCCCCCTAGTACCTTGGTGTACATTAAAGTATTACTGCCATCAGATTCCATCACTGTGCCATGGTACTGCCACAGCAGCATACTTTATTTGAAAGGCAATTTTAAGAAACATCAACTATTGCTGTCCTGTTAGTCTTCTAGAAATATTTTAGCCCATCCATTTGTGCTACACAATGTTCCTCAAGAACATGTATAAAAAAATAAATAAAAACAAAACTGCTCCCAAAGTAACCAGAATTGAACGCTTAAGTTCCGTTTTTGCAAAAGAATTATCCAGGGAGAACATGCCCCTGGGCCACACAAGACAACAATAATACACTACTTTTTTAATTTATGTGTGGAAACTCTTCCTCAGGAAATGCTCTGGCTTTTATACTGAGTGACAGACAGGTAATGCCGTAGCAATATCTAGTCACCATGTGCAAATAGATAGTGAAGTCTTGTGTTCGTGCCTAGCTTAATTTGCACATATTAGCTCAGCAACCCCTGTCAGTGATCTGGGCACCCCTATAGGACCGGCAAACAAAATTCTCTGGCGCCACCCCTGAAAAACAGCCTTATTGTAAAGTTACCAAGTAATTTTAAAAAGGTCAGGTAAAAATAGATCCTGAAAGGGATATTTCACCCAAAAATGAAAATTCTCTTATCATTTACTCACCCTCAAGCCATCCCAGATATGCATGGCTTTCTATATCCTGTAGAACACAAACAAAGATTTTTAGAAGAATGTTTCAACTCTGTTGGTCCTCACAATGCAAGTAAATGGTGGCCAGACTTTTGAAGCTCCAAAAAGCAGATAAAGGCAACATTAAAATAAACAATTCAACTCCAGTTGTTTATTCAATGTCTTCTGAAGTGATCCAGCCAGTTTTGGGTGAGAACAGACCAAAATGTAACTCCTTTTTCACTGTACATCTTGCCATTGAAATCTCTAGGCACGATCATTATTTTAAGCTCGATTACACTTCCTAGTGCTTGACGCATGCGCAGAGCGCTAGATGGCGCTAGTGCAAATGAGCCTGAAATCACAATCTCCATGTAGTCTGCTGTCAAGATTTATAGTGAAAAAGAGTTACATTTTGGTCTGTTCTCACCCAAAACCGATTGGATCGCTTCAGATAACATTGATTAAACCACTGGAGTTGAATGGATTACTTTAATGCTGCCTTTATGTGCTTTTTGGAGCTTCAAAGTTCTGGCCACCATTCACTTGCATTGTATGGACCTACAGAGCTGAGATATTCTTCTAAAAATCTTACTTTCAGAAGAAGAAAGCAAGTCATACTCATCTGGGATGGCATGAGTAAATGATGAGAGAATTTTCATTTTGGGGTGAACTATCTCTTTAAAGTAACAACTGCACATATACACTTCTTTTTTATAGTGTAAAGCCTAACAATTTAATATTTATTCATAAAGAACTATTTTTTGGGAGTGAAAGGGTGAATGTTGGCATGAAATCTGGAGCTTGTTATTGAGAGCCACTGCAAGGGGCATTTTTAGAAGTTCGAGCGAGGATCTCCTGCTAAGATCTGGCATCCTCATCAAAGAACATGCCCAAGGGAAACAAGTGATAAAATGGGATAGAGCCATTAACCAGAGAAGTAATGAATACACACATATGCTCACACACACAAAATGTGCTCCCATGGGTGAACATAACTTCCTCGTCACTTTGTTTCCAATTAGTTTTATTATAATGAGAACCGTGTCCTCCTGCTGTGTGTAGTGCGTGCATTATACGTGTGTTCATGTCTCTCTGTTCTGTATTTGTGTTATGATTGTTTGTGTTTCAGTTATGTGCAATTGTTAAACCCCTTCCACAACAAATTCTTGCAAAAATTATCATAAGAAGCCAGGTTACAAAGTGTGGAGCATATATGTTCTCACAGACAAGAGATATTTGTTTCCTGATAGATTCATAATGTGAACAGGCAGTCGTTTGACAGTTACTTTGTCAAAAGATAGTGGGACATTCTTCTTGGTGGCTGATAACATTTAGTCCCATTGTTGAAAGATGTGCCTGGCAACATTTATGATCTTTAACAAAAGATAACAAGAGTTTAGATAACAGGAATGACATATGAAACCATACACAAAACACACTCTAAGAGAAACTTTCTTTTTTTTTTTACCTATCTTCACATAAATTAATTAAAAGCATTTTGAAATACCAAATCAGTTTGGTTAAACACAATTCAATTAATTCATAACTGAAAATAGAAATAAAATAAATAAGAGAAATAATTTAAATAAGGAAATCAAGGAATAAAACAATGCTAGGTGCAAATAATAAAGTACCATAGAAGCTTGCCAAATTATGTGTGACATGCAGTCTTCGAAAACCATTAAAAACTATGCAAGGTAAAAGAAAATACGACCAAGGCTACATTATATACGGGTTCCCCTGCAGCAAGTATAAATATGGTATTTGCTGACCACAATTTGTGTTGCTGCTTCACAAATAATATTAAAAATGTCCACTAAACCTCAATTCTATGTTTATGTGAAGGCAATTCAATACACATTTAAAATGCACAAAATGATTCTTAGTTTTGAATGCTGCCTATTTCATGTGTGTTCTTGTATTCTGCTGTAGGCAGAAGGGATTTGCTGCTGGCTTTGTGTGTCAGGACGCGGCAGTAATCCTCTAGGGTGGACACCCTTATCAACTAGATGAATGAATGAAGAATGAATCACATCACTATGATAAATTACCAGAGTAACTGTGTAACATTACAAAGGAAATTTCTCAAATGACTGTGCTGCCCTAAAGAAAATACTTAGGAACAGATGTGAAATTCCGTGGAGAACATGCACACGTACACAAACACATGTCAACTTAGCTATCTAAATGGGGACATAGCATAGACTTTCATAGTTGTTATATAAAGCTAATCATAATTACAGTCTAACCCCAACCCTACCTCTTAAAGGAAACTTTTTGCATTCTCACAATTTAAATCATTTAAAAACATTATTTCACTTATTTATCAATTGTTTATCCAAATGAGGGCATCTCCAAATGTCCTTAAAGGGAGGTTTTGTCAGAATTTGCTAATTAAGTTTGTCCCCAAACTATGCTAAAGATGTATAAACACATACATGCTCCCACACCTGTGTACAGAATTAAAATAACTTACTGCTTCATGGCACATGCTGATATTCTCACCTGCATGCACATGCACAGACACACATGCTCACTTATACACAATAACAAAAACACTCTGAGACTTCTCTTGGCTTCATTCCTTGGAGGCATAAATCTATAGAGGCACCTCTATCACCTTACAAAGCCTGTGTACTATTTATCTCTCTGCCAAACCAGTGTTTACATAATGCCTTGCCTATCCACACCTGCAACTGATTGGGGTTAATGGTTTAAGTGGAAGAATGTGAGAGGAAGATATGCTCCTTTCTAACAGAGATGATGTCACCCGGTCACGATCCTCGGGTCAGGATGGATCACTAAAATACAAGTCAAGCAAGCAGTCGGCCACACTGGCTTCCTGTACAGGGTAATTGCATGCAAATGTCAATGAATAGAAAAATCAAGTGTCAATCACTGCTTAAACATTTGAAATTAGTGTCAAGGACAAATAAATTGTAAGGACAGATAAATTGTGCCTACGTACAGTATACATTTCTGTACAAAACATATATATTTCAAATGGATGAGTTGGAGCAAGCAAGTGTCCAGCATACATGTGAACTCAAATTCTGTTAAAAAAAAAACATCACAGGTTGATAATTTATGAAGATGGTTAAAGGGGTAGTTCACCAAAAAAATGAAAATTCTCTCATCATTTACTCACCCTCATGCCATCCCAGATATGTAAGCTTATAAGCAACAAGCTCCTCAAGAGGTCTTGTGACACACAGGAGAAAAACCAGAGGGAAAAAAGAACAAGCTTGGATCACATAGTGATTAGTCATGGACCGATGATGTTGCACGTTAAATAATGAATAAGTAGCGGACAATAGCTATAGGAGTTTCTTTAGTACACTGACTCAAAATGATGTCAGCTCTGATGGGAGATCAGACTGGAGCTTGCGCTGGGAAAGAGGCCTGACACATGCTGATGATGTCATTTACAGGTTCGGTACATGCAAAAGAAAATTGGCGCTGTTTCTTCACATACGATTGGATTTCAAAAGAGTGCGTGAGAAAAAGTTTACACCCATGACTGTGTGTAAGTAAGGGAAACTGCAAAACTGAATAACATAGGCCCATCCACAAGTTAAGAATGGATTATATGAAATTCACATTTGATCACAATTTACAGATGTCTACATCAGCCAGTAGACATTCACTTTAAAAAAAAAAAATTTGTAAGGTAACCTAATATTTGTGACTGTGCCAGCATCAAGTGAAAAGTTACACCAACAAAAGTAATTTAAAAAGTAAAACAGAAATGTATTCTATTGTTACCTGCAAGTAACAGTTGAAGGTTACCACTTTTTAAGTGTATAAATGTGATCATTATAGTAATATAATAGTGTTTAGTATATAGTACTTGGTCGCACTTTGTTTCACAGTCTTCGTGAAATTACTGAGTAATACTAATGAACTACATGCAAATGCTGTGTAATTGTTTTGTAGAGCTGCTTGTTCTTACACATTGTTGTTTTTACTATGGTAATTAATAATAGTAACATGTAATATGTGTAACATTGGCACTGAAAAATAAAGTGTTACCATGTACTTTACAGGCCTGATTTTGCCCAGAAAAATGATCTAAAAGAGACTGAATGTTGATAAAGACGAGAGATAGACAAGAATATGCATGTATCTAATAGCTCTTAGTTACAGAGCTATTGGTCTGTTTATATAAATCATTGTCTACTGTTGAAATAAGAGCCTCCATTTACTTTCGTCACAATTTCCATTTTTACACAACATGAATATGAAGAAACTGTGAGATGAATCATGAACAAAGACAAATACTAGCCTTACTCTGTCTAACACTCTTCATGTTGGAAATTAAATTCACAGGATCTACCATGTGTTGTGAAAAAAACTGTATACCTGAGATGCCCACAATAACAATGTAGTGATATGAGAATGTCCCCTCAATTGTAAAAACAATAAATAAATAAAAACAATACAATTAAAAATAGATTTTCTGAAAACATTTCTGCATTTCAAATTATGATCAAGACTCTTTTCAAATGTTGTCAATATAGTTAATATGTTATCATTAATTGGAAAATGATTCACAAAGAATAAGCATAGGAGTTACATGGTTATTGATTTGTTACTCGTTGATTATATTATATATTATATGGTGGTTAGATATATGTACACTGAAGTTAGTACATCCACGGGTATTCCCTGATCTATAAGAAATTTAGGCAGTCTGCCTCTTTTCACTATCCCCTCTACCTTCAGCCAGTCAGTGCAAACCATGACAAACATGTCATGACAGAATATAACCCTGGGATATGTAACTCCTGCATGTAATCATTGCAGTATTTTTGAGTACCTCTATAGTAGCCTTTTTGCGACGTTCTGAGAGGTGAATGTTTCTTAAATAAAAATAAAACTGAAACTAGTCAGTCAGGTTGCACAAGAAAAATGTTGCAAAAGAAAATGCAACACTCCCACCTACAGGCCAAAAATGACAGGCTCATGTCACATGCTATGAGAAATACAATATGCACTGTAAATTATTATTATTAACAAACCCACACACCTGCATCTTCAGACCACAAACTAAAGACAGAAGTAAGAGTTTTTCTTCCATTTGGATATGTTAAAAAGCCATAGAACATTTTAAGAATTTGCTTGTTCACATTACTTATGCCACACGATGAACAGAAGTTGTGCCCTTCACTTTACCAAATCTTAGAGCCGGTTTACAACACAATTGTTTGAAGTTAACAATTAACAACAACAGCATTTATAAAACTTGATTAATGTTCATTTTTACATTTACTAATACATCTTTTTTTTTTTTTTGTAATTTATATTTTTTATTGATTCAAAGAAAAAACACAACAGAGAAAAACACAACACATACACACCGAATCAACATTTAACCCCCACTAATATCCCTCCCCAATCACCAACCCCACCCTAACCCCCAATGAACACCCTCATGGTCACATAAAATATACACAAACAAACAAACAAACCAAAAAAACAAACAAAAAAAATGTAGTATATAATAAACATACATAATTAAACTAGACTTCCCTCTCCCCATCCCTTCCCCGAGATTCCCCTAAAACCACCACATACCTACAGCACTTTCTGACAAACAGGTCCCCAAACCACAGCCTTCTACCTGCCACCTCCTCGAAAGCTGCCATCCTCCCCATCTCCGCACACCACTCCGGAAATGATGGTGCTCCGTCCGACTTCCAACCTCTTAAAATAGTTTGTCTGCCAATCATAATACTAGTCAGAACCCAAGTTTTTATATGTTTGTCCCCCAAATTTATGACCGCCCCATCGTTCAAAATACAATACTCCCAGAAACAATACAGAGCAGGTGGCGCAGCTGTAAATACCTATAAAACTGAGATCTGGGAATCCCAAAATGTTGAACCAAATTCTCAAAAGATCTCAACACTCCACTCTCATACAGGTCACCGAGTGTAGTAACCCCACTCGCAATCTACTCTGTCCAGCAGAAAGGTGACTTAATACATAATTTAGGGTTCAGCCATATGCTCGAGGCAACATTTAAATAAATGTCCGAATTAAACACTCTGGACACACCGAGTGCAAATGCGATATAATGGGGTGTAACTTAAATTCTCCAATTAGTTTGCTAGAAAGGCTTTGCAGTGGCAAAATAGGGGCAAGAACTTCCTGTTCAATATAAAACCAGGGAGGGGCTCTTTCAGGTGGAAGTGACCAATGGGCCAAATGTCTGAGACCAAATGCATAATAATAAAGCAAAATCTTGGGTAGGCCTAGCCCACCTTCGTCAGTCGGCCTATGTAACTTATTGAAATGTAATCTGGGACGTTTACCATTCCAAATGAAGGACTTCGCTATGCTATCAAATTGCTTGAAATAACAGAGGTGGTCATCTACAGGGAGAGATTGTAGCAGGTAGTTGAATTTTGGAATAAAATTCATTTTAATAATATTAACCTTCCCAATCATAGATAAATGTAATGAAGTCCACCTGCCTACATTGCTCGAAACCTTTTTATTAAAGTGTCAAAATTAACTCTAAGTAAATCAGACAAATTTGCTGGGAATAAAATGCCCAAATACTTAATGCCCTGTTTAGGTCACTGGAAGGCACCCGGCTGGAAAACCGTTACTGGGCAGTACGCTGTCAGAGCCAAAGTTTCGGATTTAGACCAATTAACTTTGTATTCCGAGAATTTAGAAAAGGAATTAATAATTCTGTGGAGGCAAGGCATAGATCTAATGGGGTCAGAGACGAATAATAAAATATCATCTGCGTAAAGCAACAGTTTATACGCCATACCTCCCGCCACCACCCCTGGAAAATCATCTTCCCTACTTATCGCGGCTGCTAATGGTTCCAGGGCAAGACAGAACAATAATGGGGAAAGAGGGCAAGCCTACCGGGTGTCTATGAAGTAACTTAATCCATCCAATAAAAGTATTCCCGTACCCATATATTTCCAAAATCTTAAAAAGATAATCCCATTCCACCATATCAAATGCCTTTTCGGCATCAAGTGAGATGGCTGCGACCGGAGTCTGATCATTCGCCACTGTCCACATAATATTGATGAAACACCTAATGTTATCAGAAGAGCTGCAGCAACGAATAAACCCCACCTGATCTATATGTATAAGAAATGTAATAACTTTACTTAATCGGTTAGCCAGAATTTTTGACAATATTTTAAAGTCCAGCTGGATCAGGGAAATTGGACGGTAACTCTTACACTTGCGTGGGTCTTTGTCCTTTTTAAAGATCAGACTGATCCGGGCTTGTGTCATGGTTGGCGGAAGCTTTCCATTCTTTAATGATTCCATATAAACTTCTAAAAAAGTGGAGCTAATTCTGCAGCATAAGATCTAAAAAGTTCAGCGGCAAAACCATCTGGCCCCGCAGCCTTACCTGTAGGCAAGGCCTAAATGACCTCATCAAGCTCCTCCAAGTTTATCTAAGAATCAAGACAATTTTTTTGCTCAGTCGTCAGTTTAGGGAGTTCTAATGGTTCCACAAAGTTCCTAATATATTTATCAGTAGACGAAGACGTGGAACTATAAAGATCAAGATAAAATTCTTTAAAAGCATTATTAATATCAATGGCCGAGGTAAATATTTCCCCACCAGCAGATTTCACTGAGGGAATGGTAGAAAAAGACTATCTCTGCTTTATGTATCTAGCCAAAAGCTTCCCTGCTTTGTCCCCCGACTCAAAGTATGACTGTCTTCCCCTCCACCTTCTGCGACAAAATAGTATTATATCTGTATTTCAATCAGGTCAATTCTCTGAGGCCATCAGACGTCATTCAGCCCTTCAGCTCTGCCTCGGCACTTTTATTATTCCCTTCCAACTCCATGAGTTGGTGAATGATGAATACTGTATGATCCGGCCCCTAAGAACCGACTTAAGTGCCTCCCAAGCCATGCCCACAGAGGATACTGAGGACCAGTTGGTCTCCATATAAACATTAATTTCAGCCTTTAACATTTGTTGAAAATCAGGATTTTGCAAAAGGGATACATTAAAGCGGCAGCTGTATGATTTCTATTTCTCCGTATGCAGCAACACCTCTAAACTCACCAGGGCGTGATCTGAGACTAAGATGTTTCCAATTGAGCAATTAACAACAGATGAAATGAGGGATTTTATATATATATAAAAATCTATTCTAGAATAAATCTTATGGACTGATGAATAAAATGTATATTCCCTACCAGATGGGTCCAAATATCTGTAAGACCAAGATTTTTACACATCCTGTGAAGCGTCAATGTTGCTCTAGGGGGCTTACACACTTTTGCTTCACTATGATCAAGGACTGAGTCCATCAAAAGTTTAAAGTCTCCTCCCAATATTATATCTTGAGGGGTGCCAGTGGCTTGCAACATTCCTTCAAGATCTATAAAAAAAGACCAGGTCATCAGCGTTAAGTGCTTAGATATTAGCCAAAATCAGCCTTTGCCCCTGAATTTCTACTAAAACAATAATGACTCTAATCCTAATTTATCATTAATCTGTTTGAGACATTTGAATTGTAGATGTTTACTTTTCAATGTAATGACTCCCCTGCTCTTACTTGAGCCAGCACTAAAGAAAACATGTCCACCCAATTATCTTCCCAAATTTTCTAGCGTCCTGCGGTGAAAGATGCATTTCTTGAAGAAACACTATATCATATTTCTTACGTTTCCTTCTTTTTATGGTGTGCCCCAACCCATTCACATTCTACATGGAGAGAGATAATCCACTAATTTTAACATTTGACATATTAGAAAAAATAGATTGTGTCACAAAAACAAGATCATAAAGACCACATTCCAACATTAGTGTAACAATCAAACCCCAAACCTCCCCTCGAACCAAACAACCAGAAAACAGAAAAACGTGCGCATTAGCCCCGCGCACGACAACGCCAACCGGCGTCCATCCCTCTAAACTCAAACAGTCCATGTACACCTATGAGAGTCCCTGCGTCAACTTTGCTGCCAGATTGCCCAAGTCCGGTGTTCTATATAGATTTTGTGAGACAGAATTACACAGCAAAAAATAGTCTATAAAACAAACTCCAGCCAATAAGCGGAATAAACACAAAAAACTTGTAGATTCATCCACATAACTGTTCCTCCACAGAACAAGCTCCAGCCGCTAGTGGAACCAGCACAAAAAAAACAAAAAAAAAATCAGTTTCCTTGGACAGTCAAACGAATGTTCAGTAAGCGGGCCCATTCGGCCGATAAATGAGTGCAACAAAAGACCCAATCACTCCAATGTCCTGCAAGAGATGTTCCACAAAACAAACTCCAGGCCACAGGAGGCATAAGCACCAAAAATGTGCAGATTTATCCACAAGCTGTCCCCAAGAAATTATATTACACTAAACAAACTCCAGTTGCTAGGCAGAACCAGCACAAAAAGAAACAAAGAAGGCACCCAGCTTCCTCGGGCAGTTGAGTGTATGTTCAGTGAGACAGGCCCACTAAACAACAACAAGAAAATCACCAAATGGCTTACTCACTCCATTGTTTTTATGAAGGACAGAGCTTGCTGTGGGCATGTAAATTCTCTACGGCCAACCTTAGCATCTATTCCCAGTTTGGCCGGAAACATCAGAGTAAACGCCTCTTCCGTTGATGTAAGAGATTCTTGCATTCCTTGAATTGATTACGTTTCTCTCTTGTCAAATTCGCAAAGTCTGAAGAAAATGCTGTGGTTTTTCCAAGAAAGCTTTCCATTACTCCTTGCCTCGCGTAACACAAGATCTTTATCGGATGATCTCAGAAATTTGGCCAGAATTGATCGGAGCCTGTCTCCTCAGCGGATCTGTGAGCCGGGACTCTGTGAGCTTGATCGATTTCCAGCTTATGGCCGTTATGTCGAGCAGACTCGGGAAAAGCTCGTCCAGGAACTTCACCATATCTCTGCCTTCTTCATGCTCAGGAATTCCAACAATTCAGACACTGTTTCATCGATTATGATTCTCCAAATCCTCCAGTTTTTCACAAAAATTCTGCAAGTCAGTCTTGGTCACTAGCGGATTAGCAGCTAATTCCCTCTCCGATGACTCCAGATAATCGATCTGCTACTCAACGTCTGACAATCTTGTAACCAACTCAGAGAATTTTGCTTCCATGGAAGTGATTGATCAACGTATTACAGCCAAATCCTCCAAGTCTGTGACGACTTTCGTCAGCATCACAGACATGCTGGACAGCTGACATTGAATTTCTCCCACCACACCGTCCAAATTGAGTCCCTGGTCTGCGGTCCTGTCAGAGGTATTAGCTTGAGCACGTAAGTGTTTTTTAATGTCTCCAGAGCCTGAGGATTTTGAAGAATCAGGGTGTATCAGGGCCTGGGTAGCTCAGTGGTAAAATACGCTGGCTACCACCCCTGGAGTTCACTAGTTCGCAAGTTTGAATCCCAGGGCGTGCTGAGTGACTCCAGCCAGGCTTCCTAAGCAACCAAATTGGCCTGGTTGCTAGGGAGGGTAGAGTCACATGGGGTAACCTCCTCGTGGTCGCAATAATGTGGTTCGTTCTCGGTGGGGCGCGTGGTGAGTTGAGCGTGGATGCCGGGGTGGATGGCGTGAAGCCTCCACACGAGCTATGTCTCCGTGGCAACGCGCTCAACAAGCCACGTGATAAGATGCGTGGGTTGGAAGTCTCAGACGCGGAGGCAACTGGGATTCGTCCTCTGCCACCCGGATTGAGGCGAATCACTATGCGACCACGAGGATTTAAAAAGCACATTGGGAATTGGGTATTCCAAATCAGGGAGAAAAGGGGAAAAAATCCACAAAAAAAAAAAAAAAAAAAAAAAATCAGGGTGTATCGAATCTCACCGGTTTATGACATAAAAAGTATTAAAAACTAGCAAAGTGTGCAGAGCTCACCATTCACACAACCGACCCTCGCATGGCGTCACGTGACTCTCCATTAATACATCTTTAACATTGAAAGTTGTTTACATGAACATTATATGAGAACATTAATGATACAAAACCATATTTTATCAAATTTAATCAGCTATAAACTGCTCATTATACATATTTTTTATCTCAGTAACATGACTTCAAAACATCCTTATTCGGTAATAATAAATGACTGAAAAAGTAATGGAAAGTCATGGAAATTCATTGGCCAGAAAGTATAGGAACCCTGATGACACTTTGTTATTTGAGTAAACCTCATTCATCCCTAGAGAGAAAAATTGCTTTGTTGAGGCAATGTCATCAGCACCAGACTTAATCTATGTCTGTGTGGCAGCGGGGGCGTGGTCGAGCGTTCGTCCGGAGAGAGAGAAAGTGGTATAATGTCTAACACCTGTTTCTGATTGCAGTATGCATGGGGGAGAGCGATAAAAGGAGGAACCACGCCAGAGGCGAGGAGAGAGAGCCCTGCACATGCACCCGCTGAGGCTGTGTGATTGTTAAAGCTAAAAAGCTATTTATCTACTGAGTGTTAAAATAAAACCTATCGTTTGAGTTAAAGTTTCCGTCCTCCCTTTCCTCCCTGTAGAACCTTGTTACAGTGTGCTACACCTCTTATACTCTAGATGTCTGTATCTCCCTGTTGGCTTGTTCTCTGTGCTCTCTCTCTTTCGAACATCTACATATTCCCTAAGAAGGTAGAGAAAGATAGAGAGAGTAAAGCTGTGTGGAAAGTGTCAAGTCATGGCACAGCCCGCATTCCAGAGCCTGGCTCCTCCATGCCGGCCCGAGGACTATTTATATTGCTGTTGGAGAGGGAGAAGGATAAGTCTTTGCATTTCCAGTGTGCAACCACCATGTCCATGAAGTCCAAATGTATCTCTACCTTCTTTTATTATGCAACACCACATGGGCAAAAATCCCTGTTCACTGTTGCACCTCTCCAGCTCGTCCTCAAACCTCCTGTTGCTGGGTTTGGAAAGTGAGTGCTGTGCTGATCAGTCTCTCAAGTCTCTCGCAGAATTCAGCGTTTATGCAGTCTACACTCTCTAACACAGTGTTTCTCAAACATTTCACCCCAAGTTCCAACTCTAATCAAATCACAACATCCAAATTCCACCAAGTCTATAATATTCCACCTAATATTTTCAGTATTGTGCAAATCTCTTTGAACTAAATTTTAATGGGATATTTCACCCAAAAATGAACATTTTCTCATCATTTATTGAACCTCATGCCATCCCAGATATGTATGTCTTTCTTCATTCTGTAGAACACAAACAAGGATTTTTAGAAAAATATTTCAGCTCTATAGGTCATTTCAGTGCAAGTGAATGGTGGCCAGACATTTGAAGCCCCCTAAAAGCAGATAAAGGCAACATTAAAGTAATCCATTCAGCTCCAGTGGTTTAATCAATGTCTTGTGTAATGATCCAGTCAGTTTTGGGTGAGATAGACCAAAATGTAACTCGTTTTTCACTGTACATCCTGCCATTGCAATTTCTAGGGAAAGTCATGATTTCAAGCTCGATTACACTTGAGAAGTGTGCAGAGACCTACAGAGCTGAAATATTCTTCTAAAAATCTTCATTTGTGTTCTGCAGAAGAAAATAGTATTTCACATCTGGGATGGCATGAGGGTGAATAAATGATGAGGCAATTTTAATTTTTGGGTGAACTATCCCTTTAAGGAAGTTTGAGATTTCAAAAAAACTGTAAATTGTCCATCGCACCTCTAACTCAAACTCATGTTTTTACTTCTGATTTATTGCTGTATTTTTTCTTAATTTTACATAATTTCAATAATAACCAGTGGTAAGTGCAGGCTGAAATGACTTTCCATGCTGGTCCAAGTTGGTTTATGCTGGTTAAGAAAATCTTCATGAAACTGGCTGACCAGCATGATCTTGCTGGTTAAGATGTTTAAGATGCCAGCCAGTGATGCCAAATCATCAGCATCCAAAACAACATCTAAAAATAAACGTCTTTTCAGTGGTGATCTTTTATTTGTTCACTAGCACACAGACACATATCACTATGACTTACACTGCATTGTAAAACACTGGCTATATTGAATTATAATAATTATTTTTACACTTGCAACAAAGACAAAATCTGTAGAATATTTGATTCTATACCATCCATTCTGTTGTCTGTATTTAATTCCAAATCAAAGATCTCAAATTTTTAGTTTACATCTGCAATGTTTTTAATTTAGTAGCTTTAATAACAAGCTGTTAATCAGTCAACCAGAGAGCTCCACCTGATCCTGTCATGCACTTCCCACTCCAGAGAGCTTGTTGCCAGTGTCTGTATATTTCCACTGCTGAATATACACTGTGATTGTGGGCAGTGGAAACAACATCATCAAGTCTTACATGTGGTTGTTGCATTAAATAGACCATCAGACTAATAGTGACTGTTATTCTGTTTTGAATATTTCTTCAGTAATATCAGTGGAAAGGTAATATAATCTCAGCTGTAATGAAAATTATCTTTTAAAAGTTGTAAGAGAACATGTTAAGTTGCACTTTTAATTTTAAATACACGACAAGTAGTTTTCTTTCCTGTGTTGATGTATTTCCTATTGAAAGATGAAGTTGGGAAGGGACACACTGTAAAGAAGGTCTTCATTTTCTTTAAATAGCCAATAGGCATTAGTTACGTATGTCACAGCCATGAATCATGATTTGCTATTTGCTATTGCTAATTAGAGGCAGGTGGTATGGGGAAGGGTCAATGTCATTCTAGAGAGCATTTTACTGGACAAAGATTTGGATACAAGATTGAAAGCAAGATGAGTCATCAATATTTCAGGTCCATTTTTTCCAATTAAGAGACTGTAAATTTTGAATGTGTACAACTGCATATTGATTGCCTCAAAGCTAACAGACACTGACAATATAGCTACAAAACTCAAATGCTGATTTCATGAGAGGGATGGGGGTAGCAGATTAAAATTATAGCTGGAAAAAAACTCTAGCAAATCAGCAAGCTCCAAGAAAACTACAAAATGTGCAGTAAACATTAGAAAAAAGTGTTTGCCAAAAGCAAGTAACCAAAAACATCCCCACTCAAACACCAATGGTACCAGAGAAAACACACACACTAATTCTGTGATCTGTTTCTGAAATGCCACCACTAATTTCCAGTTGTGGTTTCAGTGGACACTATGTCCACACAATGCAGAACATTCCTCTCATGTACCAAGGAAATCTGCAAAACCTACACACATGCACATACTTAGTAGCCTATTCATTGTTGATCCACTCTCAACTTGTTATCTCGGCCCCCTGGGTTCTCTGTTTAGTGCCACTGTGTGTGTTGGAGATATACAGGTATACATTGAAGGATTTTAATGCTTGAAATGCTCAGGTGGAGAAAAAGCAGGAAACTGCCACTGCTAGATCTGCTCTAGATACAGTGGTGTGAAAAAGTGTTTGCCCCCTTCCTGATTTCTTATTTTTTTGCATGTTTGTCACACTTAAATGTTTCAGATCATCAAACAAGTTTAAATATTAGTCAAAGATAACACAAGTAAACACAAAATGCAGTTTTTAAATGAAGGTTGTTATTATTAAGGGAAAACAAAATCCAAACCTACATGGCCCTGTGTGAAAAAGTGTTTGCCCCACCTGTTAAAACATAACTTAACTGTGGTTTATCAAACCTGAGTTCAATTTCTCTAGCCACACCCAGGCCTGATTACTGCCACACCTGTTCTCAATCAAGAAATCACTTAAATAGGACCTGCCTGACAAAGTGAAGTAGACCAAAAGATCTTCAAAAGCTAGACATCATGCCGAGATCCAAAGAAATTCAGGAACAAATGAGAAAGAAAGTAATTGAGATCTATCAGTCTGGAAAAGGTTATAAAGCCATTTCTAAAGCTTTGGGACTCCAGAGAACCACAGTGAGAGCCATTATCCACAAATGGCAAAAACATGGAACAGTGGTGAACCTTCCCAGGAGTGGCCAGCCGACCAAAATTACCCCAGGAGCGCAGCGACGGCTCATCCAAGAGGTCACAAAAGACCCCACAACAACATCCAAAGAACTGCAGGCCTCACTTGCCTCAGTTAAGGTCAGTGTTCATGACTCCACCATAAGAAAGAGACTGGGCAAAAATGGCCTGCATGGCAGAGTTCTAAGATGAAAACCACTGCTGAGCAAAAAGAACATTAAGGCTCGTCTCATTTTTGCCAGAAAACATCTTGATGATCCCCAAGACTTTTGGGAAAATACTCTGTGGACTGATGAGACAAAAGTTGAACTTCTTGGAAGGTGTGTGTCCCATTACATCTGGTGTAAAAGTAACACTGCATTTCAGAAAAAGAACATCATACCAACAGTAAAATATGGTGGTGGTAGTGTGATGGTCTGGGGCTGTTTTGCTGCTTCAGGACCTGGAAGACTTGCTGTGATAAATGGAACCATGAATTCTGCTGTCTACCAAAAAATCCTGAAGGAGAATGTCCGGCCATCTGTTCGTGACCTCAAGCTGAAGCGAACTTGGGTTCTGCTGCAGGACAATGATCCAAAACACACCAGCAAGTCCACCTCTGAATGGCTGAAGAAAAACAAAATGAAGACTTTGGAGTGGCCTAGTCAAAGTCCTGACCTGAATCCTATTGAGATGCTGTGGCATGACCTTAAAAAGGCAGTTCATGCTCGAAAACCCTCCAATGTGGCTGAATTACAACAATTCTGCAAAGATGAGTGGGCCAAAATTCCTCCACAGCGCTGTAAAAGACTCATTGCAAGTTATCGCAAACGCTTGATTGCAGTTGTTGCTGCTAAGGGTGGCCCAACCAGTTATTAGGTTTAGGGGGCAATCACTTTTTCACACAGGGCCATGTAGATTTGGATTTTGTTTTCCCTTAATAATAACAACCTTCATTTAAAAAGTGCATTTTGTGTTTACTTGTGTGATCTTTGACTAATATTTAAACTTGTTTGATCTGAAACATTTTAAGTGTGACAAACACGCAAAAAAATAAGAAATCAGGAAGGGGGCAAACACTTTTTCACACCACTGTATTTCAGTTGGCTGTTTAGACCATTTACAACATGGCTCCATGTTGGCTAGCTAGCCTAAATTCCTATTAAGTATAGCCATTGCAAAAAGGTCATGAATTTGTGTTCCTTTGGATAAAATGTGATTTTTTTTTTTTTTTTTTTTTTTTAATTGATGACATCATCTGCAGGAATCATTCAGAAATTCCACAGTATTGAGGAGTCACTTACTTTGAGGAGGACTGAATTTGGTGTAGCACCAAAAGGGCAGGATTGGCTTGCAAAAGGGTCTCTAAAAATAGCATCTTTTTGTTACTTCACTTTCCAGTATTGGCAAGAAAAAATATATAAAATTCCTGAATCATCAAGCAACAGTGGCCCCATACCTTTCTCCCAAGCCAAAAAAGTGATCTCATTCACACAGTAAACAACAAAGCAGGTATGCTATCAATTAGCAAGACTTTGATGGATAACCAATATTTATTGGCTATAGAAGCAATAGACCTGCTTTCTCTTTCTTCTTGGTTTGATAGAGCTAGGTGAATAAACCAACATTATCACACGTGAAGTCAGCATGTTGTTTCAGAGTGTTCCAGTACCCTAGGATTGGTCAAATGATGCCAACTCACTGACAAGCAGCATCTCCCATCAGATCAGACATTTTTCATCTGCTCAAATGTGTTTACCTCCCCCTGTGGTGCAACCGGAAGCTAGTTGCGTTAGCAGCGTGGGAGACCGGGGTTGGGATTCTGCATTGAAACCAGGAAGTCATCACGTTCGCATAATCAGTGATGAGTGCGATCTGGAGGTTGCATTTTTCCCTCTACCATTACATTTTTTCTCCACTGATGGTTAAGTTTAGGTTTGGGTTGTGGAGTACAGTTTATAAAATATGCATTCATCTTCACTGTATTACAGCCTGTACAGGTGATAACAACTCGCTTTATAACTATGGCGCCCCTCGCTGGACATTTCACCTGAAAAATGGAGCTCGCAGTTGCCCATATGACCAACAACAGTTACTGCGTTGGCCAATGGGGGGAGTGTTTTGAATTTCAGTAAGCGCAGACTGATTTTAGCTAAACAAAATTCAACCAACAGTTTCCAATTTCACTGTGAGACCAAGTATGAGAAATTCAACAAAAGTCCCTAAAAGACTTTTCCTAATAAAACGTAATTCAGTTGACACTTTCACCTTTGCATTTTTGTCAGTACAACAGTAAACCAGACCACAACTAACCCAACTAAAATGCTAGTATTCCACAAATGCTTTGATAAATATATTAAAGAAAAACTTGGAAAAACTATTCTATGCAAAGGAATAAGTATCTTGGCAGCACTTTACTATTTGTTAAAGTGTGCCATTTGGGGCTTTCTTTAAGGCGGGACTATCAGTTTGTCAACCAATGGAAGATGGGTGAGTGTTCGGGAAACCTGTTTAAATATTAAATCATGTTTTTTCAATTTTGTTTCATGCCATCAGCAACACAGAAATTACACAATTCTGCTGTAAACTTTGGAGTAGCTTAAAACCATAGTTATCATACCTGACTAGTGGAAGGGGGTTCCCTGTCACCCGGCATTCTAGACGGATTGGGCTACCCTCTGCCACCTCCTGGCTCTTCAGTTTCTGGATGAAGTGTGGAGGAGCCATGGGTCCATCTAGACTAACCCCTCGCCCCTGATGTTCAGCCATATATGAACCAGCCTGGTCCTGGAGTCTGTCTTCCTGCTGGGGCTCTAAGGAAGAGGAAGATGACGAAGGTTGTTGAGCCTGCTGTGCGGCCAGTCGGTGGCTCCTTGGAGAAAGGTAACCACTGTCAGGCGAGGAGGAGTCTTCATCACCTTGGTGATCCACACGTGTGGAGCCTTTGAAGATGGAAGAGAGCTCCTCAATGAAGGTGGCAGCTCGGCTACAGAATTCGGTAGCCGAAGCAGCTCGTTCATTCAGCTCCAAGCCTCTGTGGACTAACCGGGGCCGGTCCTGCTTATATACTGATGCAATGGATTTTTGGCAGACAAACTTTTCAGGTGATTCAGGGGCAGTGCTCTGATTGGAGGAGACTTTACCTGATGCAATGTCAGATGACTGGGATATTTGAGTTAATGCAGAATCTGGAAGGGTGTGGTCTTTGGTTTCTGAGTAAAGAGGGAGATTCTCTGTGGGGGCTGGTGGTTCATCAAGGTCATTTGGGTCACCTGCGTCACTCATGGCCTCCCGGGCCAGGTCCAGACTGTGGCTGATCTCATCTTGGCTCAGGAAAGCAGAAAGTTCTGGAAAGTCCCCATCCCCAATCTCTAGCTCAGCCACAGAGTCCAAGAAAAACTCGCCTTCAAGAGATGCCCCTGAAAGCCCGCCCCCATCCCCCTCCAGAGACATGCCCCCTGGAGGACACGCCTCTTTTATCAGGAGAGAGAGGGGGAGTGTGGCATTCCAGCCTCCGTTCTGCATCCTGCAACACACAAATACATAAAAAAGACACAAGGAAAAAAAGCTCATTCACACACAATATTAAAAGGCCTGATAAGCTGCTCTTATGCATATGATAAACTGCTCTCTGTGCTTATACAGTGGGGTTTAAGTCCACATTAAACATTCGAATTTCAAACTGGAAACAAAGTTGTAGGATTTTGAAAAATGTAACTATAAAAAAAAAAAGTTATGACAACATGCAGAAAAAGATATTTAAGATTCTGCACTATTACTAGATCATTCATCGAATAAGCACATTTTTCATGCTGTTCTTCACTATTCCCCATCAATCTCTATCTAATATTCCAATATTTCTCAATAGTACTTCTGGAGACCCCCTGGCACTGTACATTCTAGGTGTTCCCTGGCACTGCCAATTCAAGTCATGGAGCTAGCCTCTATTGAGCAAGTGTATTAAATGAGGGAGACATCCAAAATATGCAATGGGGGGCCCCCAGCATCCGATAAAAAACAAACAACCATATTTTTATTCTGCTTTAGTAGCATTTTCTGTGACAGTTGAACTAGAAGAGGGAACTTATTGAACTTATTAACTTCTTGAATTTATTTCACTTCAGGTATACAGTGGGGTTAAAAAGTCCACATTATAATGGGTTTAAAAAACTAATTTAAAACAGTTTTATTTTATGAAGGACGAATGTAAATTAAAGAAATGTTATGACAAAATGATTACACAATATATAAGATTCAGCACTATTTCTATACCTTATCAAAATAAGCACATCTGTGATACTGCATGTTGCATGTCGTCATTAAAGCATATGGTGAAAATGCCAAATACTAAGAAATTCATGTACAAATTATATTCTTAGCATTACAATTTCATTGAAAATTTTAATATGTTGAATGAAATTGTAATGCTAAGAATATAATTTTTATATTTTTATATTATATTTATATTTTGTATATTACATATTATATTTAATATTTTTGAGGGGAAAAGCGGTACTAAATTACAAAAATGCCAAATATGGGGGCCTGGGCAGCTCAGCAAGTATTGACACTGACTACCACCCCTAGAGTCGCAAGTTCGAATCCAGGGCGTGCTGAGTGACTCCAGCCAGGTCTCCTAAGCATCCAAATTGGCCTGGTTGCTAGGGAGGGTAGAGTCACATGGGGTAACCTCCTCGTGGTCGCGATTAGGGGTTCTCACTCTCAATGCGTGGATCGCGGAGAGTAGCATGAGCCTACACATGCGAAGTCTCCACGGTATCATGCACAACGAACCACGTAATAAGATGCATAGATTGACTGTCTCAGAAGCGGAGGTAACTGAGACTTGTCCTCCACCACCCGGATTTAGGTGAGTAACCGTGCCACCACGAGGACCTACTAAGTAGTGGGAATTGGGCATTCCAAACTGGGGAAAAAGGGGATAAAAAAAAATTATAATAATAAAAAAAAGCCAAATATGTACATTTTCACAAGTGGACTTGACTTTGGAACCGCACTGTAGCTGTTTTAGATGGGGTTTTTTTTTTTCAATAAATGTAAATGTTTAATTAGACAGTATAGACAGATATTCTATTGAAATTTATAAATGACTACTCCATTACTCTGTTTGTGAATTTGACTTTAACTGTGAAAACAGATGGGAAAAAACTTGGAATCTGACAGTGAATGATCATATTCTCAATAACCTGTGGAGAGGATCCATAATTCAAGGAAAATGTTTGATATGACACCACATATTGGTGAAACATTAATAAGAGAGTGTCAGCAACAGATCAGGTCTCTGAGAATACACACTTCAATGCAGGATATGTGCAGGAGAACTGGCCAGTGTGTGTGAATAAGCAATGCACATTTCTGAGACACGTTCATGTGTTTTGTTAACTTTATGACTACTTTTCTTCACTGTAAAGTGTATGTTTGTGCTTGTATATTTATTATTTATGATCTGTTAATTGATGCCAATTGTGTGTGAGGAGGCATTGTCATTGTTGACTTTAAGTAATGTTTCAGTAAAGTGACCAGGTGGTGTACAGTATGTAAAGATGTGCAGGCATGTGTGTTTATGAAAGAGACGTGACAGTGTAACTTTCTCCTCATCATGGCATCCTGAGGACCAGCTGTTGTTATTTTTAATCCTGAAGGGCTGCGTTTCACAGCAGCAAACACCTCCCAACCAAGAGTCCTTTTTTTCCACATAAGCACACACACACACCACATACAATCCTTCTATATTATTCATGTGGAAATATTGCCTTCTATTCTGTATTGATGAATTATAGATAATGGAATATGAAAGCTAAGTGATAGGCCAAACAATTGTGACTGACAGACTGACATGCTTCATTTTCCATGTCTGACACAAGTAACATTTTATCAAAATCATTTGTGAAACTATAGAAGTATTTATCTCATGCCTTACAAAATCGAGTGAAATAGTAAACTAGGGTAAAACCAGTAGCGGTTCTAGCTTGTATGGCACCCTGGGCTAAACCCATATTTTGACCAACTGTGCCCTATAACTATTGCCCCGGTATCTACACTACATCAATATAACCCCCCAGGGGGCCTTTTACGCTAAGTGAGGGAGCAGTTTAACCCACGTGGGGTAAAAGGCCCCCTCGCCACCTTTAAAAAAATGTTTTATTCAAAACAACCTTGTGTTATTTCTTTTCATACAAAACTATGTTGCTCCATCAATATTGAATAATAAATACAAAAAATGTATTTCTTGAATCTTGACACATTTTGTGACCAGAATTTTTTTTTCCTTAAGGTGTGCCTTTTGCCCTATGCATGGCCATTCATTTCACAATTTGATCACTGTTTTAAATCTATTTATTCAACTGAGTTGAATTCATTGTTTTATATTAACAGAACGCAAATAACACACACAGGATCTTTTATTAACAGACAAACAAGAAAGACAATGACAAATATACAAAAAACAGCCTTCTTACCTTCAAGTCAGTTTCTGCAAACGTCCGTCCCAGTCTGAAGGTTCCAGTTTTTCTGATGTTCTGTATGTCAGAAAATTAGAAAATTCTCTTTTCCCAAGGAGTTGTGAGTCTTTCTCTTTCCTATTTTTTCCTTTGTCTTGCTTGTTTGGTTGAGTTGCCAGTGTGCTCTAAGGTGAGCCGGTTCAAGAGCTACACGGTGGCTGCAGAGTGGCCTGCTGTCCCATCTGTCTCGTGCCTTGACGCTAACTGAGCACCGCTAAATTTGGCCCCTAGCTCAGGTTACACAGCAAGAAAGAGAGACACAGTGAGAGAGAGAGAGAGAGAGAGAGAGAGAGAGAGAGCATCAATGTGCCCACACCACATCAAAGAAACACACATCCATAATGTTTATATCCACAAAGGCATGTAAATGCATTTTGCAGACACACACACACACACACACAAAATACGGCACCAAAGTACTGTCTGATAATTGCACAAATACATGTACACAAATACAGAAAACTTGTCAAAATGCATTTGCTTTGTTCTAATTTACTGCAGTTTTAACATTATAAATGGTATTGTCAGCAATAACAATCTGAGTGAAAAGTGGAATTGAAAAAATGAACATACATTTTTCTTAGTATTTAGTGTACTTACAGCATGCAATCGAGCTGACATGGACTCCACAGGTTTGTGCAAAACCTGATGATCCATTTTATCCAAGCATGATATGAGAAAGAGCATCTTGTGTGCTTCAATAAAAGCAAGGGAATCTAAACTTGCATTCAAAAAATTTACATGGTCAATGTCACAAACTTGCTTATTTGAATAGGGACCTTGAAATACCACACAATCGTAAAAAAAATTGTTTTAATTCTTTGTACATTGCAACTTTTCAAAATCCTAACCCTAAGAACATAGAAATAAATAATAATATATGATGCTTTTTATTAAGCATTTGCATTGCAGATAAGCAAATAAACAAATAGCATTCACTTACAGGTGCATCTCAATAAATTAGAATGTCGTGGAAAAGTTCATTTATTTCAGTAATTCAACTCAAATTGTGAAACTCGTGTATTAAATAAATTCAGTGCACACAGACTGAAGTAGTTTAAGTCTTTGGTTCTTTTAATTGTGATGATTTTGGCTCACATTTAACAAAAACCCACCAATTCACTATCTCAAAAAATTAGAATACATCATAAGACCAATAAAACAAAAAACATTTTTAGTGAATTGTTGGCCTTCTGGAAAGTATGTTCATTTACTGTATATGTACTCAATACTTGGTAGGGGCTCCTTTTGCTTTAATTACTGCCTCAATTTGGCGTGGCATGGAGGTGATCAGTTTGTGGCACTGCTGAGGTGGTATGGAAGCCCAGGTTTCTTTGACAGTGGCCTTCAGCTTATCTGCATTTTTTGGTCTCTTGTTTCTCATTTTCCTCTTGACAATACACCATAGATTCTCTATGGGGTTCAGGTCTGGTGAGTTTGCTGGCCAGTCAAGCACACCAACACCATGGTCATTTAACCAACTTTTGGTGGTTTTGGCAGTGTGGGCAGGTGCCAAATCCTGCTGGGAAATGAAATCAGCATCTTTAAAAAGCTGGTCAGCAGAAGGAAGCATGAAGTGCTCCAAAATGTCTTGGTAAACGGGTGAAGTGACTTTGGTTTTCAAAAAACACAATGGACCAACACCAGCAGATGACATTGCACCCCAAATCATCACAGACTGTGGAAACTTAACACTGGACTTCAAGCAACTTGGGCTATGAGCTTCTCCACCCTTCCTCCAGACTCTAGGACCTTGGTTTCCAGATGAAATACAAAACTTGCTCTCATCTGAAAAGAGGACTTTGGACCACTGGGCAACAGTCCAGTTCTTCTTCTCCTTAGCCCAAGTAAGACGCCTCTGACGTTGTCTGTGGTTCAGGTGTGGCTTAACAAGAGGAATACGACAACTGTAGCCAAATTCCTTGACACGTCTGTGTGTGGTGGCTCTTGATGCCTTGACCCCAGCCTCAGTCCATTCCTTGTGAAGTTCACACAAATTCTTGAATCGATTTTGCTTGACAATCCTCATAAGGCTGCGGTTCTCTTGGTTGGTTGTGCATCTTTTTCTTCCACACTTTTTCCTTCCACTCAACTTTCTGTTAACATGCTTGGATACAGCACTCTGTGAACAGCCAGCTTCTTTGGCAATGAATGTTTGTGGCTTACCCTCCTTGTGAAGGGTGTCAATGATTGTCTTCTGGACAACTGTCAGATCAGCAGTCTTCCCCATGATTGTGTAGCCTAGTGAACCAAAGTGAGAGACCATTTTGAAGGCTCAGGAAACCTTTGCAGGTGTTTTGAGTTGATTAGCTGATTGGCATGTCACCATATTCTAATTTTATGAGATAGTGAATTTTGTTAAATGTGAGCCAAAATCATCACAATTAAAAGAACCAAAGACTTAAACTACTTCAGTCTGTGTGCATTGAATTTATTTAATACACGAGTTTCACAATTTGAGTTGAATTACTGAAATAAATGAACTTTTCCACGACATTCTAATTTATTGAGATGCACCTGTATATTCAACTCACTAATAATTTTTTTCTAGATTCAAAGTACCTAGTAAATTCTTTTGGAGTGCAATACTTTATGTAAATTATTATTTTAAGCAATATTCACTCTATTAAGCGCTAAAAATACATGTACAGACGCAGACATGACAGTTTCAGAGTCAGAGTGTGTCAGTCAAGAGTCTTAATTTAACCTCATATCAATAGCTCATTCCCTAAATACATTGTTATCCCCTAAAGACACCCTGCCATTAACAGAATACTTTATATAGGAATGAGGACACAACAAATGACTGTCCTACAACTGTAGTCTCCTATCACATAGAGTTTACAAGCTCAGAAGCCACACTGGCAGACAATGATCTCTTCTTTACATTTATACTTCATGATATCCCAAAGATCAACTGCTTCATGTTCTTTGGCTTTGTGACAACCTCCCTGAATGACCCAGACCCAGTCTACCAACCTCTCTTATTATGAGTATACATAGCTCTGGGTTTAAGGTAAATGACCTTAAGTCAGTTTATTAACTTGAGAAAGAAATGTGAAGCTCTCTGCTGGTTTAAGAGAGGTGTTTGAGACAAATGGCATATGTGGCCATGAGTGGCGCAGTAGGAGTCTATTTTAGGACACTTATCACATTCACGACAACACAGAGCTATTCCCGTTTCCCAACAATCCACTGATTACAGTTAAGCCTCACTGACAGGAACAAGCGGAACAATCACTCAGAGCTCAAGCATACAGACCACTGACCGATTCAAAGCATAACTCCAGCCTCAGACGCATGACTGTGCTGTACATTGAATATTTATCTGTATATTGCATTTTTTAAACGACTGTTAAAGGAATATACTGGGTTGAATACAAGTTAAATTCAACCGACAGCATTTGTGGCATAATGAATACCACAAAAACTGATTTTGACTCGTCACTCGTTTAAAAAACAAAAAGAAAAAGCTAGGTTACAGTGAGGCACTTACAATAAAAGTGAATGGGGGCCAATCCGTAAACATTAAAATACTCGCCGTTTTAAAAGTACAGCCACAAGACGTAAACAATATGCATGTTGACATGATTTTAGTGTGATAAAATCGCTTACTAACCTTTTCTGTGTAAAGTTCTATCCAATTTTAAAACTTCGTTGCCATGGCGACATAATGCATAAACCCTTAAACCCTAAAACTACCATAAAAATGACGATTTAAACAACTTTACAGCTCACATAATACATAAGTTTGAACAAAATTAATGTAAGTGCTTTTATAAAATTAAAAACTTCACATTTCTGCCTTAAAACCCTCCAAATATTGGCCCCATTCACTTTATATACATTATATGTGCCTCACTGTACCCTTGATTTTTGCTTTTTCTTTATAAGAAAAAGGAGGAACAAGTCGAAAATATTTTTGTGGTAATTAACTTGCCACAAATGCTGTTGATTGAGCTTAATTTATATGGAACCCGGAATATACTTTAACTGTTTTGGATGTTGCCACAGTGCAATTTCCCCAGACGGAGATAAATAAAGTTTATTTTACTCTACTATAAGAGATTATGCTCATGCTCAACAATACCTTAAATAGATACCAAAAATACAGCTTAAACCCCCAAGCAAAGCACACTCTTTTGCATTGCCAATTGAATTTCTAGCATGCTGCATTGAGTATCCAGAGCAAAACAAAGCTAGACCTTTTCTTAGAACTTTTCATAGCCATTATATTTATTTAATAATTTATTATTTTCTAAATAATTTTAATGAGCTTACAGTTGTCCTAAGCAGAGTAACCAACCACAGGTGGGTCATCTAAAAAATGTTGACGTTCCTACTTAAAACAATATTGAAATTTTAAATTCAGGTCAGTTCAGTAAAAGCCAAGGGATTTTTTTTAATTTTTTTTTTTTACATCTTGACATTACTTGAATTCATAAAGGACAACTTGACTGTTGTTCTTTATTTTATTATTTAATTTTGTTTCACAAATGAAGGTCACAAACCGGTTGCAACACCAGTGATGATAACAACAGTGACAAATCCTTTTAAAGGATGAATTTTCTAAGATGGTTTCAAAAGAATCACAAAACAAGCACAACTGATCAAACTATCATACCATTAAATCAATTTTTCCAATAAAAATATTTCACATGAACATTAGACAATGTTACCAGTGACATATTTAAATGACCCATGTGAAACAATTACAGGTAAAATGTAAATTAATAACTTTTTCAACATGGTGGCAAAATCACTATATGCACATTTGAGCAGTCTCTTCTTCTCTAAACTCCAAAATTTATTTTCCGCAACGTTTTGTATTTTCAAAAATTTAAGTTTTAAGTATAGATAACACCAATGAAATTAAATCAATGGACAAACATTATTTTTTAATTATTTAAATTATTACTTATTTATTTATTTGCTTTATGCACACTTCTTTGGTCTTGTACCAATGCTTGAACTGAGAAAACAAAATTAGTAAAAAAAATAAAAAAAACTAAGCACATAAATAACTGTAAATGTTATAGAAGTGGAGTACCAGAAAAATGGGACAAGTCTTATTTTAAGCAATTGACAACTTCAAC
Source organism: Myxocyprinus asiaticus (assembly GCF_019703515.2). Lineage (NCBI taxonomy): Eukaryota > Metazoa > Chordata > Actinopteri > Cypriniformes > Catostomidae > Myxocyprinus > Myxocyprinus asiaticus. The sequence goes on from NC_059368.1 coordinate 23,955,505, forward strand.
TGCATTTCCTAAAAATGAGTGAAACAATTTGGAGTCAAACCATTTCATATTATTTAATAAAGTGTTAGGTTATATTAAGACACCTTTTAAATGGGGTTTCTTTTTTTTATTATCCCCTTTTCTCCAAATTTGGAATGCCCAGTTCCCACTACTTACTAGGTGCGCATGGTTACTCACCTCAATCTGGGTGGTGGAGGACAAGTCTCAGTTGCCTCCGCTTCTGAGACCGTCAATCTGCGCATCTTATCACGTTGCTTGTTGTGCATGACACCGTGGAGACTCCCAGCATGTGTAGGCTCATGCTACTCTCGGCGATCCACACAATGAGAGTGAGAACCCCTAATCGCAATCACGAGGAGGTTACCCCATGTGACTCTACCCTCCCTAGCAACAGGGCCAATTTAGGTTGCTTAGGAGACCTGACTGGAGTCACTCAGATTCGAACTCGTGACTCCAGGGGTCGTAGTCAGTGTCAGTACTCGCTGAGCTACCAACACCCCATTAAATGGGGTTTCTTGACTATTTGAAATCTTTTTTATGACTGAAAAAGGGACATGTTTGTCACCATATTTAGATAGTGACCCAGGTAGTTCATCTCAGTACCTGCTATGGATGTGTCCCACTTACGTTCGACGACTAGAGAGTGTCCAAATATTTTTTTTAGCGCAGTAAAGTTAGTTTTTGGTTTCTGTCGTTATTTCGAACAGTAAATGCCTCTCAAAAATACCTTTTGGGGCCGCTGTTAGTTTTACCGGCTGATGTACAAAAAACGTTTCGCGTTTTGCGAAGTGTTTTGGCTCATGAGAGTTTCCGTAGTCATCGTTTCACTGGCGGGTCAGAGTGTTTTCATATTGGTCAGACTGTCATGCTGTATCATGAGCTTCATGAACATGCATCTGTTTAGAAAACAAATGTGAATCTAGAAATGTTATAAATCAGTTTCTTTATACGCTAGAAACGAATTAAGAAGAAGAACTGGATTGTAGTTGATCGTCAATTGTTATCTGTCTAGTAAGTGCACAAAACCCTTTAAATCGGTTTAAACAGGCTTATATTATGCTTACAATTACTCATTTACACTAGTTAAACATGCTGTTGTAACATTTATTGTGTGTCTTTTTTATACAATTCTCTAATTCGGTTTTGTAAACGGCTGTAGTACATTAAAAGGGAAACACTTTACAATAAGCTTCTATTCGTTAACATTAGCAAATGCATTATGAATTATGAACTAACATTGAACAGTATTTTTTTTTTTTTTTTTACAACATATACTAATCTTAATCAATGTTAATTTATAAATGGAATGTTATAAATTGTTCATTGTTAGTTCATAATGTGTTATCTAATGTACTAATACATGTTTAAATAAACATTCACCCAGATTCAGTTGGCTCAAGCTAACTGATATAGTTAACTAATGTTATCAAATGCAACTTTAAAGTGATAGCATTAAAGGTTTCGCTTAACTATAGGTTTATTATATAACTTAGCTGTCACTTATGTCAAGCAGATGACAGCAGTCTGTGATGCTGGACTGATCATTGAATTGTAAGTCTCTGATATGAGTTGATTAGCATTTAATCTGTATTAATCTGCCTTTTCCCTTCCGTAGGGTTTTAGGAATGCCTGCTTTTCGCCAGGTTGGGGAGAAACAGCTCCCAAATCCTATTCTGTACATGGCCTGGTCTCCGAAGAGAGATCTGATTGCCCTGGCTAACACTGCAGGAGAGGTTAGGATCTTACTTAATTATCTTTACATGGTGCCTATTTCTCATATTGATGTATTGGGTCTTCTCTATATTTAAAACACATCATTATGTAAAATCATGTAACAGGTCCTTGCAAACATACACCTGTAGTGATGTGAAGGGGAGTCATTAGACTAATCTTTCATTACAGCTTCTCCTGCATCGCCTTGCAAACTTCCAGCGTGTCTGGAGTTTACCACCCAATGAGAACACAGGAAAAGAGATCACGTCACTGGCCTGGAGACCTGATGGGAAAAGTACATTGAATTAATAGTTGACTGCTATATAAAGCATAATGTGTAAATGCTCTCCATGCCCCGAACACAATGTTCTTTCTTTGATTTACGTGTATACATTATGCATTACAACTTGACAGTATAGAATTGTAATGTTTTGTAATTTTTAACATTGGATTGTTGTCAACAGTCCTTGCATTCAGTGTGGGAGACACGAAACAGGTGGTGCTGTGTGATGCAGAAAAGGCAGAGATCCTCCACTTGTTCCCAGTGAAATACCCTGTGTCCTGCATGCACTGGATGGAGGTGCAAGACGACAGTAGGTGTGTGTGCTTTAGAATTTTATATAGAGAGGATCTGTGTTGCTTCTCTGTCAGTGACTTCGTTTGATCCTGTTTATTTTTTTCTCTAGTACGTTGTCCTCATTCAGCGAGTCAGAGGATGAGTCTAGCCGTTTCCTTCCAAAGTTACCAACTCTTCCCAAAAAGTGAGACTCTGGTACATGCATGGGAAATGGCTCTGATTTATATGCCTTAGAAAAATGCTTGGCCCATTTCTTTTTCCGTGCCTATTTTCTTGTCAAGCTTTTCACATTTTCCAATTGTTTTTATGGGTTCCCATTTTTCCTTTTGCGTTCAGCTACAGCACCACATCAAAGATATTTAGGTAAGAATACATTTTATGTGCTTAATCGTGGATTATTTGACTTTTTTGTTTTCATACTCTTTACCTATACAGTCTGCATGTGTGTGACTGTGTGTGTGTGTCATTGGCTGCATGGCTGTGAATGCTCTGGTTTTTCCTCATGTGTTGTGCTCTCTCTTGCAGTGAAGAGAAATCAGATGGAGTCACAAACCTTTTGGGGGATGTGAGGTCAGTGCTCTAATTCTCGACTTTGATTGGTTCAAGGATGGATTTGGTTCACCCAAAAATGAAAATTCTCTCATCATTTACTCATCCTCATGCCATCCCAGATGTGTATGACTTACTTTCTTCTGCAGAACACAAACAAAGATTTTTAGAAGGATATTTCAGCTCTGTAGGTCCATACAATGCAAGTGAATAGTGATCAGAACTTTGAAGCTCCAAAAAAGCACAAAGACAGCATAAAAGTAATCCATATTTTCAGAAGCGATATTATAGGTGTGGGTGAGAAACAGATCAATCTTTAAGTCCTTTTTTACCATAAATCTCCACTTTCACTTCCACATACTTTTTTTTTTCTATCTGCGATTCGCATTCTTCGTGCATTTTGCCACCTACTGGTCGGGGCTGGTCAAAGGTGGAGATTTATAGTAAAAAAGGATCTGTTTCTCACCCACACCTATCATATCACTTCTGAAGACATGGACTAAACCACTGGAGTCTTATGGACTACTTTTATGCTGACTTTATGTGCTTTTTTGGGCATCAAAGTTCTGGCCATCATTAACTTGGATTGTATGGACCTACAGAGCTGAAGTATTCTTCTAAAAATCTTAATTTGTGTTCTGCAGAAGAAAGAAAATCATATACATCTGGGATGGCATGAGGGTGAGCAAATGATGAGAATTAAAAAAAAATTGAACTTTCTTTAATCCTGAGACTTTCCTGGTGATGTATTTTGATTGATGTGTGACATATGCATTGCAGGCTCAATATTCTTGTGGTGGGTGGGCCCTCTGGGTTTGTAGAGCTGTATGCGTATGGCCTATATAAGATTGCCACGCTGAGTGGGGTAAGATGTGATCTGCAAACATACTCTTTATCTCGACTTTACATACACACTCTCCCTCTCTGCATATAAATGATTTAACAATTATTTAAAATGATTTATTTTGTATATCTTCATTTTTTTTAAATACTTTTATATATTTTATGTCTCTCTCAGATCTCAGGGACCTGCCGTAGTCTCGGACTTTCCAGTGACCTCAAGTCCCTCTCAGTTATTACAGAGATTAGATCCACAGAAGACAATCCTGAGATTCATTACATACAGGTAAAGCTGTTGGCATGGAAACCTCAAATTCAAATCATATCATTTTTATCCAAGCAAGCATTGTCATTATCAGCATTGTGCTCTCTCTAGTACTCCAAAACCATATCTCATCTCTGGATCGATTGATCCATTAATGTGTACAGAGGCTGCTTACTGTATGTAAAGGGTCCATCCAAACGTGTAGAAACCATGAAACTGACTGCAGAAAATACCCTCGTTCTAAATATATCCAATTTTTCAATGAGTCCTATTTAAGTCAGACAGATTGCATGTAAACAAAGTGCAAACAGGTTGAGACACTGCTGGGAGGCAGTTAAGACTCTCAGACTACATGTGGCATCTCTGCAATGAGTGGTATGTACCAGTGTAAAATCAGTGGATTGTCTGTTGCAGCTGGACACTGGGCTGCTTTCTTCATGTTTGCCTGAGTTGACCAAGATGGCACGCAAGTTTACACACATTTCAACATTGCTACAGGTGAGGTCTTCATTGACAGCCTTTTATTAGAAGCTCCTGAGTTCTGCAGTTGGCCTGTCACAGTCAGTAGATGCACAGAACAAGCATTTCCCTCTATCTATTTTCTTAGAGGGTATTTTCTAGTTACTTTTTCTCTTTCTTTTAGTACCTGCGTCTCTCACTCACCTGTATGTGTGAAGCATGGGAGGAGATTCTTATGCAGATGGACCTCCGCCTCACTAAGTTTGTCCAGGTAAGAGGTCACCACACTATAGCCAATCACAAGCAAGCACACATAAAACATTCAACAAGGCGTCATTCAATAAGGCCTTTAAAAGCCTCACTTAGAAAATGCATGTAAACAAACTTGTGTCCTGTTATCCATGGAAGCTATTGTAATGGGCTGTTTTTGTTCTTTAACTACAATTTCTCTGGCTGAATTGTGTGATATATTTTTTGCAGGAGAAGAACACGAGCACTCAGGTTCAGGATGAGTTTCTGGAGCTACTGCTGTGGGGTCATGCAAGGTACACAATTCATCTTAAAAATCCTTTATGGGAACACTAGCAACATACTTCATCTCTAAAACTTCTTTATAGATGCATGGATTTCTTCTTTTTGAAAAGCACATGTGCTTCCTGTCCGATCACTATGGTAGTAGTGATGATAAGCATTAGAGAATCATCATTCTTCATAACTGCCTCTAATTTTTCTTGAGCAAAGCTTGTATAATTACACAAATTTTTTAATGTATCTCAGTTCTTACATTGTTTTAAAGCAACCAAGATTAAATCTTCTCATGTTTGTGTTTGCTCTAAATGTCCAGTGAGGGGCACCATATGACCTTAAGCTTGACCCTTTAAATGTTTTTTTCAACTGATTGTTGTAGTTTGGTAGCTGATAAAAAGTGGAAAAAACACGGACTCATTCCCAGCTCTGATTAGCTAATTTTTGACCCATCTGAGTCATTAAAGGATTAGTTCACCCAAAAATGAAAATTCTCTCATCATTTACTCACCCTCATGCCATCTCAGATGTGTATGAATTTCTTTCTTCTGCAGAAAACAAATGAAGATGTTTAGAAGAATATCTCAGCTCTGTTGGTCCATGCAATGCAAGTAAATGGTGACCAAAACTTTGAAGCTTCAAAAATCACATAAAGGCGGCATAAAAGTAATTCATACGACTCCAGTGGTTTAATCAATGTCTTCTGAAGTGATCCAGTCAGTTTTGGGTGAGAACAGACCAAAATGTAACCCATTTTTCACTGTACATCTTGCCATTGCAGTCTCTAGGCACGTTCATGATTTCAAGCTCGATTACACTTCCTAGTGCTTGACGTATGCACAGAATGCCAGATGGCGCTAGGAAGAGTATTCAAGCTTGAAATCATGATCGCCAAGGTGCTGTCAAGATTTAGAGTGAAAAAGGAGTGATATTTTGGTCTGTTTTCACCTAAAACCGATTGTATTGCTTCAGAAGACATGAGCTGCTCCTCAATGTGCGTTTTTTTGTGTTCTTATGTTCACGTTGAATCGTTCTATGTCATCCACTTTCGAAGTTCAATTCCAATCAGCAAGAACGCAAGTACAGAGGACGCAGGAAATTACACGGATGTGTTCTTGATTTCTAGGATGCATGGGATGGTGACTTGATGTGGGCAAGAATTTGGTACTATGGTGGCAGATGAAGGACATTTATCATTTTGTTTTGCTTTTTCCTCAAGTGTCTCCCACTGTAAGTCTGCAAAAGTCTGACGCCTCGTGAGAGTCGTTATACTCCGTCAACATTTGTTGTTTTTTGGGCATCATTTTAATATAGTAATAAACTCATTGAGAAAACAAGAGTTTACAGACTTTACTCTTTTAACATGTCACTAGTCCTGGTAAATATTAATGCTGTCATTGGTGTGATAATGCAAGTAGTTCTCTCACTGGATTCAAATGTGCTGTGACGGTTAATTGCACAACAGGAAGATCGCAGCACATCTCAAAGCTCGCAATAGATGCTTTCTGCATCCTCCTGTCCTTCCGAGTTCATTCTTCCAAGGTAGCTTGGCAAGACTGGTCTTCATTAGAATGCAAGTCCATTCTCTGCATTCTTAGAATTTAGATTCACCACTGGATTACTTTTATGTTGCCTTTGTGTGGTTTCTGGAGCTTCAAAGCCATCCGGCCATAATCTATTTCCCCAACTCGCCGTATGACCTCAAAGGGCCCTTGCCACTTGGTGAGTAATTTAGAGCTCGATGTAGGGAGCAATACAAGGACTTTATCTCCTGGTGTAAATTCCCGTAGCCAAGTGCCCCATTATACAGCAGGGTTTGATGTTCCTGAGCATTGAGTAAATTCTCCTGTGTTAGTTGCCCCAGTGTGTGGAGTTTTGCTCTCAAGTCAAGAACGTATTGAATTTCATTTTTACTGTTTGAAGGTCCCTCCTCCCAATTTTCCTGTAAAACGGTGAGCACGCTGGTGCCCATACAGTAATTAAAATGGGGAAAACCCTGTGGAGGCTTGCAGGACCTCTTGAACTGCAAATAATAGGGGCTCGAGCCATTTGTCCCAATTCCGAGTGTCATCATGCACGAACTTCCAAATCATGTTCTGTAGGGTTTGATTAAATTGCTCCACCTAGCCATCCAGTTGGGGGTGGAAAACGCTGGTACGAATCAATTTAATCCCCAATAATACGTACAGTTTGCGTAGTGTGCGTGACATGAACATAGTGCCCTGATCAGTGATGATTTCTTTTAGAATCCCCACTCGGGAGATAATTCTGAAGAGTGCCTCCGCAACACTTGCGTAGTCCACCAGAACCAACACAAAGCGATGCCCACGTGCCGTCCGTTTTAATGGCCCGACAAGGTCCATACCAATTCTTTTGAAGGGGACCTTGATCAATGGAAGGGGGCGCAATGGCGCTTTTGGTGTGGCCAGCGGATTCACTTGCTGACATTCACGGCATTCCGCACACCACCTGCGAATATCCCGCGAATGCCCGGCCAATAGAATTGGGCCATCAGACGGTTCAGTGTTTTTTCCTGCCCTAAGTGACCCGCCATCAGATTATAATGTGCCGTCTGGAATATCATTTCCCGACAGCTCTTCGGCACTAACAGTTGGGTTGTATCCTCTTTTGTCTGAGTGTCCTGCGTCACTCGTTACAACCGATTTTTGATCATCGAAAAATAAGGGTATGAGAGTGCAATGCCCGGCTGGAGGCGTTGACCATCAATCACTTACACCTGGTCGAAGGCGTGCCTAAGGGATTCATTTCACGTCTGCTCCAGAGTGAAATCCCCTACAGGGAATCCTCTAAGGGCTGGGGAAGCTGAGACTTCCCCCTACCTTGTGTCCTCCTGACGTGGAGCTGACGTAGACATAGATGTCATATGGTCCTCAGCCAGCTGGACTGCCTCATCTAGCGACGCTGGTTGGTGGCACTGGACCCACTCTGACATTCCTTTTGATAGCCGGGCGATGTACTGTTCAAGTACCACCAGATCGAGCATCTCCTTGGCGTCACATTCTTCAGCCTTCGGCAGGTGTCACAGAGCTTTTGGGCGAATGCGAATGGGCGGCCGTGCTCACCAAGTGTCACCAAGCGGAAGTGTTGGCAATGTTGCACTGGGCTGCAGCCGACCCATTGCAGGATGGCTTTCTTCAAGTCTTCGTACACCAGGGGGTTGGACGCAGGAAGTTGTTGGGCCATGAGTTGGACTTACCTGGACAACAACAGCAGTAGGCGGGCCGCCCACTTGGTGCTTGGCCACTTCCATGCTCCCGCCGTCCGCTCGAGAAGCTCGATGAAATCCTCTGGGTCGTCCTGAGGTTCCATTTTAGCGAACGTGACTTGAGGCGTGGCCATAGGTGGGTCCGGGGTCGCGGCTGAAGACCCCTCCTGTTGTACCAAGCTCTGTATGTGGACGTGGAGCTGATGTAGACTTAATGTCATATGGTCCTCAGCCAGCTGGACTGCCTCATCCAGCGATGACGGACGGTGGCACTGGACCCACTCCGACGTTCCTTTCGGTAGCCAGGCGATGAACTGTTCCAGTAACACCAGATCAAGCATCTCCTTGGTGTCGCTTTCTTCAGCCTTCAGCAGGGGTCACAGAGCTTTTGGGCGAATGCGAACGGGCGGCCGTGTTCACCAAGCATCAGTGAGCGGAAGTGTTGGCGATGTTGCACTGGGCTGCAGCCGACCCATTTCAGGATGGCTTTCTTCAAGTCTTCGTACACCAGGGGGTTGGACGCAGGAAGTTGTTGGGCCGCGATTTGGACTTCCCTGGACAACAACGGTAGTAGGCGGACCGCCCACTTGGTGCTCGGCCACTTCCATGCTCCCACTGTCCGCTCGAGGAGCTCAATGAAAGCCTCCGGGTCGTCCTGAGGTCCCATCTTAGCAAGCATGACTTGAGGCACGGCCATAGGTTGGTCCGGGGTCAGGCTGAAGATCCCTCCTGGTGTATCAGGCTCTGTAGCACCTGTCGGTCCTCCGCTTGAGCCTGGAAGAGCACCTGGAACCGCTGCTCTTGTTCCACACGCAGCTCAAGCAGAGTCTGATGTTGGGCTTGGTGGATGCTGGCGAGGGTCTTAATCACTTCGGCCAGCGGCAAAGACTCCATGATGGCATTTCTTCCTCCTAATCCCGGCTTTCGGCACCAATGTGAAAGTTCTCTTTTTTATGAAGGAGGAAGCGGGGGCCAGGTGAATAGTCCACGTAAGTCTTTTATTGGTCACACTTTTCAGCGTTACACACACAAAGATCTGCTTTTCAGCATAACATTGAACACACACACATGAACACAGCTGCTTGCGTCACTCTCCCTCCCCTTCGGTGGTCTGGACTGCCCTTATATCCCTCTCCAGCTCTCACTGCAACACAAAACAGCTGTTAGATATAATTTCCCACAGGTGTCAATCCTTACCGCTCTTCCTCTCCCGGCCTCGCTCTCCACAGAACGTCGATCGACCACACCCCCATCTCCACACTGAACTATTCCATTAAGCTGGAAATGTCTTAAAGTCTTGTTGTTTGAGTCTTTTGAACTTCACTTTGAAGGGAGAGCAGAAGCTAAAACGAATCCTCACAGTATTACATAGAACACAACACAATTACCTAACCCTCACTGATTGGTTGAGATCAGTCATTGTTTCATAAAGGTCGGAAAGAAAAACAAAGTGCAGGAATCTGCCCCAACAGATAACAGTTAAAGAGTCTTTAACTTACAGTAAGAAGGTTTAATAAGTGTTTAAAAGTTCTGAATTAATTGAATGGATAATTCCATATTTTTCTTTCAGCCCTGAACTTCAGGCTCTTCTCATGAATCAACTCACAGTCAAGGTAGGTCTATCTGGAATTAGAATTGATCAATGTATTAGTTGCAGTAGTTTTTGTCATTAGTCACACAATTATGACTAATTGCTTTTGTTATTAAAGTGTTATTATTATTCATTTAACCGCTAAGGGTTTGAAGATGTTGGGCCAGTCCATTGATTCTTCGTACTCCAGTATCCAGAAACTTGTTATCAGTCACTTGCAGAGGTATGAATGATTCAATAGCCCTTTAACCAACATTAGATAAAGGACATCAATGCATGTACATTGAGTGTCTTGCTGTGCATATAGTGGCTCAGAGGCTCTGCTGTATCATCTGAGTGAGGTCAAAGGAATGGCACTCTGGAAGCAGAAGTTTCAACCTCTCGGCCTGGATCCTGCAGCCATCGAGGGTAAAAGACTATTTATTTGCTCTTTTATCACTCCTGACCTCAGATTAATCTGAGACATTTATTTATGCCTTGCCTTGCAGGACAATTGAGATGATAATACTTCATCAATTAAAATCCAGTTATAAAATGATATAGTTATGCCTTTCTGTAATTAAAAAAGCAAAACGAAAGCAAAAAATTTGAATTAGCAGGAGTCACGTGACACCGTGCGAGGGTCGGACGTGTGAACGGCGAGCTCTGCGCACTTTGCTAGTTTTGACATTATTAATGTCATAAACCGGTGAGATTCGATACACCTTGTTCCATAACTGTTCTAGGAAGATAATATGTCAAAGAATTCAAAGTCCTTGGGCTCTGGAGACATTAAAAGACACTTACGTGCTCAAGCTGACACCCTTGACAAGGCCGTGGACCAGGGAGCCGATTTGGCCGGAGAAGTGAAGGAAATTCGGCGAGAATTGTTGAATATGTCGGCAGTGCTGATGAAGGTTGTTGCTGACTTGGAGGATCTTGCTGTAATATGTCGATCGATCACTGCCATGGAGATGAAATTCACTGAGGTGGTTACATGAGTGGGGGATGTTGAGAAACGGATAGATTATCTGGAGTCATTCGAGAGGGAATTATCTGCTAATCCGCTAGCGACCAAGGCGGATTTGGAGCGCGTCTGGGAGAAGCTGGAGGATATGGAGAATCATAGTCGGCGGAATAACGTCCGTATTGTTGGAATTCCTGAAGCCAAAGAAGGTCAGGATATGGTGAAATTCCTGGACGGGCTCTTTCCGAGTCTGCTCAACATAACAGGCCATAAGCTGGGAATCGAGCGAGCTCACAGAGTTCCAGCTTGGCGATCTGCTGAGGGAGACATTCCCAATCAATTCTGGCCAAATTTCTGAGATCATCCGATAAAGATTTGTTGCACTCATGTAGCAGTCAAATGGGCCGGCTCACTGAACATTAATTTGACTGTCCAAGGAAAATGAGTGGCTTTTTTGTTTTTTTTTGTGCTGGTTCCGCTTAGCGGCTGGAGTTTTGTTTTGTGGAGAAATACACCTTCGGGACAGTTATGTGGATGAATCTACACGTTCTTTGTTTTTATTCCGCCTATTGGCAGGAGTTTATTTTATAGATTATCTTTTGTTGTGTAGTTCTGTCTCATAAAATTTGTATAGAAACACCGGATTTGAGCATTCCGACGGCAAAGTTGTCACGGGGGCTCTCGTAGGCGTACACGGACTGTTTGAGTTGAGAGGGATGGACGCCAGTTGGTGCTGTCATGCGTGGGGTTAATGCAACGTTTTTCTGTTTTCTGTTTGTTTGGTTCTGGGGGAAGTTCGGGGTTTGATTGTTGCTGTAATGTTGGAGTGTGGTCTTTATAATTTTGTTTTATACAATCTATTTTTTCTCATATGTCAAAATGTCATATGTTAATATGATTGGATTGTCTCTCTCTCCATGTGGAATGTGATTGGGTTAGGGCACCCCATAAAAGAAGGAAGGTTATTTCTCTTCTTAAGCGTAAGAAATATGATATAGTGTTTCTTCAAGAAACACATCTTTCCCCGCAGGAAGATATGGGGTGGACATGTTTTCTTTAGTGCTGGCTCAAGTAAGAGCAGGGGAGTCATTACACTGATAAATAAGCATCAACAATTCAAATGTCTCAAACAGATTAAAGATAAATTAGGAAGAGTCATTATTGTTTTAGTAGAAATTCAGGGGAAAAAATCTTATTTTGGTGAATATTTATGCACCTAATATTGATGATCAGGGCTTTTTTATAGATCTTGAAGAGACGTTGCAAGCCGCTGGCACCCCTTATGATATAATATTGGGAGGAGACTTTAATCTTTTTATGGTCTCAGTCCTTGATCATAGTGAAGCAAAAGTATGCAAGCCCCCTAGAGCAACATTGATGCTTCAAAAGATGTGTATAAATCTTTGTCTTGCAGATATTTGGAGACTTTTGAACCCATCTGGTAGGGACTATAAAAAATTTTTAATCAGTCCATTAGATTTACTCTCTATATATTTTTTTATTATTTATTTATTTATATCCAAGTCCCTCATTTCATCTGTTGTTGATTGCTCAATTGGAAACATTTTAGTCTCAGATCACGCCCTGGTGTGTTTAGAGGTGTTGCCACATATGGAGAAAAAAAAAAAAATCATATAGTTGGCACTTGTATCCCTTTTGCAAAATCCTTAATTCTAACAAATGCTTAAGGCTGAAATCAATGTTTATATGGAGACCAACTGGTCCTCAGTGTCCTCTGTGGGCGTGGCTTGGGAGGCACTTAAGGTAGTTCTTAGGGGCTGGATCATACAGTATGCCTCATTCACCAAAAAATCCAAAGCACAAGAACTCATGAAATTGGATGGGAATATTAAAAGTGTTGAAGCAGAGCTGAAGCGCCGAATGTCGTCTAATGGCCTCAGAGAATTGACCTGATTGAAATACAGATATAATACTATTTTGTGTTATTTGGTGGAGCCGGGGGACAAAGCAGGGAAGCTTTTGGCTAGATATATAAAACGGAGAGAGTTTTCTACCATTCCCTCAGTGAATTCTGCTGGTGGTGAAATATTTACCTCGGCCATTGATATTAATAATACTTTTAAAGAATTCTATCTTGATCTCTATAGTTCCACATCTTCGTCTACTGATGAGGATATTAGAAACTTTGTGGAACCATTAGAACTTCCTAAACTGACGACTGAGCAAAACATTTTTCTTGATTCTGAGATAACCTAGGAGGAGCTTGGCGAGGTAATTAAGGCCTTGTCTACAGGCAAGGCTTCGGGGCCAGACGGCTTTGCCTCTGAATTTTTTAGATCTTATGCTACAGAACTGGCTCCACATTTGATAGAAGTTTATACAGAATCATTAAAGAATGGAAAGCTTCCGCCAACCATGACACAAGCCCGGATCAGTCTGATTATTAAAAAGGACAAAGATCCAAGTGAGTGTAAGAGTTACCGTTCAATTTCCCTGATCCTGCTAGAGGTTAAAATATTGTCAAAATATTTGGCTAACCGATTAAGTTATGACATCTCTTATACATATTGATCAGGTGGGGTTTATTCAGGGCCGTAGCTCTTCTGATAACATTAGGCATTTCATCAGTATCATGAGGTCAGTGGTGAATGATCAGACCCCGGTCGCTGCCATCTCAATTGACGCCGGAAAGGCGTTTGATATGGTAGAATGGGATAATTTATTTATGGTTTTGGAAATATACGGGTTCAGGAATACTTTATTGGATGGATTAAGTTACTTAATAGACACCCGATAGCAGCGGTACAAACAAATTGATTAATTTCAGATTATTTTACTCTGGATAGGAGCACCCGGCAGAGTTGCCCTCTTTCCTCATTATTGTTCTGTCTTGCCCTGGAACCATTAGCAGCTGTGATAAACAAGGAGGATGATTTTCCGGGGGTGTGGCGGGAGGTGTGGGCATAAACATTCGCTTTATGCAGATTATATTTTATTATTCGTCTCCGACCCTACTAGATCTGCACCTTGCCTCCACAGAATTATTAATTACTTTTCTAAGTTCTCAGGATACAGAGTCAGTTGTTCTAAATCTGAAGCTTTGGCTCTGACAACGTATTGCCCGGTAACTGCTTTTCAGCTGGGCGCCTTCCATTGGCCCAAACAGGGCATTCATTATTTGGGCATTTTATTCCCAGCAAATTTGTTTGATTTAGTTAAAAGGTTTTCGAGATGAATTTTATTTCAAAATTCAACTACCTGCTACAGTCTCTCCCTGTAGATTTCCCCCTCTCTTATTTCAAACAATTTGATAGTTTAGCGAAGTCCTTCATTTGGAATGGTAAACATCCCAGATTACATTTCAGTAAACTGCATAGGCCAATTGACAAAGGTGGGCTAGCCTACCCAAGAATTTGTTTGATTATTATACATTCAGTCTCAGACATTTGCCTCATTGGTCGCTTCCACCTGAGAGAGCCCCTCCCTGGTTAAGTTACACCTCATTATCTCGCATTTGCACTCGGTATGGACAAAAGTGTCCAGAGTGTTTAATTCGGACATTTATTTAAATGTTGCCTCGAGCATATGACTGAACCACAAATTATGTATTAATAAGTCCCCTTTCTGCTGGACAGAGTGGATTGAGAGGGAGGTTAATAAACTCGGTGACCTATATGAGAGTGGAGTGTTGAGATCCTTTGAAAATATGGTTCAACATTTTGGGATTCCCAGATCTCAGTTCTTTAGGTATTTACAGCTGCGCCACCTGCACTGTACTATTTTTGGAAGTGGCATACACTCCCCTAAAGCAGCAGACACTCTGGAAGTGGTGATTACTGCTTTTGGAAAAGGTCATGAGGAATCAGTGTATTACTTCCTGCTAATTCAGAGTCTGGGGGACGGAGCTTTAACTTCTGTCAAGAGATTAAGGGAGAAAGATTTAAACTTGGTATTGGAGGAGGGAGTGTGGTCTAGGATTAGAAAAAATGTCAAGTCTGCATCTAGAGATGCAAGGGTGCACCTTATGCAATTCAGGATTTTACATTGATTCTATTGGACCACCTCTAGATTGTATAGGCTTGGTCTGAAAGACACACCCACCTGCTGACGATGCCAAACAGAAGATGTAGACATAACCCATGTTTTTTTGGTGGTGTGTTAAGATCCAAGAATTTTGGTTGAAGGTTCAGAGTTTTATGTGTGATGTATTGGGCACTCAAATTTCATTTTGCCCCAGACTCTGTATTTTAGGAGATGGGGTGGTCATCAATATAGGAGATAAACACACAAAAAATTGGGGTCATAATTGGCAGACAAATTGTTTTAAGGGATGGAAGTCGGCTGGAGCACCCTCATTTCAAGAATGGTGCACAGAGATGGGGAGGGTGGCGTCTTTCGAGGAAGCGTCATGTAGAAGGCTAGGGAGTTGGGATTCATTTGATGGGAAATGGGGCAGCTATTTGGCATTTTTGGAGGGCTCTCAGGGAGGGGCAGTGGAGAGAGAAGTTTAGTTTTAAATGTGTGTGAGTTTATTATTTTTTTTTATTTTATTTTTTGTGTGTGTCTATAATCATGTGTGACCACAGGGATGTTGTTGAGGGTCATGGTGGGGTTGGGGATTGGAGGGGTAATAGTGGGGGTTAAATGTTAATTCTGTATATATACAGTACTGTAAAAATGTTGCATAGTGAGGATGTCTTCAAAAATAATGCCATAAATACGTCTTATTTATCAATTAACGTCATACAAAGTTCAGTAAACATAAAAAAAGCTAAATCAATATTTGGTGTGACCACCTTTGACTTCAAAACAGAACCAATTCTCTTAGATACACCTGGATACAGTTTTTCTTGGTTGTTGACAGATAGGATGTACCAAGCTTCTTGGAGAATTTGCCACAGTTCTTCTATCTATTTCGGCTGTCTCAGTTGCTTCTGTCTCTTCTTGTAATCCCAGACTGACTCAATATTCAGTAGGGGGCTCTGTGGGGACCATGCCATCTGTTGCAGGACACCCTTTTCTTCTATTCTATTCTGTTTGCAAAAGAAATGTTTGGGAGTCTAACATTTATATTTTCTATTGACCCATTAAAGCTGAAAATATAAATAACCATCTTAAGACAAATGTTTTTGTGAAGCATCTTATGTGCCTAAGACTTTTGCACAGTACTGTATGTTTTGTTTTTCTTTATATTAATTAATAATAATAAAAAATAATATTAATCACAAACAAAAAATTATAATTAGCAAGATGCTGTTTAAATGTTTTAGATGAAAGTGTTATGTCACTTACACCACAGGGCAGCTTCTTAAATGTATTCCGTGACAGCTACCTTTTTGTGTCTCTATAGATGCTATTGTAGCAGTGGGCTCTTTTACCCTGAAGGCCAGTGAACTTTTACAGTAAGTTTAATCTTATTATATTCACACTGTCCTCCTGGAGGATTTGAGTGTCTGCATATTTCATCATTAAACTCTCTCAATTCATTGTTTTCATTCTAGAGTCATTGATAAGAGTATGAAGAACTTCAAAGCTTTTTTCCGTTGGCTGTATGTTGGTAAGATGTGGCTTTTGTATGAGCATTAGCTGTCAGATGAATTGGGTGCAAGTGTTTTGTAATGTAGCAGTTTTTGCTTTTTCACAGCAATGCTTCGAATGTCTGAAGATCATGTTCCTCCTGAGCTTAACAAGGTGAGAAAGTGGCTTGAATCAGTAACTGACAGACAGAAAGAGTGATGGATTGTGGGTGAAGAAAATGTTGATGGTGGGAGGTTTAATCATGCAAAAAATAAACACCCTCATTTAGGGGTGGACTGGCCATCGGGAGCACCGGGCGTTTTCCCGGTGGGCCGCTGGGTAATTTGGGCCGGCCCATTCTAAAGGCACATAGATGACCACCCTGGGCTCTTACATTCCCACACTGACCTCATTATAGAGGGAGAATTAAATAAACTTTGAAAGGTTTAGAGAATATAATGACCTTTAGTTTGAAATTACTTACACACTGAAGTGCATTTCTGAATGCGCACATGTACTCTGTAACTTGCGTGGACTTCGTTATTTCACATACAAATCACAATAATGTTGACTAACAAAAACACACATTAAGTATCAGATGAGTTCTGAATAATCACAAAATGACAAATAACTGCAGGTTATAACTAATAACTGCAATAACTGAAAGACGCAACAAACTCACACAGAGTGAAAATATGTGCAATTAATCTGCAAAATATCTGCAAAGATCTGCACTTTAAGAGGTATATTTATATTTTACATATTTATATTTGTTTATATTTATATTTGTACATATTCTGGCCAACTTTCTGTTTTCATTTATTTATTTATTTTAAATAAACATTTACACGTAGTTATGTAGGTAATTAACATGAAACTGTACTCTTATGAAAAATGAGAGTTCATGGCGAATTTGCCGCGAACTTGCCGCAAATTCGTCACTAATAATTTTCACATGCAAATGAGCTTTGCAGCAAACTTGTGGCAAATTGTCCATTGTTGCCAAAGGTTTGCTGGAGGTTCACCACTACTGGCGAAGAACTGCAAATTTCTGGCAAACATTTGCGGCAAATCAAAAGCTCATTTGCATGTGAAAATAATGAGCGACAAATTTGCGGCTAGTTTCGATTTTTATAAGGGAATCACTGTCATCAGTGTGGTGTGACACTTTCTTCATCTAACTATTTTAAACAACATTTTCTGATCATGTATAGCTTTATATAAATATATAATATGTTAGTATTATACTTGTTGCTTCCACAACCTCATATTAACTAAGACAATAATTTATTTGCAATTCCAGAAAAAAGTTGAAAGGTGATTAAGATCTTTATAAATTTGAAGAAATGCTGACTTGTCACAGCATCTAAAATACACACTTTCCCTTGTACGTTCATGTACATTTTAACTTAACATCTGAATGTTGGTGTAACGGGTTCACAAGATGGGCAAGAAGGAGGCAGGAACCGGCTTAACACTCTACGAACTTTAATCACAACTTAAACACTTTCATCTGAAACGCAACATAAAATACTGACGCACACAACTCTGCGAGCGTCTCTCTTTCTCTCTCTCTCTCTCTCTCGAACTGGCGTCACCGGCTCCCCTTTATCCCTGTCCTGCTGTTTGGCCAGCTCAGCACCAGGTAAGCACCCTCACGGCCCGTCCACACCCTCCTCCTCGTCACAGTTGGGGGAAAAAGTTCTCGGACATGTTAGTTGTCTGAGCTATAAAGTGCTTATTTTAAGTGTTTTTCTAATTCCACTCATAACATTAACAGTGGTTTTATATGTTTGAAAGTTATGAAATTTTTTTGCACTGGTGGGGCCCGTTGTCATGACTAGCAGTCAATAGTATAATACTGTATGTTAGTCATTGTCCTTACTGCCAAGCTCTAAAAAGGCATAAAAGAACCAAAAAGGCACCATTAAAATAGTCCAAATGACATGCAATTTATTTATAGTCTCTTGAAGACATACCATAGCTTTGTGAATCTTAAAAGGCTGTGTTTAATAAATAAATAGTCTGCATGCACAGCGTACTTCCGTAAATGTGCGGTGCTCTGTTGTGTCACACATAGCAGATGCTAGCTTATTATTATTATTATTATTATTATTTATTTATTTATTTATTAAATTATAATCATATTTCAGTTCCAAAAAATAACGTATTGAAAATGGGCTAATATCTTATTACAAAAAAAAGAAGAAAAAAGAAGTCCAGATACAAGTTAAAAAAACGTGTAAAGAGAACTGGCTTCTTTTCTACTGAAGACTTTCACTGGAATTACTGTAAATTTTGTTGCTGCATTATCCAGTAGACTATTTAAAATAACGTTTTTCTTAATAGGCTATACATTTTTTATGTAATCGTTTTCTCTCTATTTTATAATGAAATAATGTGTAGTTGGATGCTTTTGTTTCTTTACAAATAAAAGTGGACCTCCAATTAGTTTCACACAGTGAGGTTTAGATATTCTAAACAACAACACTGGTATCGGATCGGGATCGGTCGACACAAAGAGTTCATGTATTTGAATTGGATCGGGAGAGAAAAAATTATATTGTTGCATCCATAGATTTTTCTCCTATAATAGAGAGATTTTCCCGATATTGAGTCATATTTCTGCTGTAAATAATGTTAGTTTGGTTTGAATATTTCAGATGACTCAGAAGGATCTGGCTTTTGTGGCTGACTTTCTGTCTGAGCATTTCAGTGCTGTAAGTGAATGGCAGACTCATCATTTACATTAAACAAACATTTGGGGAGCCCTTGTAAAGCCCATCTTCTCACTTTCTTTCCCCATTCCAGAACGAGGAGCTGTTTGATCGGAAAGGGAAGTATTTTAATGTTGAGCGCGTTGGACAGGTGAGGGCATTAAAAAAAAATCAGGTAGTGCAAATTCTTTTCCTCGTTTTTCCTTGAACATGCTTGTTCGGTTATTTGCAGTACTTGAAGGATGAAGATGAAGACTTGGTGTCTCCCCCCAACATGGAGGGTAACCAATGGGTGATGTTTGTTAAGCAGAGCACTCACCTGAAAGGTAAATTCACAACACCTTCTCCCATTATTACATCACAAGATTTGTGCTAATATGAACTTAAAGGAATAATTTACCCAAACATTTTACTCTTCTCATCATTTACACAAATCAGAACACAAAGGAAGATATTTTGATGGAGATATGATGTGACTTTATCCATACAATGCAAGTCAATGGGGTCCAAACTTTCAAGCTCCAAAAAGCAAATAAATGAAGCATAAAGGTAATGCATACAACTCCAGTGGTTAAATCCATGTCTTCTGAAGCCATAGAATCGGTTTTGGGTGAGAACAGACCAAATGAAACTCATTTTTCATTATAAATCTTAACAGTGCAGTCTTTAGGCACGATCATGATTTCAAGCTCAGTTACACTTCCTAGTGCTTGATGCATGCATTGTGATTGCCAAGGAGACAGCAGATGTCAAGATTTATAGTGAAAAGGAATCGGATCGCTTCAGAAGACATGTATTTAACCACTAGAGTCTTATGGATTACCTTTATGCTGTCCATACTGTATGTCCTTTTTTGATAGGACAAAATGTAATTACTTTTTTGCTACTTTTTTATTTTTATTTTTTTTGCGCAGACAGTCCACTGCTCTTCCCCACGTACCCACAGAAGTCTCTGCACTTTGTCAAGAGAATGATGGAAGGCTCCATTGATCTGTGCTTACAGAAACCAGCCGTTAGTCTCTGTCACACACAAACCTTCACACTCTCTCTGTCTCTAACGTCAGACACTTAAACAAACTTGCATTGACAAGCGAGCGAAACTC
The DNA here is from genome assembly GCF_019703515.2 of Myxocyprinus asiaticus. Classification (NCBI taxonomy): domain Eukaryota; kingdom Metazoa; phylum Chordata; class Actinopteri; order Cypriniformes; family Catostomidae; genus Myxocyprinus; species Myxocyprinus asiaticus. The sequence continues at coordinate 23,975,494 of NC_059368.1, forward strand.
TGAGGGTGGTTGGAAACATGAACTTTACCACATCAGTGTAATAGTTTTAGACATGTTCTGTTTTGATACCTTACAATTTGTAGCGGCATAACTTGAGCTTTTCAGGCTTTTATTATGGGTTGGGTGAGTTTGTGTTTGCTGAGTCAGTGTTTATGTGTGTGTATGAAATGTAGTCAGCCATATTGGGAACAGTTGTAAAACACACATGCTGCATTACGAGGTCCTATTTCATCCAAAAGACCACAACATAGAGCTTTCTGGTTAAATCTTCTCTGCTCTCTGTAGTATACAAGTACACTATCTTCCCCTCAAAAATATACAACCTTGCATAACAGTGATGTAAACATCCATACTCCATCTATTAATATGATGTTTTCTATCACATTTATCACTTTTAAAATAACAGAACCATTACCTACATTAACTGTAATGCTTTACCCTTTCTGCTGACCACTCTTTACCCTTGCACTAATGCGTCTGACTCCTGGTCATATGCCTTTGTGTTTATGTGTTTCAGGAGGTCATTGGGCATTCAGTAAAACAAGCTATGTGTTTAAAATTGTACACTGTGCCTGAGAGGTAATCCATGTTTCAGTTTCACATGGTAAATCAAGAATTGGTCTGAAACAGAGCAACCTAAAACCAATTTAAGGAATAGTAAATATACTGTCATCTAAGGACAGCAAAGAACATAGTAATTCTGCTCATTTTGATTTACTGAATCAGGGTTTGTATTATGTCTCACTGTTGGCATTATGATGACTTCTGTATTTTATGTTATATTTTTGATAGCTCTGAAAATACACCAAGGCTGTTTGAGCTTCCATCACTGTAAGTGGATTAGTTATATATCTCTGTGATAAAACTCTAAACAAAGTAGGCTATTTTGTAATGGCGAATTCAGTCAGTGGTTTGATTATGAGTGTAAAATGATTATAAAGTACACATGGAATACAGATAATGTTTCTAAACAGTGTTAGGATTATAACCACGTTTTCAATGCAGGTGGAATGATAAGAAGGCTGGTATGCATTATGTAGTATTCTGCATGCCAGAAATCTCTCCATCTAAAATGTATATACTAAGGAGAGCAACAGACCCCAACAGGTATACTCACTTTGCCCTTTTATTCTTGGAGTTTGTCTTTTTAACTTTTCTTAAAGGAATAATTTACCCCAAAATGAAAATTCTCTCATCATTTACTCACCCACATGCCATCCCAGATGTGTTTGACTTTCTTTCATCTGCTCAATTGAAATGAAGATTTTTAGAAGAATTTTTCAGAACTTTTGGTCCACACAATGCATGTAAATGGATGCCGAAATTTTGAAGCTCCAAAAATCACATGTCAGCATAAAAGTAATCCATAAGACTCCAGTGGTTAAATCAATGTCTTCTGAAGCGATATGATAGGTGTGGGTGAGAAACAGATGTAAGAATATATAAAACACACAAAGGAAGGAACGGACATCTTGGTCTTCAGTTGAAGATGCTGAAGTCTTTATTGCAGTGTAGCAGTGAAAATTTACATGTAGCACCTTGGATTCAGCAGAGTCAGACTGAACCTTCTCAAACCTAACCTTTTAACTAGTTTGTAAAATAACATGCCGCCCATCATGTTAATGAGGCTGTGCTCTTCATGCAATTAAATAACAATCTCAAGGTCTGGTTCCCTGATGTTGTTCCAGGAGTGAGCACCCAAATGGTGTGGTGATACCAATTGTTTAGACAAATACCCGACCGAATGATAACTAGGGTCGTGTATCACTTTATCTTAGATGGTTCTCGGTGTCCCACTGTTGTTCCCATGCTGTACTCATTTAAAGTCACTCAGGGTGTTATCACCCAGACAAAGTTGTGACAAAGTTGAATCTGTTACTATGATAATTAAGTCCTTTTGGGGGAATGTGGTTTCTCAAACAAAATCAGGTCAAGTGGGACTCTCATTTTAGGGCAGAATACTGTAATTTCTTACATAGATCAATATTTAAGTCTTTTTTTACTATAAATTCTCCTTCCTGCTTAGTCAATTTCCACTTTTTCACATTCATCTTGTCTTTTTGGTGATTCACATTCTTCATGCATATTGCCCCCAACTTGTCAGGGAGACGAATTTCTAACAAAAAAGTACTTAAATATTGATCTGTTTTTCACCCACGCTGATCATATCACTTCTGATTACATTGATTTAACCATTAGAGTCGTATGGGTTACTTTTATGTTGCCTTCATTTCCTTTTTGGAGCGTCAAAATTTTGGCACCCATTCACTTGTATTGTATGGACCTACAGAGCTGAAACATTCCTCTGCAGAAGATGGCATGAGGGTGAGTAAATGAGGAGAGAGTTCTCATTTTTGGGTGAACTATCCCTTTAATTGATTTTAAAAATAAAAATATTTTATTAAGTTAAGATGATAATTGTGTGTGTGTGTGTGTGTGTGTGTGCTTTAGGTCTATGCCTAATGGTCTGGTGGCCCTTAACATCAACACTCCTCTCAATTCTAGTATATCTAGTATAGATGATGAAGCACCAACATCAAATTCTATGTGAGTTCATCTATACCATTATTTGATCTTTGACCATGCATTTTTGTCTGTGTGTGTGCATGATTAATTTGATGGCAGTACAATTGTTATTATAGTGACTCCATGTACGGTTGCCTTGATGCCCGTTTCTATGATGATGAGACATTGACCGTGATATTGCGAAGTCTGGAAGACGATGAGAATAAGATGCGTGTCCTCGTTCAGCTTCCTCTAAACTCTGTTTTAAGCTGGGAGCAGGAGTTCATCTGGGACCTTACGCTCAGGTGCAGCTCATCTATTGACTTCCACCAATTCTCTCTTGAATCACATCTTTAGCTTTAGCAAAAAAAATAATATAATAATGTCAATGCATGCCTTTATTGTATGTCTGTGGCTTGCAAACATTGGTTGTCCAGAATAGGAGCTCTCTTGACATTTGTTCTTTTCTATCTGTCAGGCTGGAGCAGCAGACAGAAGGGATCCCTGTCCAGGGTCTGACCTGGGGAAACCAGAGCAGAGAGTTGGTGAACATTAAAGCTCAGTTTGTGGCTGTTAATGGGATCCGCAAAGTGGCCTGTGTGGTAAGAGTGACAGCCTTCAGTTCATCATTGATAAATTCCAAATACCTGAATCTTCATGTTGAAAAAAGTTAATATTGAAAATGTATCAGTTTAAAAGAATAGTTCACTCAAAAATTTAAATTCTCTCATAATTTACTCATCCTCAGGCCATCCTGTGTATTATTTGTATGACATTCTTCTGCAGAACACAAAGATTTTTAGACTAATATCTCAGCTCTGTATGTTCATACAATGCAAGTGAAGGGTTGCCAGAACTTTGAAGACATTGATTTTACCACTGGAGTCATATGGATTACTTTTATGCTGACTTTGTGCTTTTGGAGCTTCAAAGTTTTGGTCACCATTCACTTGCATTGTATGGACCTACAGAGCTGTAATATTCTTCTTAATATCTTCATTTGAGTTCAGCAGTAGAAAGAAAGTCACACATCTGGGATGTCCTGAGGGCGAGTAAATCATGAGAGAATTTTCATTTTTAGGAGAACTATTCCTTTAAGCATGAGATGAAAAAGTGAGAAGTGGAAAAACAGCTTTTTTAAAACTTGACTCAAAGTAATCCAACATAAGCAATTATATTTCACATTTAAATCCACATTTATGATCAGGGACGTCCAAACTCAAGGTTCAGAACTCACATTTGACCTCCAAGTTCAAGGAAATCACTGTCACATTTAGGTTCAGTCACAGTCAAAAATTGGTGTACTTCCAAGGTCAAACCACACCTGACTTCCTCTTCCTGTGTGCTCACCTACAGTACATACACCTGTTATGCCAAAAACAGGACTCAGTGTGCACCCATGAAAACGTTTAATATAATAAACAATATTAGTAAGCAACGATACTACAGCTGTCATATAGCATGCTATATGTAAATGATAGTGAATAAATGGTCTTGTCTCTCCACTCTCATCAGCTGAGTGCCAATCTGAGGCATGTACGTGTGTTTGAAATGGATGCAGAGGAGGAAGAGGAGGAGGAAGAGCGTGCCGATGAGTCACAGGAAATGAGCTCAGACCAGGACAGACTTGAGGATACATTGATCAATCAGAGTGATGTGGGAGGAGGAGGAGATGGAGGGGGTGGGGCTGAGGATGCTCAGGTGACAGGGCAAGGGTCAGGAAGCATTCTGGACAACACTGCAGGGTCAGATACACTTTGAACATTCACCATATCTGGCACCTGAACTATGGACTCTTCTACAAACTCAGAATCACTCCATGATTACCAGTTTTTGTCATGTACTTTATGTACTAAAAATAAAAATATTTTGTGATAAAGAAACTGAACATTTCACATTCGCATTTATAAATAAATGGATTTGCTGTATAATAATAAGCTTATTTAATAAGTTGGGTTTTACTGTATATGTCTTCCAAGGACCAGGGGTCCATAAAGGTACTGCAGGGGGTCTGTAGAGAAGATACTGTATATAAAACATTTTAAAAAACTATTTTCTTTCAAATAGTTAGAATTGACATTTAAGAATTTTGTAGATGAACATTAACATTATTAAATCATTTATATAATGCTTACAACAGATCATTAATATTCTTAATTCAATTTATTATAAAGTGTTTTTTTTTTAGGGCAATTGGGCAACAACAACTTTCTTTCTGTATTGCTCACCTAGAAATAAAAATGAGGTTCAGTCCTAGGGAGTAGGAGAGAGCTAAAAATTTCAGGTTCTAATCCAGTCTAAATCCTGATTTATCTCCCGGTGCAGGAACAGAAATCCTAAAGTGCTTCCAGCAGCCTCTGTGGATGATGCCATTCATTCTGCAAGTGAAGAAATATGGTATCTGTCCAAATAGCGCCAAAATATTCAAAAATACATTAAAAATGCAATTAATACAAAACAATGACTTGAATACACCTCTACTATTATGATCATGTATTTAATCCAAAAATAGGGTTAAATCCAAAAATTTGTTAGTGGTGTAATTGTCTGTTGTCATGTCACATTCTATAAACATCCAGGTCAAAAGTAACCCTAAGAAAAAATTTAATATTTGTGATTTTAAAATTCATGCAATTTGTGATTATCACAAATGTCGAGGTGCAAGTAAATAATTGTAATACCTTTTACTAGATGGTTACACCACTTTTTTTTTTTTTTTTTTTGGTAGAAAAATGCTATATATATATATATATATATATATATATATATACAGGTGCATCTCAATAAATTAGAATGTCGTGGAAAAGTTCATTTATTTCAGTAATTCAACTCAAATTGTGAAACTCGTTTATTAAATAAATTCAATGCACACAGATTGAAGTAGTTTAAGTCTTTGGTTCTTTTAATTGTGATGATTTTGGCTCACATTTAACAGAAACCCACCAATTCACTATCTCAAAAAATTAGAATACATCATAAGACCAATAAAAAAAAAACATTTTTAGTGAATTGTTGGCCTTCTGGAAAGTATGTTCATTTACTGTATATGTACTCAATACTTGGTAGGGGCTCCTTTTGCTTTAATTACTGCCTCAATTTGGCGTGGCATGGAGGTGATCAGTTTGTGGCACTGCTGAGGTGGTATGGAAGCCCAGGTTTCTTTGACAGTGGCCTTCAGCTCATCTGCATTTTTTGGTCTCTTGTTTCTCATTTTCCTCTTGACAATACCCCATAGATGCTCTATGGGGTTCAGGTCTGGTGGGTTTGCTGGCCAGTCAAGCACACCAACACCATGGTCATTTAACCAACTTTTGGTGCTTTTGGCAGTGTGGGCAGGTGCCAAATCCTGCTGGAAAATGAAATCAGCATCTTTAAAAAGCTGGTCAGCAGAAGGAAGCATGAAGTGCTCCAAAATTTCTTGGTAAACGGGTGCAGTGACTTTGGTTTTCAAAAAACACAATGGACCAACACCAGCAGATGACATTGCACCCCAAATCATCACAGACTGTGGAAACTTAACACTGGACTTCAAGCAACTTGGGCTATGAGCTTCTCCACCCTTCCTCCAGACTCTAGGACCTTGGTTTCCAAATGAAATACAAAACTTGCTCTCATCTGAAAAGAGGACTTTGGAACACTGGGCAACAGTCCAGTTCTTCTCCTCCTTAGCCCAGGTAAGACGCCTCTGATGTTGTCTGTGGTTCAAGAGTGGCTTAACAAGAGGAATACGACAACTGTAGCCAAATTCCTTGACATGTCTGTGTGTGGTGGCTCTTGATGCCTTGACCCCAGCCTCAGTCCATTCCTTGTAAAGTTCACCCAAATTCTTGAATCGATTTTGCTTGACAATCATAAGGCTGCGGTTCTCTCGGTTGGTTGTGCATCTTTTTCTTCCACACTTTTTCCTTCCACTCAACTTTCTGTTAACATGCTTGGATACAGCACTCTGTGAACAGCCAGCTTATTTGGCAATGAATGTTTGTGGCTTACCCTCCTTGTGAAGGGTGTCAATGATTGTCTTCTGGACCACTGTCAGATCAGCAGTCTTCCCCATGATTGTGTAGCCTAGTGAACCAAAGTGAGCTGATTGGCATGTCACCATATTCTAATTTTTTGAGATAGTGAATTGGTGGGTTTTTGTTAAATGTGAGCCAAAATCATCACAATTAAAAGAACCAAAGACTTAAACTACTTCAGTCTGTGTGCATTGAATTTATTTAATACACGAGTTTCACAATTTGATTTAAATTACTGAAATAAATGAACTTTTCCACGACATTCTAATTTATTGAGATGCACCTGTATATATATATATATATATAATTTTATTTTATTTATTTTTTTAAATTATGAAACCAACATGGACACAAAGATTTTGACAAATTTGACACGTCTTAACCCTTGAATGCGTATGTAACTTCACCCCCCTTAAATGCATATGTGGGTCAAAAAACACCCAGGTGAAATATACAGTATAAGTACAATGAATGGACTAGGATAAAATGTTTTTTTGTTTTGCTTTTTACCAAAAAGTTTTTTTAAATAAATTGTTGTAAAACCTTATATACTCTGTATTGCCGTATGACACTATATTTCCATATTACTCTATGTAGCAGTATTTGTTGTTCGGCGTGGTGAGGCGTACAGAAAAAAAGAAAAGTTGCAGGTTTAAATACACTAATAAGTGGTCCTGGAGTTATTACTATAGTTCCCTTGACCTGAACTAGACATTTAACCTCAGGTTGCTCCATGAAGACTGTCGCTGTAATGGGTGTAATATCAAGAACTTTGGAAATAAGCATCGGCTGATTTCTATACTTGCATACAACACATAAATATAAACGTGAACATGGTATTTAGCATATATTTTATTATATAACAACTAGAAACTGGAATCAATATGAAAACACATATGGGTCATATACTAGGATCCACATATGCGTTCTGCAGTGATGCAAATTCTCTGATAATTCAAAAGAAAAAAATGTAACAATTAAAAAAAAGTCTGTTCACATTATATAAGAAACCTTAATTGAGGAATACCTGGAGTGGAAGATCAAAAGAACAATTCATGTAATTATGCCTCAAAAACTAGATGCTTGGTCATTTTTGACCCATACACTGTAAGCACTTTAGGGTTAAACAAGATTTTTTTTTTTTTTTTTCCAATTTGGAATGCTCAGTTCCCAATGCACTCTAAGTCCTCGTGGTGGCGTTGTGACTCGCCTCAATCCGGGTGGCGAAGGATGAATCTCAGTTGCCTCCGCGTCAACCCGCGCATCTTATCATGTGGCTTGTTGAGCGTGTCACCGCGTAGACGTAGCGCATGTGGAGGCTTCACGCGATTCTCCGTGGCATCCACCCACAACACACCATGCGCCCCACTGAGAGCGAGAACCACATTATAGCGACCACGAGGAGTTTAACCCAACGTGACTCTACCCTCCCTAGCAGCCGGGCCAATTTGGTTGCTTAGGAAGCCTGGCTGGAGTCACTCAGCACGCCCTGGATTCAAACTTGCAACTCCAGGTGTGGTAGTCAGTGTCTTTACTCGATGAGCTACCCAGACCCCCTTAAACTAGATTTTTAAAAGATTTCTCATTTTTATAATCTTACACAATGTTATTTGTCAATGGCCAATACATGTCATGAAGAGATTATTCTGATAGTAACAACATTTATGCCAGAGATTGTTGTGATATACTGTAAATGTGGTGCTTTTGTCATTAACACTAAGAACTTCAAAATGTCATTGGAAAATGGGAAACCATAAAAGAAAAAAACAAAACAGACAATCGAAACAGTGGAGTATTTCAGCATGCATCTCAGAAACAACATTTTGATGCAAACTTTCAACATTCAAATAGTTTTCCATTACCTTTGTTTATCCTATACCTTATGGTCAGGGTTGGGGAGTAACAGAATACATGTAACGGGATTACATATTTAAAATACAAAATATAAGTAACTGTATTCCACTACAGTTACAATTTAAATCATTGGTAATTAGAATACAGTTACATTCAAAAAGTATTTAGATTACTGAAGAAATTACTTTGCATTTTATTGTAATTTGTTTTATTTAATATTTAGTCCTTTCAGATGGAAAACATTTATACATATAAATGATGTGATCCAAAGTGCATTTAAACAGCGGTGAAACACTTTCTTATGATGTGTTACATTCATACGAGCAGACAGAGAAGTAAGTTTGAAGGAAGTTTAGAGCAGAAGAAATATAAATAAACCTTGTGTAAATTGTCAGCTTTACGCTAAGCTAAAATGCTATTTCTTGCCATTTTACATGCACATGTTACCAGGCACGATCATATTTTTTTATCAAGACAATTCACACTGGATCATAATTTCTTTTTTTCTAGTAAGACCTTTGATATTAGGGCAAAAATCGTATTCTTGATAATAATTTTTGTATTTTTTTTCCCTGTAAAAATATCTAAAAATCTTTAAAACAAGATCAATTTGATTGATCTTGTTTTAGAAACAACACTGCATAAGATATTTAGGTTTTTCAGAGAATGTATTTTTAACGTGTATTTTGTCTTACTGTACTGGCAGAGTTTTTATAGTCAAAACGAGTGAAAAAATCTACCAGTGCTGAAGAAGTAATCCAAAGTATTTAGAATATGTTACTGACCTTGAGTAATCTAATGGAATACGTTACAAATTACATTTTACAGCATTTATTCTGTAATCTGTAGTGGAATACATTTCAAAAGTAACCCTCCCATCCCTGATTATGGTTGGTTCAATACTAAAGAAAGACATCTTTGTTACCATCTTTCAGACAACATCCCAACAACGTAAGCTTTCATTAAAGCTACACTATGTAACTTTTGGCCCTCTAGCGGTTAAAAAAATAAAACTGCATGCGTCTTGTGGAAGAACATTGTTTTGGTAATGACGTAAATTGTGCTTTGGCTCTGCTCCTCTGAATGTGGTTCGAGGCACCAGTCTACACATGGATACAGGACATCTTATCAGAGTGAGTGGACAAATGATAAAAGAAAGAAAGGAAAAGACTGATATCTGAAAACCTGTCATCTGAGCAGGTAAGTGCCATATCTTATGCTGTTGTTTTGACTTATTGGAAACATTGATGTTTTGAAATAAATGATGTTACAAAAGTAAGGCAACGTTTGTAAACATTAGACATAATGATTGATAGTCTGATAAGGTCACACGTTGTAAAGTTTTTATAACTTCAGGATATTCTGGCCAAACAGACCACGGTAGTAACTAATATATGTGGTCAACATCATTTCAAGACTCACATGTCCTTGGCAAGCCTAGGACTAAAGGATTTATTTATATAAATTACAGACGTGTGTGTGTGATTACACAATTACACATAAACCATGTCAATAAAATATCTTACCTGTAGAGTAAGAAAAAAGCCATCTCTGGGTCACTTTTAAATCCTTTCTGTTGTCGCCACCTCTGAAAAGCCAAACCGATGTTGATTTGGGTTTTATTATGGACTTTCCCTTTTTGCTTGTAGACTCTGCTCTGTTCAGGGTTTCTTTGTTTTTACAATCAGTGATTCTCCGGAGGTTTGCCGTTTTGAATGATACATGGTAAATTTTTCTTGTTCGTTGTGACAACAAACTTTCAGCTTCACGCTACTCCCACACCAAACATGCGCTACAGTAGCCGGAGCTTAGTTTCTCTGTGTAGGGATATGATGTGAACGTCTATGGGCGAATGACGTATGTATGCAATTTCCCGCGAAATCCGTCCCTACAGCTCTAAAATATAAATCAAGTGAATTTGGGTAAAGTAAATACATGGTTTGGAAGTTGAATTTTTGTTGCACTCTCTCATTAATAACACTGTTATTTTTTTTAACAAAAAAACAAAGTTACATAGTGTAGCTTTAATTAGCAGTAACAACAAGATAATGTGTCTATGGTGGGGGTTATCAGACTTGGAGTTCAAGTGCGCGCTCTTGGGAAGGGTCGCTCCCAAACGTGCTCGTTCCCGCCGAGACACGTGATGACGTCTCACACCTCTCGCTTCTCAAAAGATATTCCACTTTGCTGTTCTGGCGGACAGTAAAGATGGCGACAGAGCTGACAGTGTTTACGAATACCCGGAGAAGATGACGACGATAAGATTAGTAACTTTCGAGCCGCGGCGTTGACAGTGCTCCTTTTAAAGTCTTCCCGAAAACGCTTGCTAACTTGTTGACTTTGGTGGCAGTTGATCGGATCTAACGGGCACAACCGGCTGTGGCTCTAACATGGAGGATATCAACTCAAACATAAACGCGGACTTGGAGGTGCGGAAGCTCCAAGACTTAGTGAAGAAACTCGAGCAGCAGAATGCGCAGCTCCGGAGCCGATCAAGCCTGCTGTCTTCCTCTTCCTCGGGCGGAATGTCGGGGAACACCAGACCCGTGAGCGCCGGGTACGATTCCCCGGGAGCGGCAACGGCGGGACTCGCCGGGTTCACTGGGGTGGGGTTCGGCGGATCGAGGTGTTTCGGTGGGCTTTTGGAGAACTCGCGGCTGAGCCCCAGACGGTCATATCACGGCAGCAGTTACGGAGGGGGATATGACAGTGACAGCGCTTCTTGTGCCACCTCCAACACGAGTGTCACGTCTTATTACAACGATTCGCTGGATTATATCGCGGACGGGGAAACTTCGGTGCTGGACGAGGTGGAGATCCTCGATCTGGAGGACATGGATTGCCTGTACGAAGAAGAAGACAGCTGGTGAGTACTGGCAGGCGGCTGTTAGAGAGGTGCAAGCTTCGAAACTCACACACCCTTCATGCGTTTCACTGTTGGACAGGCGAGAGCAGCTGTGTGCAGACGCCACAGAAAATGACGAGTCTTTGGAGGAATGTGCTTGATGTATCGTTACAGATTATTACATTTACTGCATTGGATAAGCCCCACTGTAGCTTTGGCAAAGGGCTGGTGTTAGTTTCCGTTTGTTCAATCTGTTGACTGCAGTACGACTGTCACTGATGATGATCATCCGGTTGGCATCTCTGTTTAACGTGATTAGTGTCTGACGTCTATCTGTCAATGGCTGTCTCGAAACCAGGTGAGCTGCCTACCTTGACAGCTTTATGTGGGCATTACTGGCTCGTTCTGGAAACACAGTTCATGTGTTGCTACAAGCAACAGTTTGCTGACTGGAATGATTCAGTTGGCAACACCCCATGGGCAGTCTGGGTTTCTGAAGGGTGGATCATTTTCATCATCCCTTCAGTTCATTTCAGTATCAAGTTGGGTTTAATTTTTTATTTTTTTTCCCAAGACTCTGATTTATAGTTGGGTGATTCTCATGAAACTTGTCAAGTCCCATTTTACTCCAATGTCCATATAATTAAATAAGAAGTGATATTTTGCATATAGAAAATGAAGCCTATTTTTAGGGCTGTTAGATTTTTATTTTTATTTTGTGACATTATTTTAATGACAGTTGTGCACATTTTACCCCACACATTTTATTACCGCATCACAAAAGAAAGGTCATTATTATATTCTCATTACACGTATTTCATTATTTAGATTTTAACTAAAAGAATTCTTGTACAACAGCATCTTTTTTTCTGTCATACTGTGAAATGACAGTTACGGTAATGAGAATCAGCATTGAAAACAGTGGGAATAGTAAAGTATAACGTCCGGACACAATACGTTAATGAGAATTGTGGGTAAAATCTGCTGCTTAAAGGGATAGTTCACCCATAAAAGAAAATTCTCTCATCATTTACTCACCTTCATGCCATCCCAGATGTGTATGACTGTCTTTCTTTAGCAGAACACAAATGAAGATTTTTGGAAGAATATCTCAGCTCTGTAGGTCCATTTAATGCAAGTGAATAGTGGCCAAAATTTGTTTTTGGATCGGTTTCTTTTTCAAAATTGTGCTTGAGTGTGCTTTTCCTGCATGCCTTAACCTACTGAAACGTTAGATTACATCCGTGGGTATCATCACAAGAGGGAAGACTAACTTTTCACAGATTACATATCAATGATCCTGAGCAACTGAAGCTGTGGCTGCTCGCTGACTCAATACACCCATTGAGTCACTCAAAATATTGAGTGTGTGCAGTGAACATTTTTCCCCTGCTGATTTCAGACCAGCCGAGGGATCCGATGATATCCACATACCAAAGGCAGTTTGAACTCCACCCTCGTGACAGCTGTTTGGAAGCAAAAAAATTTAGTAAAAAAAAGTTTTAAATATTGATCTATTTCTTACACCCAGTGTTTCGCTTCTGAAGATATTAATTAATCCACTGGAATCGTATGGATGACTTTTATGCTGGCTGTATGTGCTTTATGGAGCTTCAAGATTTTGGCACCCATTCACTTGCATTGTGAGAACCTACAGAGCTGAAATATTCTTCCAAAAATCTTCATTTGTGTTCAGCAGAAGAAAGTAATAAACATCTGGGATGGCATGAGGGTAAGTGACAAGAGAATTTTCATTTTTAGGTGAACTATCCCTTTGTGTCCTGAAAATAATTTCAAAATGCATAGTCTTTTTGGTCCTAAATATAGGCTTTTCTTTTCTTTATGCAAAATGTGATTAAATAGGGTTTTTTTCATAGTAGTAGTCATCATAGTAGGTACTGCTTTTGTTCACATTCATATTTTTTAAATAAATGGATTTACTGTATAATGCGCTAATACAGTAAAAAAAAAAATTAAAAAAATGACTGCTACGGTAATGAGATTATGAGAATCATCATTAAAAGCATTGAGAATAGTAACCTAATAGTAAAATGCAGGACACATTACGGTAATGAGAATTAGAGGGAAAATGTGCTTGAAAGTGTCCTGAAAATGTCACAATGCAAAAAATCTTAATGGTTCTGAATGTGTAACTGTTTTGATAACATTAGGCATTTCATTAATATCATGTGGACAGTGGTGAATGATCAGACTCCGGTCGCTGCCATCTCACTTGACGCCGAAAAGGCATTTGATATGGTAGAATGGGACTATCTTTTTAAGATTTTGGAAATGTATGGGTTCGGGAGTACATTTATTGGTTGGATTAAGTTACTTTATAGACATCTGGTAGCGGCGGTACAAACAAATGGATTAATTTCAGATTATTTTACTCTGGATAGGGGCACCCGGCAGGGTTGCCCTCTTTCCTCGTTATTGTTCTGTCTTGCCCTGGAACCATTAGCAGCCACGATAGTGGGGGAGGATGATTTTCCAGGGGTGCTGGCGGGAGGTGTGGGCATAAACATTTGCTTTTCGCAGATGATATTTTATTATTCATCTCTGACCCCACTAGATCTATGCCTTGCCTCCACAGAATTATTAATTCCTTTTCTAAATTCTCAGGATACAGAGTCAATTGGTCTAAATCTGAAGCTTTGGCTTTGACAGCGTACTGCCCAGTAGCGGCTTTTCAGCCAGGCGCCTTCCAGTGGCCCAACAGGGCATTCATTATTTGGGGATTTTATTCCCAGCAAATTTGTGTGATTTAGTCAGTTAATTTTGACCCTTTATTAAAAAGGTTTTCGAGCGATGTGGGCAGGTGGGCTTCATTACATTTATCTATGAATGTGAAAGTTAATGTTATTAAAATGAATTGTATTCCAAAATTCAACTACCTGCTACAATCTCTCCCTGTAGATGTCCCCCTCTTTTATTTCAAGCAATTTGATATAATAGCGAAGTCCTTCATTTGGAATGGTAAGCGTCCCAGATTACATTTCAGTAAATTACATAGGCCGATTGATAAAGGTGGGCTAGGCCTACCCAAGATTTTTGTTTTATTATTATGCATTCAGTCCCAGACATTTGGCTCATTGGTCACTTCCACCTGAGAGAGCCCCTCCCTGGTTTTGTATTGAACAGGAAGTTCTTGTCCCTATTTTGCCATTATAAAGCCTTTCTATCAGACTAACCGGAGAAGTTAAGTCACACCCCGTTATCTCGCATTTGCACTCGGTATGGACAAAAGTGTCCAGAGTGTTTAATTCGGACATTTATTTAAATGTTGCCTCGAGCATATGACTGAACCCAAAATTATATATTAATAAGTCCCCTTTTTGCTGGTCAGAGTGGATCGGGAGGGGGGTTACTACACTCGGTGACCTGTATGAGAGTGGAGTGATGAGATCTTTTGAAAATATGATTCAACATTTTAGGATTCCCAGATCTCAATTCTTTAGGTATTTACAGCTGCGCCACCTGCTTTGTACTATTTTTGGGAGCAGCATACACCCCCCTAAAGCGGCAGACACTCTGAGAGTGGTGATTACTGCTTTTGGAAAAGGTCATGAGGCATCAGTCAGTGTATTACTCCCTGTTAATTCAGAGTCTGGGGGCCAGAGCTTAAATTTCTCTTAAGAGATTATGGGAGAAAGATTTAAACTTGGTATTGGAGGAGGCTAGGATTTAAAAAAAACAAACATCAAGTCTGTAACTAGAGATGCAAGGGTGCGCCTTATGCAATTCAAGATTTTACATTGATTCTATTGGACCACCTCTAGATTGTATAGGCTTGGTCTTAAAGACACACCCACCTGCTGACGATGCCAATCAGAAGATGGGGACACAGCTCATGTTTGTTGGTGGTGTGTTAAGATCCAAGAAATTTGTCTGAGGGTTCAGAGTTTTATGTGTGACGTGTTGGGTACTCAAATTTCATTTTGCCCCAGACTCTATATTTTAGGCGATGGGGCGGTCATTGATGTAGGGGATAAATGCATGAAGAATTGGGTCCTGGCCGGTGTTATGATAGGGGATGGAAGTCGGCTGGAGCGCCCTCGTTTCGTGATTGGTACGCGGAGATGGGCAGGGTAGCGACATTTGAAGAGTTGTCATATAAAAGGCTAGGCAACATAGATTTGTTCATTAAGAAATGGGGCAGCTATTTAGCCTTTTTAGAATGCTCTCGGGGAGGGACAGTGGAGAGAGACTTGTTGTTTTAAATGTGTGTGTTGCAACCTTTTTGTTTTTGAATGTATACTTTTTATGTTTTTTTTATGTTTCTAAATATTTTATGCTGTTTTATTGTCTGTTTGTGTGTCATTATCAATTGGCATTTGATCATTGGGGTGCCTGTTTGTGTCAGATGGGGTGTGGGGTGGGTTCATGTTCGGGGGGAAGGGTTGTAAAGTTATATAATTTGATTCCAAATATGTTTTTTTTTAATTTGTTATATGGAATCAATTAATTGTTAATAACAAAAATGGTTCTTAATGTAGTCAATATATACCATTTATTTATTGATGTATTTTGTGTTAGTTTGGGGTTAAATATGACCAGGACCCTTTGTCGTTACAGGTTTCGTGAGAATCACCCAAATCTGAATAACAGCCATGGTGTCATACTTCAACATTGATATTTAAATCACATACAAATTAGGCATTTGCATCTATATCTTATTTAGGCCTCAGACAGACTCAACAGATCGGCTCCACTAGATGTACATACTTTTCTGCATCGTATATTGCTGCAGAAATGTTTTAAATCATGCAAAATATTCAGATAAATGCTCAAACGATTGATCGTTTGCTCTGGGAAACAAATGATTAAAAAACAGATGACACTAAATGACAAAAATCCTAATATTCAGTATGACTGAAAACAGCACATCCCAATGAATGTGTATCCTGCTTGTCACCTTCTTGTGTGCTTTAGTTCTTTTGAAAATAATGGATCAGTATTGGTTAAATGTTGGAAAGTAGGTTGTGCTCTATATACTGTATGTAGATCTTTAATCATTTATCTGCGATGTGGCTTCTGTTCTTTACTGTATGCCTTGTGAACATTATCCTGTTGCCCTCTGTTTTGGCTGCCTCCATGCAGTCCCAGTCAGCAGCTTCTTATCAGTTTTTGAGCTTGTGTGGATCTAAGTCAGTGTGTAATCCGTTGTTTGTGTTTACTTGAATCAGTGTCTGTAAGATTCTGTGGTTTAGTTCAATTTATCCAGACTTTCCTCTCAGAATGCTGTAATCTTGACACTTGATCGTGTTTAGTCAGATATTTTGTTGTGGAAGCAGAATGCTGGGGAATCCCTGCAACAGCTGGACTGCAGCAGATGAATGAGCTCACTTTAGAGAAAAAAAAAACACCTGTTAAAGCACTAAAAATAATATCATTAGATTTACGCAAGAGTTGGTAGGACTAGAACATGTACCTACTTTTTTTTTTTTTTTTGATTTGGAATGCCCAATTCCCAATGTGCTTTTAAGTCCTCTTGGTCGTGTAGTGATTCGCCTCAATCCAGGTGGCGTAGGACGAATCCCAGCTGCCTCCACGTCTGAGAATGTCAACCCGTGCATCTTATCACGTGGCTTGTTGGGCGCGTTGCCACGGAGACATAGCGCAAGTGGAGGCTTCACGCCATCCACCACGGCATCTGCGCTCAACTCACCACACGCCCCACCGAGAACGAACCACATTATAGTGACCACGAGGAGGTTACCCCATGTGACTCTACCCTCCCTAGCAACCGGGCCAATTTGGTTGCTTAGGAGACCTGGCTGGAGTCACTCAGCATGCCCTGGGATTCAAACTAGCGAACTCCAGGGGTGGTAGCCAGCGTCTTTACCACTGAGCTACCCAGGCCCCGAACATGTACCTACTTAATGTATCAAACCAAACAGATCAGAATTAATTACAGCAAAGTGGGTATGTAATTAATTTAATTATCTTAGTCATAGTGATGGAAGGATAAGAGCATGTTGTGTTCCCTTGTTTTGTATTGGATTTAGATGGATCTTAGAATGGATTTTAAATGGTGTTTAAAGTCACACATTTGATTCATATGGGTCTCAGGCTAATCAATCCCTTTTCAAGGCATGCTGTTAGCGAATATGTTGACAAGTTAAGAAGATAATGTGTTTTTAATTGTGTTGAATCAATGAACATGTGACATAAGCAGTCAGTGCACATCAAAACAGCTCTCAAAATCAGATCTTTGCTTTGTTTCTTTCTTGTTTCTTTCGCCTTTCAGGAGAATGGCTTGCCTCCTCTCCTTTTCTCTCTCTGTGAAAAGGATTATCCTAACTGCCAGTTTTGCTAAATGAATCTGGTTGGTTCTGTGCCATACCTGTAAACTCCCTTTTTACTAAACAAAATGGTTTGAGTCAGTCCGACTTTCACTACAGCCAATGACATCAATAGACTTCGTTTCCATCTAATACGTGACAGTTACTTTCTTCTGTCACACACAACAGCTTCCTATCATGTTTACACACTCTACTGATTGAATAAGTTTAGGTAAGGGGTTTGGGGTAAGGGCATAATATTAATAAACATGTCCTTAATGCCTCGTGCGTGGAACTCGCACTTACTTCTGCATTAGGCATCCGGGAATTTACACATGATGAAGTTGTACGAGTTTATGCGAACAACATCGTGTGAGACCATACGAAATAGCCAGCTCGTAAATTATGTATGAATTTTCATGAGATCTGGTTGTCAATTCTTGCTATGAGGTGATCCACAAAAACAGCTGTCTTTGTCTGAGCTAGACTGTAAACAAGTTTCATGCGGTGTTGCTGTTCTGTCTATTATTTTGTCTCCTTGATCAGCTGACCTGAACAGTGCCGCACCAGAGCATTCATGCAGCCCTTTAATTCAGTTTTCAGTGACTAAGCAAAGCTGCTTTGGCTCTCACAATATTAAAGAGCTGCATACAGAGTGCAGTTTACACCTTACACTGAAGATCAGAGAAACTTTTATCGGGCCAGTTGGCAGATGGCCACTTTTTATTTGAAGGGGTGCATTTCTGAATAGGCCAACACTAATCGAGGCATCTTAAAACTTCACCACTCAGTTTCTTCATTAAATGTTTGTGTGCAAGATTTGTAATGAGAGCATGTTTATTCCATGCAACTGACATCTGGCTTGTGTTTCTGTAGGTTGTACGAGGCAAAGTTGAACAGTCCTCTGCAAAAAGCCTTGAGTCCCATAATGTGGTGCAGACAAGCTCTGGATAACCCCAGCCCTGATATGGAGTCTGCCAAACGATCTCTCATACACAGACTCGACCTTACCATGTCAGGTATCAAACACACATTTTATTTCTCTGTCTTACAAAACTTAAACATTTGGTTTCCTGCAGTTTTGAATATTGCTGTTTTGTGAATTCTTCCAAAGTCTTTTTTAGCAAGTCAGTTCCTTGTTAGCCATCTTTGGAATGCTCCCGGGCAGCTCAGGCTTCGGACAAATCATGCTTCAGCTACACTAATAATTTTCCGGTTGCAAGCGCATTGATTTTTCTACCTGTACAGCTCTCATCCACAGTGGAATGGAGTGTTCCTTCACCAAAAATGCTTTTGAATTTGAGACTTTCACACACTTTGGAAAATTATGAGGTTAGGAAACAGAAAACTGAGTTTCCAACCAAAGACATATCAGTGTGGAGATGGCATCAGTAATGTTTTCCACCATTTGGAATCATTTTCCAGGAAATGTATGTGATGTTTATTTAGTTAGTTACATTATAGTTTTTCAAACATAATAAATAATTCTTTTTTTTTCTTCTTTTTTTTGGGAAAGTAAAAATATGTAAAAAATTTAAATATATATTTTCTGACACCTTTTTATATATGTTGCTAAAAATATTTTTAATATATTTAAATCTGAATGGAGTGGACGAGCAAGAAATATGTAATGTTGAACCTATTCAAGCTAATATCTTCCACTTTTATACTACAAGTGTCATGACTTTCTATCTGTGTTGATTTTATTCAAACCCGTCACTTCCTCTTTTTCAATCTCAGTTCTTCCTTTCCTCCATCTATTTTCTCTCTTTTGCCCTCTACCCATCCACTGTGCTCCATTTTATCTCTGATTCTCTCTCTTCCTTGCTGTGATCAGTCTGTCACCGTGTGTGCATAGGTTTTTAACATGTGGCATTGCAGTACAATGGGCTAAATCCTTGTTTTTGAGAGCCTCTACATTTGTGTGCCAATTCGTCAATCTCTCCTCTAATTATAGGTAGAGAAGAGTTATGACAGGTTTCACTTGTCTTATTTGTAGTCAGGATGGCTATTGCTGTTTTTAGTCAGGTATGCCCAAGTGACATGACTTAAATTGAGAAGACATGTCTTGGACTGGACTGTCCACTCTCCACCGTACTGACATGTGACCGCCTAACCAAGACTTTCACAACGCACACTGTTACATCACACACTTTATACATTAACATATTGTACACAAATGTCTTAAACTCTGGAATATGTCTTTTGTAAGGTCAGTAAAATGTAGAAAAGGTCTACAGACACACATCAAGTGATCTAAAAGGTTCTTTTGAGTGACTGTTACTTTTATCATCAAAGATAATTCTTGGCATTTTTCTGCACTTGACTTTGCTTTCTAAACTGGCATCACCTTGAGTGACATTACAGATAACTCCCAGATCATAGATCAGAGTTTTCCATTAAAAGATCCAATTTGCAGTGTCAACCTTTGATTACCATTTGGAATGGGTCCAGACAGATGGGTGTATGATGTCATTGTTGTAAATGAAATTGTAATGGCATCATAGTGCAGACAGCAGAATGTCATCCTTTGAATGCTTTCCATGTCACATTTCCAAGATAAGGTGGAAGGAAAAAAGAGAGTTATTATTTTTTATGACTTGCTTAGTTAATTTATGTACAAACAACCTGCAGAAGACAGTTGATTGAGATACTAATAATAGAATTTCATTGTGTTTTGATAAAGCAACAAAAGATCTCTCAATAAAAGAAATCTCATTCACTTACTTTCCTGTGTAAAGCTCAAACAGACCCATTGCTAGCGGGTATACACTCCATGCTGACTGTGAAGGGTGTGTAGTGTGGTTTCCAGGTTACCTGAGTCATCACTGGTACCCTGGAGCCTTTGCCAAGACAGTGAAGAGAGCCAGTGCAGGTGTGTGGGATGCATGTGAAATCTCCATCCTATTGGACACACCTTTCAGCTCCTTTTATCTCTCTCTCATTGCTTGTTTCTTTCTTTTTCTTTCTTTTCTTTGTTTATTTTTGCCCTTTACACTTTAAACTGCTTACTGCTGCAGAGTGCATAAGAGTGTGTGTGTGTGAGTGTGAGAGAGGGAGAGAAAAAGAACAAGAAAGAAAGACAAAAGAACATGTTTGCACAGATCAATGAATTCCACATCTAACTGAAGAGTCTGTTGAATATTTGGCCTGCACTTTTATTAGCTTTTTTAATTCATTGTCAAAGCAGGTTTATTGTCTTTTATTTCCTTTGTGGTTGGAGAGGAAACGAAATACAGTGACTTCTGGAGCCATGGTGCAGTTACAGACCATGTGACGCAATACATGCTAGTAAGCACAATGTCTGGTAGATGCATTAGCAATGAATACAGTCACTTAATTATACAGTACTTGTAGTGTATGAGTATTTAGAAAATATATCGAAGTGCTTCTTCGCTCAGAGTCAAAAAATGTTCTAAACAGTTGAGCAACGGCATGCTGTTTGCGAACATTCAGACACCCGCCATGCTGGGGGAGGCGTTTAGATAATATTTCAGCTTTGTTGGTCCTCACAATGCAAGTTAATGGTGACCAGAAGTCACAAGGTCCAAAAGGGACATAAAGGCTGCATAAAACTGATCCATAACTCCAGTGGTTAAATCCATGACTTCAGAAGTGATAGGTGTGGGTGAGAAACGGAGAAATATTTAATATTATATTTATACTGCATATCTACACTTTCACTTCCACATTTTGGTGTGGAAGTGATTTTCACATTCAGCCACATACTAGTCGGGGCTGGTCAAAGGTAGAGATTCATAGGAAAAAAAAAAGGATATTGCTTCTGAAGACATTGATTTAACCACTGGAGTCATGTGGATTACTTTTATGCTGCCTTTATGTCCTCTTTGAAACTTCTCAAAATTCGCTTGCATTGTAAGGATGTACAAAGCTGAGAAATTCTTTTAAAAATCTTTTTTTGTGTTCTGTAGAAGAAAGAAAGTCATACACATCTGGGATGGCATGAGTGTGAGTAAATGATGAGAGAATTTTTAAATAAAATGCAATTGATAATGTGTAATTTGTCTTGTTTACATTCTGCATTCATGAGGCTAATGCGCTGACAACCTGTATGCGGCCATGTATGCACCGGTTACACTCTTAATGTAATTTATAATGAGACTGATACTACATCAAAGATGAGTGTAAAAAAAAGTGTTAATGGGCAGAATACAGTCAAAACAATAATGAATCTTACTTTGGGCAGATGTATGAATGGTTTTCAACTGCAAACGCTGCATGAGTGAAGCAGAATAGCAAACAACAGAGTGAATAGGCACTTAAGAGTATTTGAGTAGATTTGATACCTTTCGTAGACTAATTAAAAATATCGCATAACATGGTCTTGGAAAATGGCTCTACAGAAACAATCGTACAGATGCAGTTAAGTTTGTACCGGCTCGCTAATAACTGAAGAACGTAAATGGAATTAGTTGTCAGCCTCAAAATAGGTGGAGCTCCATGTCACACCTTAAAGTTTTAAGTTTACCTTAAAGTTTGCACTGGCAAGCTATTACAAACCACCGAAACATGCTCAAAAACACCTTTGTTTTCAGGTGTGAGCTTCATTAACATAATCGGCAGCCAGGGAAAGGGAGACGAAGAGCGCTTTAGCGTCTACCAGCGGGAGGTCATCAGTCACTTGACCGTCGGGACTCCCTGCTTAGTTAATGGCTTGAAAAGTGAAAAGCACATCAGGCTTGCTTGAAAAAAAAATAGTTCTTTCGCCGAGGCGGGCTCTTGTGTTTCTTCAAGTCACCAATGAGCTTCTTCTTTTACTGAAGAACTGACAAGACGTAAAGCTATGGACAAAGGTGTTCTACGGCTAGGCTCAATGGGATAAATACACAATCAAACACTTTCACAAGGTAAATTAACTCCATAAATCACATCCTAAATAACTCTATTTCAATTGTTTATGCTCACACTGTACTCCTGTTCAAGTTTCTTGAAAAATGGGAGAAAATTTGTGATTATAAATTATATAATTATATATTATATGCTTATAAATTGATAAAAATAAAAAAAAATTCCAATTAAAAATTAACATTTCCCCCAACATTTGTGTATGTATTTTTGTGACACACTGAGTTACTGCCTATGTAGAGCATTCTAAAACGGTCCCTTTTGAGATTCAGTGTTAGTTAAGATGCTGCCTTGGAAGGCAGCAAACAACATTGCATCTCACTAGGTTTTATAACAGAGCCACGGAGTTGGCTTTGAGCTGGATGCTTTTGTTCTAACTTTATAACTATGTTGTAATTTGCACTGAAAAACATTTAGACAGCAGATCTATTGCAGTGGGTTTGCAGTGTCTGTTTTGCTAGCTATGGTAACCCATCCCAGGGCTTCACACTTCCCTCAGAAATGCAAACAATCCCATAAGGTTGAAGTCATTACCATGGTTACATAACTCATTGGACTTGAGGAAAAAGGGAGAGACTGAGGTTCAATAGAAAGAGGTTTTCTTAGAGTTTAAACTTGATCACATGTTCCACTCACAAAATAAGCCTCTGTTTTCTGCCTTTGATTCTTCTCATTTTCTGCTTATTGTTTAAACATCATTGCCGATATTAATTGTGTTAATCCAAATCCAAATATTTATTGGACAAGTTTTCAGATTCAAATCCGTAAGATCAGGGCTTGCAAAACTTTTGCATTCCCCTTAGCCAAGAACATTCACTCTTTTTCTGTAACCTCAACTTGACCCTGCAATCAAAGTCACTATCTCAACCTGGTTAGACATTTGGGATTACACTCTGTTTCTGTTTCGATATCTTTTTTCCTCTTTTTACTTTTCGTCTACAGCTCAGTCTTATCCAGTTTACTTTCAACATCACTCTTCATGTATCCTTGCATTCACAGTCATTCTTCATATTCTCTTATGTCTGTTTTTTTTTTTTTTTTTATCACTGTGTCATCTATGGCTCCTTGTGTAAATTGTTCTCAGCTTTTGGTGTTATTCATATGGTTCATCTGTGTTTGTCCTTAAACAGCCCATATTACTCTGACCTTTTGTTACTATGGGGCTTTCTCTCTGCCCAAAATGGGTCATGTTTGACAGACAGAGGTCAGTAGACGTTTAAGCCCAGGTTCCTTATCCTGTAATGAGCTCTACTGTCTTATTAGCCTACATTTTCCATGCCAAGAAGAAAAGTGCAGTTGGTTAAGGATCTTCTTAGTACTTTTCATTGTCAGCATTTTCTAAGGTCTGGCGAAGTTGTGACCAATTTGTTGTCCTACGTTTCTCTATTTCTGTATTTCTGTCTGAGAGGTACACACAAAACCAGAATTGCAAACTGCATGCAAAGTAGTGCCAATGGAAAGAGAGCTTGAGTGAGTCAAACCATCTGATGGACCGGAACAGAATGGCCATTGGTTTGCTCCAGCTGCATATGTGGAGTTAATGACATCATTAAAGATGGAAAAGACTATGGGTATTTCTGTTCTGGCTCGGATGCTGCTTGCATAGTTAAAATTGGAAAACAGACCGCATGCTCTGATATAATTGACTAATATTGGACAGTATAGCCATAAATAGGTAGGTTTTATGGAACAGTGCTAGGGTACTTGTATTGAATTTATAGCAGGATGCCCAGGGATTGGTAGTTTTTATATAGGAAAGTATGTCTGGGTACAGGTGAAGTGAGATGAAATTTTATTAATGTCATCATAATAGAGCGCAACTGTCTGGTTCCGGAAGTGAAAATCCCATTCATTTTGTCCATATGAGAATTGACTTGACTTAGAATTGACAGGCTTTTCTGTGTAAAGACGTGTTAAGTCAGCAGTTTTAGGCCAGAATAAATTACAATATGGACCAGACTTAGCCGATAGTCGAAGGTCTGACTTGTGAGACTACGTTGTTTCAGGCTAGGTTTTAAGGACTAGTCTAGTTTCAAGACACAAAACACTTCAAGAGTGCAAAACACTCACACCATGACACACTTTGTGTGTCAGTTTTGTATGTGGCCATGTTTTTATGTATTAACAATCCTTCACCCCTAATACCTAGTCTGTTTGTAGTTAGTGTTTTATCCAATGTGTTGACATATGATGATACTAAATGTCCTTGATGCTTATGTCCTAACAGTCTGGTGTTAGTGGCTTATGGCTGTTTCAGCATCACTGATCAGGGCTCTTTGTGTCATTCCTGATTTATTTTAGTCCCTGCTGAATAAGGGCAGACCTCCCTCCTGGCTTCCCTTTTAACACAAACACACACAAGAACATACACAAATACACAAACAGAACTGTCAATCAGCTGATGGTCAGAAGTCATCTCCTGCAGTGGTTTGCATACTGATGAGCTGAAGGGAAGCCGCTGCGGACATGTAACATTGCTTCTTTACATTCCAACTTTCAGTTTAGAAATGGGATGTGATTCAACAAGAGATGTCTGCTACAAGTGAGGACTAACTAAAACAATAGTTTATTAAGGACTTTCTTTCTAGGTTAGAGAATTCATCTTCATGAGCATTCATTATCTAAAGTCTAGTCATTGTCTAAAGGGACAGATGCTTTCAAGATCAAAAAACAACAAAAAAGTCCAATAAAAGTTGGCCATATGATGTTCGTGCCAAATTCCAAGTCTTCTGAAGACATATGATAGCTTTAAATGAGGAACAAACCGAAATTTAAGTCATCCCCTCCACTGTAGCTCTCATATCTCATTTGCTCTCCCATATAATGACACAAGCCACATAACGATTGGTAAAAATACACTAAAACCAACGGCGTCAAACCTGGCACATTATGTCTTGATGTGCCGTCTATGTTATGTGATCTCAGTCAGTGAACCAGCAATCATGTGATAGTGTATCCACAGGGAGAAGACTTGAAGTGGGTTCTATTTTATGCTCTCTGCTCCTGAGACTGTACAGTCTCTTTCTTGGCCGATATTAAACTAATGGAGTAAAGATTCTCTAGCTGCTGGTGTTCCCAGAAGCCTGAGGAGTGTACCATCATCACTACTGCAGCTTGAACAAGAGCCTGACCTTATGAATCATAGACAACTGCATCTACAGACTCAATGGGTACATTGAGTCTCTATGTGTGAGAGAAATGACTTGCTGTTGATGCCATTTCGTTCCACTTAATGACTAAGTAAGGCTCTTGTGTGTGTGTATATGCATCTGAGAGTGAAGCATTGTCCTCTTAGACTGTGAATAGACTGTGTTGTCTGCAATGAACTGCACTCTGGCAGGGCACTCTGTATTGGCAATGCCATGTAAATAGACCCACAGAGATGCATAAGCAAACCTTATTGTGTACGTCTGCACACACAGGCATTTGTTCCTCTTTAATGAATGGTGTCTGTTTAAAGTAACAAGACAAGAAAAAGAAAAAGACAATATGCTTGCACACCACATTCAATGGAAAGCTCTTTAGTGCTCTTACTATGTTTTTGTTTCTCTTGTAGCAAATAAGCGGAGGAGTCTGTATAACAGTTCCTACAGTCCTCAAGTTGGTTACGGAAGCCCATACAGCACAAACGCAGCAAACAGTCCCTACAGCAGTGGCTTCAACTCCCCTTCATCCACTCCATCTAGAGTGCCTATCGTCAAGCAACTAGTTCTCCCTGGCAGCGCAAGTAAAGTGCTCTTCTACTCCTACCTCAGTGTCCATTTTTGGAATGGGATACTAGCTTACTACTTACTACTGAATACTGGGCCGTAGACACTGTATACTACTTACTATTACTAAAAAAAATAAAAGTGAAACAGTCTGCATCATTCCACGATTAACTTTTCAAAAAATATATATATTTTTTTTTATTCTATTTTTTGTTGTTGTTGTTTTTTTTTTTTTTTTTTTGCTTTTTGTTATCCCCTTTTCTCCCCAATTTGGAATGCCCAATTCCCACTACTTACTAGGTCCTCGTGGTGGCGTGGTTACTCTCCTCAATCCTGGTGGCGGAGGACAAGTCTCCGCTTCTGAGACAGTCAATCCGCGCATCTTATCACGTGGCTCGCTGTGCATGACACCGCGGAGACTCGCAGCATGTGGAGGCTCATGCTACTCTCCACGATCCACACACAACTTACCACGCGCCCCACTGAGAGCGAGAACCACTAATCGCGACCACGAGGAGGTTACCCCATGTGACTCTGCCTTCCCTAGCAACCGGGCCAATTTGGTTGCTTAGGAGACCTGGCTGGAGTCACTCAGCATGCCCTGGATTCGAACTTGTGACTTCAGGGTTATAATTCTATTTTGTTTAGAAATGTCTTCATACTTGGCAGTGTGATTAAAGGAATGTTCCGGGTTCAATACAAGTTAAGCTCAATCGACAGCATTTGTGGCATAATGTTGATTACCAGAAAAATGTATTTCGTCTCGTTCCTCCTTTTCTTTACAAAAAGCAAAAATGTGGGTTACAGTGAGGCATTTACAATGGACGTGAATGGGGACCAATTTTTGTAGGATTTAAATGCAGAAATGTGAAGCTTATACTTTTCTAAAAGCATTAACATTCATTCTGCTGTTAAAACTCATGTTTTATTTGAGCTGGTAAGTTGTTTAAATTGTGATTTATTTATTTTGTATTTATTTTTATTTTTTTCAGTCAGTTTAGGGTTTGTTGACATTACATCATCATGGCAACAAAGTTGTAAAACTGGCTATAACTTTACACAGAAAAGGTTAGTAAGTAATTTTATCACACTAAAACCATGTTTACATGCATATTGTTTATGTATTGTGGCTATAGTATTTTAATGAATTTGGACCCCATTCACTTCCATTGTAAGTGCCTCACTGTAACCTCGATTTTTGCTTTTTTTAAAGAAAAGGAGTAACAAGACAAAATACATTTTTGTGGTGATCAATATTATGCCATAAATGCTGTCGACTGAGCTTAACTTGTACTGAACCTGGAATATTCCTTTAAATAACAAGTGAAGAAAGATATGTTAAAAATTTCAGCTGATATTATGTCTGGTTTGTCAATCGCTCTAGAAATGAAAGTTAAATTTGAATGCATTGCATTGTGCGATGCAGTATTCTGTTTAGTGTTCCCTGTTATATGCTTAAAGACAATTTGAATACTGTGCACAGTATACATACTATACAGTGTACTGCAAGAATATTAAGAATAGTATGGTTGTATCCAATTCTAAACATAGCCAATATAACTT
Source organism: Myxocyprinus asiaticus (assembly GCF_019703515.2). Lineage (NCBI taxonomy): Eukaryota > Metazoa > Chordata > Actinopteri > Cypriniformes > Catostomidae > Myxocyprinus > Myxocyprinus asiaticus. The sequence goes on from NC_059368.1 coordinate 24,003,140, forward strand.
AAGCTGTAAACATGCAATAGCTATTCAGTGTTTTATAGATCTAGCTATGGTTATCTGTTTGAAAATGGTCAGCTTTTTCCCTTTCTTTATTATTTATAAGTGTTGAGGCATTTAATGTATTTCTTTTTTGTTGTTTTATGTGTAGGTCAGCAACGTGGATCGGCTGACAGAAACGCTCAGGCAGTGAGCCCTCAGTCCTCAGTAGACAGTGAGTTAAGCACATCAGAGATGGACGAAGACTCTGTCGGTTCATCGACCACATATAAACTCAATGACGTCACAGACGTGCAGATACTCGCCCGCATGCAGGAGGAGAGTGAGTGAGGTTGTCTTTTCAGTAGGAGAATAGATAAATTATTTTCTTACACAGTGCTTTGATTTAGTGTTGCTTGTATATTTCTTATCGCCTTTTAGTCTGTTAAAAGCTGTTATTGTTACACATTTGATTATCATGTGGCTCAAAAGAATGATAACTAGAGAGTGGCCAATATTATTGTTTTATGTCTAAAACTGATAGAGATTATACTGTTAGTTTCTGATAACCAATATGCAGAATTTGTTTTAAATTGTATATTTAAATTAGTGGTCGACCGATATATCGCCGAGGCCAATATTCTGACTTTTTTAATTATCTATTTGGTAGATTTTCTTTTTTTTTTTTTTTTTCTTGAGGGCTCCAAACATGTAAACTACCAGTCACGGTTCGTTTTGTTGTTATGTGCCATCGTTTTACAACAATAATAGACCAGTGTGCAACACTGTTGTAATTTAAACGATCTGCATATCAGAGCAGACGCGTTTGAGCTCATAATGTTAAAGTGCTCGCCTGTTTCATTCTCCCTCTCTCTCCTCAACAGTTCCCTGTAACTTTAAACTGTCTTGTCTAATGATAAAAATGCAAATATCAATCAAACTAATATCATATACTGTCTGCAAATATGTGCATATCTCATTGAAACAGATGTAATAAACAAACCTCACACAACTTGAGCAGATCCAGCATCCTGTGGAGTGCTCATTTATTTACCTCTAAAGCATGTATTCTAACAGTCTCTCCTCAACAGTCCCCTAACTTTTCTAATGATAAAAGGCAAATATCAATAAACTTGTATTAAATACCATTTGCAAATATGCAAATATCTCGTTTAAACAGATGTATTTCACAAACCTCACGAAAATGTTTCTTCCCGTTGAGCGCTCCTCTAATATCTTCCTCTGAAGCACGCATTCTATCAGCCAGAATCAAGACTTCAGGATCAAAAGTTCCTCTGATTCACAAATCATGATGACAATCCAAGCAGGCCATCCAGGCCATTTAAACTGTCAAGAGATTGCTGGATCCGCACGAGCACGTGAGTGCTACTGTAAGGCTGCGTCCGAAACCAGGAAAATGCTGCCTCTGGAGGCTGTATACAGAGGTACGATGAAAATAAGGTGCTTTTCAAACTGTTCGGAGACCAGTTTCCGTAAGAGTTCCATTCATTCAAAACAGATGTCAGTTAAGCCTTTAACTGATTAGCTAGCAAGTCAGCTGCTTCTTATTCACTATGCACTGTATGTACAATTGGTTTGATTTGGTATTTTTTGAGTAAATGCGATTGCTAACGTGGACATGCCATCTATGGTTGCTGGACTGTGTGTACTGTTACTTTCTTCGTAATATATTAACAATTTCTTCATGTGCAATTATATTACTAAAATTTGATGACTAAACAGAAATCAGAAGAAACTGCTATCTACCATTTAAAATACAATATTATTTTTTAGTTTTGTGTGAAATTGAGTGAATATAGTGCTAAATAAGTGTTTATAATTTATTTTTTTTAGCAATTTTATATTTATGTTATTTACTGTATTAAATTGTGTGATATATCAGCATTGTATCAGCCACACTGCTCCCTGGATATCAGCATCGGCATCGGCCATTAAAAAACCCATATCAGTTGACCACTAATTTAAATTATATACATTACTATCATATAATATTATTAGTATTTAATATCTGTAGTGATAAAATCAGGTAAATTTCACGTGTATCTGTTTTTCTCTCCATCTAGGTTTAAGGCAAGAATACGCTGCAACAGCGTCTCGTCGTAGCTCTGGTTCCTCATGCCAGTCGTTGCGACGTGGAACATTGAGTGATCAAGAGCTAGATGCACAGAGCCTGGACGATGACGAGGACGCAGTCCACCATGCCTTCCACACACCCATCAACCGGTTTAGCCCCTCCCCTCGGCATTCCCCCCGTGCCTCCCCCAGGAACTCGCCCCGTTCCCGCTCACCCGCCCGCTCGTTAGAGTACAGCCGCGGATCTCCCCAGCCAATCATCAGCCGCCTTCAACAGCCCCGACACTCTCTGCAGGGCCATGATGCCCAGACCAATGCCATTAAGAATGAAGGTAGCTGTTCATCCAATCAGATTTCAGGATCAGGCAAAGACAATTTCTGTAAATGTATATCGGTAGTTGAAAAGTTGATGATTGAGTATGGAGAAACACTTAAAATGGCAACCAGTACTGGACCTAAGATATACATTTTCAATTAAACATGTAGATGTTGATAAAAAAATAAACGTTCAAAGACTCGTTTGAATCCTTGCACTTTAATTTATGGTTTCCTCCATCCTCTGTGTGTTTGTGCACATGCAGAAAAGTTAAGGCGGAGTCTGCCTAACCTCACACGTACTAGCTCTGGTCCAACTGCAGAGCCGGTGAAGAACAGCAGGAGCTGTGAGTCAAACCTGCAAGTGCCAAATGGAGGGTCACCCAGACACCAGAGTCAGTCTGCCAGTGAGTCTACAAACACACACACCAATCAGTTCATTAGTGAGTACTCACACTCGCATCCATGCATGCAACACACACACATGCAGAGCTTCTAAAGAGTGCATCCACATAAACACGTCTGTTTGACAAAATACTTTTAAGTGTGACATGCTATACTCCTTCTAAAACAATTTTAAACAGCATTTTGCTAAATCTTTTATAATTATTATGCACAGAACTTTTATTATCTCAGAGAAAACATGGAGTTTCTGTAAAAATTAATCGCTAAACTAGTTCAATTAATGAACTAGTGAAAGCAAAAAAGGTGTTTAAAAAACATGATATTCTGTAAATGGGGACCAGTTTCAGGACTTAAGATATAAACGTCCTTATGTGTTTCTATCAGTTTTAATCTAAAATTCTGATGTTGAGAAAAAAAAAGTGGATAGTGGATTTTGCCGATACCGATAACTAACCTGGTGGAAAAGGCTGATAACTGGTTAATTGGCTGATAGTTTTTAAAAATCAATTTATTGAATTAACAAAAAAACATTTTGTCTTTCCTTACTGTGACAGGCACAGACGTTGAGGCAACAAGAGTCCAAAATGTATAAAATCCCAAATTCAGTTTATTGTGAAATAGGGCTGGGCGATAGGCAAATATCCCAGTGCCGGTTGCGAGACTCATTGACAGACAATGATCGACAAAATCGAGAAATGGAGCTGAAAAGTTGGCAGATATATTAAATAGTAGCACAGGGTTTAAAATTAGAAATTAATTTAGCTCATCTACCTGCCATTGTGTCGGGTGACCTGTAAGACATCTCAGAGTGACACATGACAAGAAATGCCGTTAGACACAAAGACACGCGTTTGTTCTTTTTAAGAACAGTTGACAGAAAAGCCATCGATGCTCGTGTCTGATTCGCTGTTTGTTCGTAGGTTCAATAGTGCGTTTGTTCTCGTGGAACGCACGCATGTAAAGAGTTCTCACTCTTTCTGTTTCAGTCATTTGAAAATAGTTTGCAAGAATAATGTCGTCTATGAGAATGCTGCAAATGATCTCAGACCATTTGGTTATATGATTTTTTTCGTTTTTTAATTGCTTTTTGGTTTCGTTTGAAGTGCAATTTGAATTTGGAAATATCTTTGGTAAAAGTTTGTCATGTTTCAATAAAAGAGTTTAATTTTTGAAGCAAAATCAATTAAGAAAAAATATTACATACACCCTCGGTAGTGGGGACAGGGGGGTTGACGATGTAATCATGTATCACATATTGTTTAATACAAATATCATGAACATATCACCCAGCCCTATTGTGCACAAAAACAAAACAAAAAATGATTTAGTGCATAGTGCAGGACTTTTTACTATGAACAAACCAGAAATTTACAGGGGACTTTTATTTTGAAATGTCTGTGCTCCCAACTCACACAAACACATAAGGGACACAAAATATACACTCTTAAAATCATCTACAATGTATTACAATATAAACACTCAAGTAAACATTGTAATATGGGCTAATAAATGCTATATGATCAATAATTAATCGGCAAAAGATCATGAATATTTGATCATCAGAGATTGCTCTTCATAATTGTCCGGTAATCTGGGATTATATAAAAACAGACCTGTGTCCTTCTCTGTGCACAACGTCTGTCAAAATCAACATGAACATTAACATGAAAAAATGATTAGCTTTTATCTACTGAACAAAAAACCTCTTCGGAGTGCTCATTTTTTTTTATAACCTTTCTGTAACAAATTGGACGTCCTCGATCCAGAGTCAGTACCTCTAGAGACCGCGGTTACACTGTAGAACACTCCAGTGCCGGCCACGGAGGAATAATAATTAAAAAAACAATGAACAATTATGGCCATAGGTTTTTTACTGATGGTTCGAAAAAGCTATTTACTGTAAATACTGATATAACGGTCGACCTCTAATTGAAATGTTATATAGCAACTACCTTCACATACACAGTATTTTAGAAGATGCACACACACACACACACACCATTCACTGAATTCCATTGTGTGTAATGTTTACAATAAATGTTATACTGTGCACAAATGTTCAGAGATAAATCACTTCTCCTGGTTTGGGATTCTATGCTTTGTCACACATTCACACTCTAATTGCACCTTTGGTGTCTTGGCTGGCTGGCTGGGACTTTTTTATATTTTCACTTTCTCTCTTAAATCTTTTTTTTTTTTTTTTTGGCATCTTGGCATTCTCACTAACCTGACTTGTTTTCCAGACAAAACTCTTGTAAATCATTTAGGAACGCTTCAGATGTTGGGTCTTGAAAGCATATTTAATGTGACACAAGAATATAGTTTATAATTTCCTTTGTATGATAAAATCCTTTAGATTACAGTCATCATATGCACACTCGTATGATCATCTTCACTGCAGGAAATTCCATGAGAGCGTACTGAATCATTTTATCCAATGAGACCCTCTTCTTGTCAGTGATCACCTAATCCTATCCAAGTCTCTTTAAAGGGTGTTGTCCCTCTCCTATAATCATCATAAAGGAATGTTTAATAAGTAAAAATATATCTTGCATTCAGTGTCCAGGGGTAAAGGCCGGCATTAATCTCTTACACATCGCAGGCCAAGACTCCCTTTGGTCTGCTTAAGTGATTTTACACATTGTGTCTTTTGAATGTAAGCAGTATTCCAGAGAATTCTCCCCCTGGTAACATGGCCAGTCTTGTTTTATTTCTGTCCTTCCTGCTCAGCATGCTCTTCCTCTACCCTTTTCCTCTCTCTGCCTCTGTCTTTCCCAGCCTCTTTGGCTGAGGTGCTGGTTGTCTGGATGTAGTTAGATGCACTCTTTGCTTAGTGCTGCCTTCTGTCTTCCCTTCACCTGGGGTCTAATTTTTTGATTTCTCGGCTGTGGCGCCCTCTAGTGGCTGATTTGAAGTGGTGATTTGAAGAATGGCTGTCTCTGGCTGACTGTCTTTGCCTTAGCACACCCTACATTTTTAGATTAATGCTTGTTCTGGATCAGTTCTGGTTGGAGGTTATGTGTTGGAGGGCTGCAGGTGGAGGTGATTGCTGAGTTAGCCTGGATCAACACGTAATTTGTGCTTATCTGTCATCTCAGCGGCACACCATAGGCTCTCCACGCCTGCTCACTCCTCCCCAAAACCAAAAGAGAGACTGCAGAGCCCAACGTCTCTACGAGGTAATGCACTGAGTGGGTCATCCAGACACGGCTAAACACAGCAATTTATGCTTTATGGCCTGTTCATATGTTTAGAGCATAAGGAGAATGATACTAGATATTCTTGGAAGGGATTTTAGGATGCTTTTAGTATGGACCCAAGACCATTTCATGTCAGGGTTTGGTTTGGTTTGGTTTGTGTGAAAGCTGTTTTCTGAACTGACTGCCCACCTTTTCAGTGTTTGTATTGGTAGTGTAGTACTTAAGAGTATTATACAATTAAACTCAATGTTTTTAAAAATGAATTTGAAATCACATACTGACTTGTTTCTTCTATAGAAGCACAGATCATTGCTTAACAACTTAGGTAGGTCTGTCTTGAAAGGTTTAAACATTATACTCTCCATGGAAAAAATGAATGGGAATTTTACTTCCCAAAGCTGACTGTTACACTCTATTTGCACTCTAAATTGCGGAAGTGAACTGCGATTGATGACGTTTAATTTGCCCATTATAGTATAACGTTTGCCTTCCGCAAGAGGATGTGCTTTCGGCAAGGAGCTCGCATTTATCTCTTGCAATGCATCTGCAGTAGACAGACACAAGTGCCATCTGTGTGAGTTTCAGTACTGACTCTGGGGTTGTTTTTGTGCAGTATTGTTCAACAGTTGCGGATTTGATTATTGTGTTGTATATTTTAGATTCAGAGGTATTGTCTCAGTTTCTTTGCAGTATTGTAAAGATAATGATGCTGTTGAGATGCCTTAAAGCAGCAGTCACCAATTAGCGGACTGCGGTCCAGGTCCGTACCACCCACACCTATCATATCACTTCTGAAGGTATGGATTTAACCACTGGCGTCATATGGATTACTTTTATGCTCCCTTTATATAGATTTTGGAGCTTCAAATTTTGGCACCCATTCACTTACATTGAATGGACCTACAGAGCTGAGATATTCTTCTAAAAATCATCATTCGTGTTCTGAAGAAGAAAGTAAGTCATAAATATCTGGGAAGCCTGGGAATTCTCTGAGAGAATTTTCATTTTTGGGTGAACCATCCTTTTAAGCGCCATTGACACATGCAGAGACTTGAGACTTTAACGTTAGACTGACAGCAGTAGGAACAGCCACGGGCGACTTCACAGTACAGAGACTAGCAACTTCAAGCAATACATTTGCTGCATTTGTGTACGGGGTTTAACAGTGATCCTTTGAACGCTTTTGAAAATGGTACACTTAGGGCCGGATTCACGAAACGTTCTTAAGAAGAAAATTCTTCTCAACTACTATTTTCTTCTGAGTTTCTAACTTAAAGCTGCACTTTGAAACTTTGTGCTCTCTAGCGACATCTGTGGTTGAAACTTACAATTGCAAGCAATTTGCAGAAGAACACTTTGGGTCAGTTGTTTCGGGACTGCTCTTCTGGTGGATGAATCTCATGATTTGAGGATACCTGGACAGCGCCTGTGTGTGGTCATGACTGGGAGATACTCAGAGCCGGACTCATTTGTTCTATTTTCATGTTGATATTATGTTATGACAAAGTTCTTAAAAATCATTGTAAATAACATCTTAAAGTTAGGATAACCTCACAGTTGCCTTAAATCCCTATAGGTAAGATGTTTAATGAATTGATTGGGTTGTTTCAAATGTGACGCGTTCTATAATCTTGAGTGAATGGGCTGTTTGTGTAGAAATGTGATTTTAGACCAAAATATATTTTTGACTGTTTTGTGTTTTGTTATTTTCATTTTCAGCTTTCAGACCATGTCAGTGTTATCATGAGATTCAAACAGTAAATGTTGTTTTGAAGCTTCTTAAAGTTTTTTTTTTTTCTTAATGAATTTATTGCTTGAAATAAAAAAATGTCAAATGTTTAACAGGAAATAAATTCTCCTATGATGGTTAATGTCGTTTAACTAACACATCTCACGCACTTTACATTTGAAAAAAAAAAATATTGCAAGGTGCTTGCTACTTAAAAAAAAAAAAAAAAAAAAAAAAAGAGGTTAACAGATTGATAGATTTATTGTTACTATTTGCCAGTGTTGAAGTATTAAATGTATTGTATTAGACAAGGCAATCTCGTGAGCAGGCTTGTATAATCAGACAATGTCAAAGTCTGTCATTTTATTCTTAAGAAAAAAATAAGATGTTCTTTAGAAAATATTTGAGAGGGGGCCTGGGTAGCACAGCGAGTAAAGACGCTGACTACCACACCTGGAGTCATGAGTTTGAATCCAGGGAGTGCTGAGTGGTTCCAGCCTGGTCTCTTAAGCAACCAAATTGGCCCGGTTGCTAGGGTGGGTAGAGTCACATGGGGTAACCTCCTCGTGGTCGCTCTAATGGGGTTCTCACTCTCGGAGGGATGCGTGGTGAGTTGTGCGTGGATGCCGCGGAGAATAGCGTGAAACTATGTCTCTGCGGTAACGCGCTCAACAAGCCATGTGAAAAGATGCGCAGAATTGACTGTCTCAGACGTGGAGGCAACTGAGATTCGTCCTCCGCCACCCGGATTGAGACGAGTCACTACACCACTACGAGGACTTAGAGCACATTGGGAATTCCAAATTGGGGAGAAAGGGAGAAAATTAAAAAAAAAGAAAATATTTGAGAACTTAAGAATTTTTCAAAGATTGCGCTTAAGAACATTCTTACAAACTTCTTATAGTTTATCCTAAGAATGTTCTTATTTTTTATCTTAAGAACATTTTCGTGAATCCGGCTCCTGCTAGACAATTGATTCTTTTATTTATTTAAAAAAAAATTTTCATTAAATGAATGGTTTGCAAATATCTGTGAGCACTACTATGAAAAGAAATACATGATGGCACAAGTCCTGGGCATTTCAACTTTTTGACTATGAACTGGTCAACGAAGTGAACCTCTCTTTTCCATCTTTTACCCAGTTCCTCTCTCGTGTTGCTTTGGAGAGGAAGGAGATTTCAGTGAGTATACACTAATAACGCAGCTTTTCATTACTGTGATATTTGATGTTGTGCGTGAACGGTGGATTGTGTTTGTACTTTGATTTTATTGATTTTTTTTTAACCTAATTTTTGTAAGCAGGGGGCCGTATTTGCCTCTTTTTTTTTACTTTTTATTTTTTTTACTCATTTCGGAAAATTATTGTAAACAAGACAAGTCGATCAAGTCTGTTTTCATCCATCTATTCTTTGTTCATTTATCTATTGTGTTTCAGTTTTAATATCAACTTTGTGTTGATTGTCATTAATGCAAGTGAACACTTTGTTGTGGTCTGTGAACGTGGTGCATTCATAATGGTAAAGTTCTTCTACATGTAAATTAGGAGCGTGTTTATTTCATTGTGGTGATGTGTTTAAGATGTAGCTTCATGAAATGAATTGTAGTTGTTTAATTGCATCGGTTTGGTTTTCAGGGTTGCATCGCATCCTGATCAAAAGACTTTTGTTGTTGTTGTTTTGTTTGCCATTATAACCCTATTCCCATTAACCCTTGATTGTGATCCTTTGAATGGCTTGCATCAAGTAGTTTACAGATGGAAGACAAACTACTGAATAAAAGCACTTTTGGGTTCTTTATTCAGTCTGTAATATGCATCAGTATTTGTTATGAAATGTCTGTAATGTTTCAGTTCAAATTGTAATGCGACAGCTCCCTTTTTTATTCCTTCTTTTGCCTTCGTTCCTGTCCCTAACTTCTTATTTCATCTGTCTTTCTTGCTGTCTGCAGTGCCCTCGTCCAGTAAGTTGCGGACTCCCACTGCCCCATCTCCCCTGGCTCTCCGACAGCCCATGAAGGTCATGTCTAATCATGGTTCAGGCACAGCCACGCCCACACGCTCTATGGCGCCGCCTCGCAGTGGCCTGCCCCGCCCCACTGCTAGCACAGGAGGGGGTTTACCGGTGCCTCGCAGCAAACTGGTCCAGCCTGTGCGCAGGTACACACGGGATAACACGACACTCTTTCTCTCCCACATGTAATCCAGCCTCATGGTCCAACTGATGTCATTTATATTGTTTATTTTATAGATTATATATTTGTTGCTTAATTAAAAGAATGCTTCACCCAAAATAAAAATTCTGTCATTATTTATTCACCCTCATGTCGTTCCAGACCCGTATGACGTACTTTCTTATGCGGACCACAAAAGGAGAATACAGTCCATCTTTTCAATACAATGGCAGTGAACAATGCCTCTCTTTAAAGAGTAAAAAAGGACCCAAAAGTATCATAAAAGTAGTCCATGCGGCTCGTGCGTCATTTTCCAAGTCTTTTGAAGGCATAGGAGAGAAATAACAGATATTTACATCTCAATGGCCACAGCCCTTCTGTTGTATTGAGAATATAGACTGAGATATTCATTAAAACATCTCATTTTGTGTTCGGCATTAGAAAGAAAGTGATACTGGTTTGGAATGTCATGAAGGTGAGTAAATTATGACAATTTTAAGGTGAACAAGTCCTTTTAAATAGGATTATAAGGACCTCTTACAGAATAAGAATCTATTTGATTATGTAAATAGTAAATGTATGTGAAGTGTACACTAAATAAGCCGTTTGTCCCGCAGGTCTCTGCCAGCTCCAAGGACGTACAGTGGTATCAGAGACGAGACCTGGAGAGAGGGCTGCTACTGAGCATGCCCGGAACCAACAGCACAAATAGGATTTCAGTACAATGTGGCACTTTATTGAGATACGACTATAACCCCCAGAAATATGAGACTCATTCTTCCAAACAAACGATTATACCCTATTTCAATTGACATTAGGTAGATGTGGAAGGCAGGCTGGACTACACTGAATGGGATTCAGCCACTCGAGGGCGCCCTCGCCTACCAAACAGCACCTGTACTGCAAACGGCTCAGAATCCACAATCCTGCTTGCTAATGCAAACCATCCCAACCCAACCCACCACTAAAGAAATAAGACAAATGAATAACCTATTTTCTCTGTAACAGATTAGTGGCAATCCCTTGTTCTTATGTTGCTAATTCATCTGAACATTGGGCTCTTGAAACTCAAGTCGTGGTTTTTATGGTGATACAAAGTCACCACCGTGGCAATTGCATTCTGTCAGAATGTCTTTCATATCTGTGTGACTTATTATTTATTTGAAATCATTATTTAATGTTACTTTCAAAGAGTATTCACACAGTATTTGGTCTATAAATATGTTTAATGAGCATAAATGTATTTATGCTTTTTTTTTTCTTTCTAAATGTCATTGTTGTACCTCAACTGCAAAGCTAAGTTTCCAAAGCATTTTTGATGTCTGAACAATGTTGGATACATTTCAGAGTTTGTGCACAAATGTGTTTAGTTTGAGCCCTCGAATAAACAGTAGGAATGATGCTTTTTCTCAAGGAGACGGTCATGAGGCTGAGACAGGGATCAGTAAGAAGTTAAAGGCAAATTTGTGATTGTATGTCCTAACTTATATACAGGCTTGAGAACAACTAAATTGGGTAAACTGTTGTTATTGTCAAATTGTGTTCAATAGTCCATCGATTGATGTCCCAGTGATATTGTCTCAGTGGCAAGGGTCATAAAAGATGTTGTGTGGGTAAAGTGTAGTGGTTATTTACTATTAATTTGGGAAAACTTCTGGTTATGTCATTTGTTGTCATCCTCCCCATTGATGAATGGCCAAGAAATAACGGCAATTGAATGGCAGTGCCACTTAAACATATGGGAATGACATATCGCTGCACACAAGCATACACTTGAGATTGCACAAGTTTGTTTAAAAAAAAGAAAATAGTGCCTATAATTTATCAGATTCTGTGATTGCTACAACTGTTCTTTTTTTGTTTGTTTGTGCCAATTGCTTTTTGCCAATATTATTTACTTCAGGGTTTTTTTGCATTTCTTGCTCAATTTTTGTTTGATTTTTGTACATTGCTTTGATTACATTTATATTTGCTTTTTGTAACAGAAGTACATTCTAAAAATCCCTGGATATTTATTACTAAATACTATGCTCTGACAAGAGGCTTATTTATTAAATGGTGAGATGCCTCAGTGTGGTGAGATACAGAGTTAGTGGGATGCTTGAGCCTAGTGTGGTCATAAAAACATGACATGCCATTTTGTGGATTTTTTTTGTTTTGTTTTTTTTGGTAAAGGCTTTTATATCTCCACAAACATGATGCTCGGTTTCCCTGCGTTAAAATCACATTTCAAATAAAAGGTGAAAAATGGTTTGTGGTCTGTCATAGTTTATTGATGTGACAAGATCTTCAGTGTCAGAGGACATGACTGCTGGCCATAGGCATATTTTGCATTTGAGGCTGTAGTTGTCCTTTATAATCTAATTTATTTGGAAAACCATACGTGTTCAAAGTGGATTTATCATGATCATGAAACAATCTATACTTTAGAAGCATTAGAAGGTCCCAATTTTGCAATGTGCTTTCAAATATTTAAGAAATACTCTAGGTCATTTGTCACAATTGTGTCCTTTTAAAAATCGTCTTAAAGCTTAAGTACATAATTTCTGCAACACTTGCACTACCGAACGGAATTGCAAAAATAAACTTTGTTTTCAGAACAGCTTTCTGAATGCACCCCTCGTTGAGAAGGGTATAGCTACAGACAGAGTTACAAAAGGGGCGGGGAGCTCCAAACCAGCAGCAAAGATATACAGTAGGAAGCTCCTAACCTAACCCTTTTCCTAAACCTAACTGTGTGTGGAGGTGTCACCCCCTTTGGAATTGGCACATCCCCCTTTTGGAGTAACCCTGCCCTCTTTTGGAGACTCCATCCCCATTTTGAGATCTCCGCCCTGCAGCTATACCTACTTGCCCATTTAGATAGTCTCGCCCCAACTTACGCCTCACATGGGGTCAAAGCGGATTGTTCAAAACATACACAAGAATGTTTATAGCGCGCCACTGAGACAGTGTTTACAGTTTTCGAGAAGATTAACTTTTGAAAGGCTTATAGTTAAGATATAATATTATCTTAAGATATTAAGATAGAATAAAATACTTCAGCTTGAAATTAAATTGTTTTATTTGCAATGTATAATACCTTGCAAACATTCACAACAAACCAATTGTTATAATATGTTTTGAGCATAAACAATCAATATGGTGAGTTGCTTTAAAAGTCCACTTTTCCACTTTCTACATTTTTTAAATACATTTTCCTTAATTTCCTCTTTTTCACTTCAGATTTCTCTTACTCAAGTAGGCCCATTTCTTTTGGGGAAAGTGTTGTGATGGTACGATCTTTTAGGTTTTCTGGTGAAGTACAGTTGGGTTTCTGACTGTAGGGATTCCTGTAAGGTCTATGGTGTGCAGGTGAGGAAGGCTCTCTCAGTTTGTTTCCGGGCAGGTGCAGCTCCTCCAGAAGTGGGATGGTTCTCAAGTCTTGAGACGTCAGCACACTCAGATTGGTGAACTGGATGGTTAAGGAGGTGGTGTTGCCTGGGAGACCATCTCCAGGGAAACGAGAGAGGCCAGTGTCAAGGCACACAACCTCAGTTGTTTTGGAGAACGAGCTTCTGAAAAAAGTACACATCGATACTATTTAGAAATTTGTAATGGAATTCGATATTGTAATTTTGTCAATAAAATAAGATGTTGATTTCTTTCCAGTATCTATAGAGATGTTGCTTGTTTTTCTTTTTGAAGAGGTCTTTACTCTGATTAGACAGAATTTAAAGGAACAGTTCACCCAAAAATGAAAATTCTCTATTTACTCACCCTCATGCCATTCCAGCTGTGTGTGACTTTCTTTCTTCTGCAGAACACAAATGAAGATTTTTAGAACAATATTTCAGCTCTGTAGGTCCATACAATGCAAGTGAATGGGTACCAGAAATCTGAAGCTCCAAAATGGACATAAAGGCAGAATAAAATAATAATCCATAAATCTCCAGTGGTTTAATCCATATCTTCAGAAGCAATATTATCTATCTTATTCCTTATTCCACGTGATGCTTTGCGTGAAATGTGGGAGGTGCTTCCGCTAAGAAGTAAACACAGTTGTAGTTGCATCGTACGTTTATTCATTTTTTCGTTGCGGTGATTTAACCACTCTAGTGGTTAAATCAATGACTCCAGAAGCGATATGATAGATGTGGGTGAGAAACAGATCAATATTTCACCTTTTTACTAGAAATTCTCCTCCCTGCCCAGTCATTGTCCACTTTAATTTTCACAATCTTCTTTTTGTGTTTTTGGTGATTCATATTGTTCATGCAAACGCTCCCTACTGACAGGGTCTTAAATATTGACCTGTTTCTCACACACACTTATGGCTTCTGAAGACATGGATTTAACCACTGTAGTCATATGGATTACTTTTACTTTCTTTTTGTGCTTTTTGAAGCTTCAAAATGTTGTTACCGATTCACTTGCATTGTGAGGACCTAAAGAGCTGAGAAATTCTTCTAAAAATCTTCATTTGTGTTCAGCAGAAGAAAGAAAGTCATACACATCTGGGATAGCATAAGGGTGAGTAAATGATGAGAGAATTTTCATTTTTGGGTGAATTGTCCCTTTAATTAAGACCTAATAGCCTATAAAATATATTTTGTATGTAAAATATATGAAAAAGGTACCATTTTCTAAATTAAAATTCGACTTCAAACTAATCTATTAAGCAATTAAAATAAAGAAGTGGTCAAAAAATCGTATATAACCACCCCAATCAAAACTTCCTCCACCGGCCCCATTAGCTGTCACACTAATCTACGACAAATGGTGGAAAATAACTAATATAAATTAATATATAAAGACAATCATAAATTTAATAATAATAATAATAATGACAATAATATTACTTCATTTTTTTAAAAGACAATAATAATACTTAAAAAATAAACCATTATCTCTAGAAAGTTCAACACAGCCCACTTAATTTCTACGTTCATAATAGGGCTACAACAGTTTGTTACTTCACGTAGTCTGTGCTTAAACGAATAGAAAACACCAGTTTAAATCAATTCCTTCGTGTTCCACAATCAATGCTGCTTAAAGAAAATGAAAAAGAACTCAATTGTCGGGTCAATGTGAAAGTGTTTTTGTATTATATTATGATTGGAGCACTTTCATCTTTGTTTCTTAAATAATAATAATAATAAAAATAATCATAATAAAAAAAAAAAAAGATTTATAAGTGAACCTGCAGAGTTGCGTTCACAATGCATGTTAGACTCGAACTGTTCCGTGGAAATAAAGCAAACTTAACTCCGAGCACTCCACTCAAATATTTAGTGCGTAAATTGTGACTTAGTGCTCATTTACGCCACAACTAGGCTAAGTTGTAACTTACATAGTTAGTGCAACCGGCCCCAGAAGCGATGTGTCTAAACTATTTTAAACTAAATCTATCTAATTGTTGTATGAGCTTATTATAGCCTAATATTACCTGTAAAGTTTTCATGAAAACCACGTTATAAATGTGAACATGTTGTTTGTCAACTAAATAGGCTACCAAACAAGTGCCACTCCAAAACCTATACTTGTAAGGAGGCGAACTAAACTCCATGTCTTTATTTATCTATCTTGGTTGGTCAGCTTCTAAACCAATCTGTGTGGATGGCGCCTCTAAATGGCTCTTCATGACGTGCGCCACACTGGCAAACCCCTCCTGGTGCCACCGTGCGCTCAGTGCGCTGGAGACCCCGAAGTCCCTGTAGTCACTGGTGACAGAAAAAAAACTGGTCTTGCGCCACTAGGGGACTGTGCTGCTGCACGCGTATCTCATTTCAGGGAGGGAACACCAGCGGAGACCGAAGGATCCTTTGGAGAGCTCCAGTCCCCCGGAGACGCGATGGAGACCTCCAGCGTGCCTAGCACCGACGCGTCCACCGCCGCGCTCAGACGATTTCTTAACTTCACGAAGGATGCCGTTAAATTCTCCGAGGATGCCAGCTTCCATGAGAGCTCTTCAATGGCTGGGTTGCGCGCCACAGAAGAGCCGTTGTCTATGGTGGTCAACACCCTCAGGACTGCCATCACTCCAGCGGGGCTACTGGCCGGTCCATTCTCTCCATCCGAAGAGCCCACTCACCTGATTATCGCGTTCTGGGATTCGCCCTTGAGTCACGGAATTAACGTGTTTGTTGGATTTGTCCTGTGCTTCACCATGCTGGGGCTTGGCTGCACGGTGGAGATCAGTCAGCTGGGCGAGCACATTCGCAAGCCCATAGGAGCCCTGCTGGCGCTGGTGTGCCAGTTTGTCATCATGCCCCTGATAGCCTTCCTGCTGGCTCTGGCCTTCTCCCTGAACGACGTGGCCGCTATGGCTGTACTGTTGTGCGGCTGCTGCCCTGGGGGCAACCTCTCCAACATCTTGTCACTGTTGGTCAACGGAGATATGAACCTAAGGTAGCTCTCAGATGAACTCTACATCCAATTGGTGATCTTCCAGAGATGTTTGTTAAAAAAAGAATACATTTCATGTTTAAGATATTGTGAGATTAGACCCAGAAAATAAAAGTTGCGCTCTGGTGCAACGCTCTGAATTTTTACGCAACATTCCTGTGAAAATGCGCCGAGATGAGTGCCAATAAGAATTTGTATTTTTGTATTTCTTTTTACACTGTGGCATAATGACTAGGCCTATAAATACATAGGCTGTTTCGTCAAAGCATCTTACTAAGTGCTGCGTAGCGTATTAAGTGGCAACACTTTACATTAAGGTTGAATTAACCTTGAACCAGCAAACAGAGAACGTTCCCCTAACGGTAACGTATAGTTCCCGTTTAGTAATTTTTAGGGAACCAATTTCTAACGTTCTAGGAACGTCCTTTTCAGGCTTAATTTTTTATAACCATAAACTAACGTTCCCAGAACGTTGCAGTTTTTTTTTTTTTGTTTTGTTTTTTTTTTTTTTGTGGGACAACCTAATGAGAACTTATTTAGAACGTTCTCTAATGTTTTTTTTTTTTTTTTTAGGTTTTATTTTTATAACTACCCTCCAAGATCGTTGCAAGATTTTGTGTTTCCCTATATTATGTGTGGTGCTTATTTTTATACAGGAATATAGAGGTTATAAGAATGTTGGGGAACATTTAAAGGAACGGTCCTGGCTAACCAAAAAAAGAACACTTGAATGTCTCTTTAGGGAACAATCTGAGATATCTAACATTTCTGGAGCATTCTGGGAAACAAAAAATTGTTAGCGGGGAAGTAAACATGAACTAACAATGAACAGCACTTTTACAGCATTTATTAGGCCTAATCTTGGTTAATTTCAACATATAATTATATGTATTTTTTACATTAAAAGTTGTATATGTTAACATTGGTTAATGCATTATGGATTAACATGAACAAGCAATGAACAATAGTGTTCTGAATACATAAAACTAATATTAACCAATGCTGTAGAAGTCTTGCTTATTGTTAGTTCATGTTTCATAATGCATTACTGTTCACGAATAGAACCTTATTGTAAAGTGTTACCAATGAAGTTCATTATACCTAAATAAAGGTCAGTCAAAATTAAAATAATATCTCACTTTGCTTGACTGTCTGTGGTAATATGCTGCTTTTGGTTGGTTTTGTTTTCCAGTATCATCATGACCATCTCATCCACTCTCCTAGCGCTCCTGCTTACACCGCTGTGTCTGTGGATGTACAGTCGTGCTTGGATCAACACGCCCGTGGTGAACCTGCTGCCCTTCGGCGCAATCATTCTCACCCTCTGCAGCACACTTATTCCCATCGGGCTCGGGGTCTGGCTTAGACACAGATATACTCGAGTGGCCGACATCATCCTTAAGGTGACTCAAAGTAAAAAATAAAAAACTTTGATCAGTTCTCTAACAGTGTTTAAATTTTGTGTGTTGCAGGTGCATAAATGTTGAGGCACTGTTAAGTTTTTATTATTAGAAAAAGAAAAAAAAATTAAGCTGATTTGTAGGTGTCAGTATATTCTGGTAGGCCTTGAATGGAATGGCTTCATCATAATAAAACCAAAGGTATATTAAATGATTTAGGTTTTTTATGTCAAATATCACTGGTTGTGATGGGCCGCATATGTTTTCTTTCCAATTCCATTAATGTCCACAATATCTGGCCAATAAAAGGAGACTGGACTGCCTAGGGCAAGGTGATGAGTGCATGGGTTCCTCCTTTCAGTTGAGCTTATCTAAGAACAGCCTGGTAAGGGCATAGTGGCGACTGTGAGATAGAGTAAGCCAGGACGGGTGGGGGTGACGGAGAATGTGATAAAGCAATAGAGGATGTAGAGGTGTGTGTGACAGAGTGTTGCTTTGGAGGGGGGCGCACATTTAGTGGAGTGGATAAAAGTGGGCTGCTGAATTGTCACTGTCTCATGACTTCCTCTTTTCTCCTCTAATATATGCCATGTTTATATGATACTGTGTCATCATGTGTCTCTCTTTTCCACTCGCCCCAATCAGAATAATTTCCTAAGGTCATAAATAAAAGTGTCACATTAATTGTTCCCAGTGCAGCCATTAATGGTGACTTTATTAATGCAAACATTTTACAGCTAACTGCTACCAGCTCAGTCTTGTTACACAAAATTGTCTCATCAGTTCCTCTTGACCAGGGTTGTGTCTAACAATTACACCATAAATGATTACTGTCAAACATTTCAGCTGAGGTCACTGTGTTTACCTGTGCTTTGTGCATTTGCTCCAGGTGTCTTTGTTGTCTCTCCTGGTCACTCTGGTGATGCTTTTCATCATGACTGGAACTATGCTGGGACCGGAGCTGCTGGCCACCATCCCTGCCTCAGTCTACCTGGTGGCTGTGCTCATGCCCATGGCTGGCTATGCGGCGGGATATGGCCTGGCAACGCTCTTCGATCTCCCTCCAAACAGCCGAAGGACAGTGTCTTTAGAGACCGGCTGCCAGAACGTGCAGCTCTGCACAGCCATCCTGAAGCTGGCATTTCCGCCCCAGCTGATGGGAGGCATGTATATGTTTCCTCTGCTCTACGCGCTCTTCCAGGCAGCCGAGGCTGGCATCTTCATTCTGGCTTACCGCATGTACAGGAAGGAGGTATTACATAAACAGGACCTAATGGAGGAGGAGGAGGATGATACAAACATAGGCTACAAAAGAATGAAGGAAGAAGATGTACCGTTTGATTCAATGTATGGTGCAGTTACAGTGAGCGACCCCAATGTCATCATGCTAGAATCACAGGATGTTGTTGGAAGCCCCACACTTGTATAAGGGGCAAAACAATTGACTTGGTACTCACTATGGACAATGGACCTGTGTGATATGCTTTCACATAAGGATTTGTTCATGTCATCACTCACTGTTGAATTTCTAACTAGTCACTCACAGCATTTTAACTAATATGTGCCAAAAAATACCACAAGATTGTCAATATGGAAACTAATGTCATGCCATCACACAGCAATATTAAAGTTAAGGACAAGGCAAGCCATCATTATCTAAACACACATGCAAGATATTACCAAGTAAATTCGATGTTCATGCAGATTAGAAAGATGCAACTACAATTCAATGGCATTAATGACATCAGCATAAATTATAATACCAAATTCAAAAGGTTATAGGTGTTTAGACACAATATACCTTTGTGACAATCTCTTTCATGAACTACAGATAAAAAAAAGAATCTTAGTAATGTGGCAGCATCATTATTTTATTTTTACACACAGAAATAGGACTATTACTAAAATCAGTTGATGAGTTCAGCACCCTTTGTTGCCCTATATGCCAATGGTGTGTGTGTGTGTGGGGGGGGGGGTTCCTGTCCAACAAAACAAAGGTCTGAAGTACAAACAATGTTGAAAGTAGAAAAGCACCTTTATGCACTCATATAAAAAAAAGTAAAAATCTCGATTTTTAAGAGTCCAAAAAACACAAATGTCTCCCCAGCCCCAAGGTTTTACTATATTACTAAAACCTAGGTAGGTTTTAGTGATAGACACACCTACCTATCTCTGTGTAAAAATAAAATCAGGATGCTGCCATCTTTTATTATACACACATTTTTAACTTTTAGTTTTGGTCCAAAATTGTAATTTTCATCCCCCTCTACAAAATAATGGAATAATCAGTAATATTGAGTATATTAATCTATGGAATTCAATACTTTGTCTATAATCACCATTTATGATTATCTTTAACCAAAAAATAAATAAACAAATATTGAGCCAGGGACCTCTGGTTGAGTTGACACCAAATTACCATATCTACATTTGTATCATTCATTCATAAAAAAATAATAATAATAATAATAATAATAATAATAATAATAATAATAATATATATATATATATATATATATATATATATATATATATATATATATATATATATATAGCAGTAAAAGACACTTTTGTGTCACAGAAGTATGCAAATCATAAACAATTAATATAGACTGATGCTGCTGTCTGTAAATGAATCTTGCTATTACCTCAGTAAAAGGATTACACTGGCTTATTTGATTGCATTAATGTAAGGTGATGCAAGGACTGGTTCACATCCCATGTGGTATTGCATCTTATATTGCACTTCTTTACCCACAGTCCCCATATATATATATATATATATATATATATATATATATATATATATATATATAGTGTGTGTGTATGTATGTATAATTTTTTTATTGGTTACAAAACTGGGAAAATATATGGGTTTTAACATTGCTTAGAAAATATGACAATACCAAAGACTAGCCTACAAGAGCATGCCAGTGTCAGATATGGTTTTGGAAAAACAGGAAGCAAAGAACCTGCACTATGGCAATAAAATAGATGTGTAATCTAGAAAAGTATGATCATCTGATAATTCCCCCCTTATAATAACCAAACATGCAAAACTTCTCTGTAATCAAAATTAAAATATTATACGTTTATCAGAATATATGAAAATGCCTGCGAGATTAATAAATGTTTATGACAAGCATCTAATATATATATATTTTTTCTTTCTCCAAGAATTGTAATATACTGTAATATAACTGCCAGACTGTGGCTGGGTCATGATACCTAGTGTGCTGTCTAAGTAGACACACAATTGTATGCTCTAAGAACGTTTTCCTAACGATCATATTAGGTTGTAAAAACATTATTTGAAAGTTCTGGGAACAATTAAAATGTCTATTTAAAATAAAACGTTTTTTCTTGGTTATAGGAACGTTCAGGAAAACTGTGGAATTTGTTGTTTTTATTTTACAATTGAATAACGTTTAAAGAACGTTCCACTAACGATGTTTGAATAACGTTTTTATGCTAACGTTTTGAGAACGTTTATCAACGGCAGAAAACGTTGAAAGAACGTTCTATTAACGTTACTGCAAGAACGTTTGTTCATAACATTTATAGAACTTTTAGAGAACGTTAGATGATGTTCAAAATGCTGCACAAAAAACAAAGGGAAACCCCACTTTAGACGGACGCAAAAACACGTTTGATATGAACGGCCCTAGCTTCTGCTGACCGACAGCTCACTTCGTTTTGACAGCGACAACCTCCGTATTTTTCAGGCTACTCTTTAGTTTGACCTAATTAAGCACCTGACCCTAATTTACCTTCCTTTGCCTACTTAAACTGCTTCAGTCCGTTGCCACAATTGGCTAAGCGAAAAATGGCTAGGTATGGTAACGAGACAGTCGACAACTATATTTACTCCTCTTACAACCCTTATTCCTACAAATATCCCAAGTTTAAGGGCTGGAGACAGAAAGCTTACTTCGCCAATTACGGGGAGTCTGAGACCTACTTCGACAACCACCACAGGGCGCAGCTGAAGTCTATTCTGTCTCAGATCAACCCGAACCTCACCCCGCGTCTGAGAAAAGCCAACACCAAAGATATAGGCGTGCAAGTCAACCCGAAGACCGACGCGTCCGTCCAGTGCTCTCTGGGTCCGCGCACTCTTTTGGCGCGAAAGCGCGAGGCCCTGCGCAAGAGGCGGCAGGAGGTCCAGACACCGGGAAGCCCGGTCAGCGGAGGCGTCCGGTTCCCGCGAACTCAAGCCGTGTATTCTCCTGTCGCGTCCAGGAGACTGGTATCCCTCAAGGAGGAGGAAGAGGAGGCGGAGGATACGGAGCCTGAGGTCTCGGAGAAGGTGGACGGCGCTGAGAAGGTCGAGAGTGCTGAGAGAGACGTGACCAAAGAGGGCGCGGAGCGCGAGAGCGCGAAAAAAAACACGCTTAGTCCCGAGAAGAATGAAAACACAAAACCGACAGATACGAATGAGGAAAACCGTAGCGAGTTGGTGAAAACTGGACAAGACGAACCGAAGTCCAAGGCTCGAGTAAGATTCCAGGTGAGAAGTTCTTGGTTCTCTTAAAGGGTTCTTAACCCTCATGTTGTGGCTCCTTGGTTTGCACACAAAGTCCTCGGATGGACGTTTGCGCACCCTCTTGTGCGTCGTCTTTCCATATACACACTAAGGAATATTTCAAGATACGTCTGTTGCGTTTGGGCTCGTTTGAATAGGTATAGTCTGTTCCAAGTTATGATAATGAGGAAGTCATGAGGAAAACGTGTCCAACACTTCTGCTTATTATATTTGTGTATCTGTGGGAATTTCATATGCTAATACTCCCTACAGTTTGGCCCCTGAGTGAACACATTTGCTTATTGCATTCTGCTAACTGAGACCTTTCCAACAATATAGAACACATGGCTTTTTATGGTTTTACCAACTGTATATAATTGATACATTTTGCAAATGATAAGAACAAAGTTCTAATTTGTCAGCAAATTAAACTGCATCATTTAAGAAATGGTAGGATCAGCTGAATGCATTGTAAAGCCCATTTTCTAGGCTTGAAAATGACTCCTGTTTTTGTTCAGATCAGGCAAGTGGTTAAGTTATATAACTTTTCTTTTTTTCTGCAGAGTGCCCCCCTCTGGCCCAGTATAAGCTCTGTTCAGTGTGTGTGTGTGCACATGCAAAAGTATTAACCTGTCATGTATGGTAAATTGCTTCAATGAAAGTCAATAGTGACTGAGACCAGTGTGTAACTTTTTTTTTTTTTTTTTTTTTTCTCCCCTCAGTAAAGGGGCAATAATTACCCCCTGGGTTTGATATTCAAGGGCCTTTTAGTTACATTTTATGAGGGCATTTTCTTTCAAAACAAGTTACTGTAACTGTGTATTTCCTCCTACCCATAAAATTAAATGTCAAGTCTTTACAACCTAATATAACTTAACATAATATTTTGTGATTTGTTTGACTAGACTTGGAATAGAATATTAAGAACTACGGGGGGGGGGGATTTCATTTGGAATTTCGGGGGGAACTTTTGGGGTTGTTTTGCCCTGAGCTGCCCTTAATTTCTGTCCCCAACTGAGACTAACATGGTGCCTAACATCTCTCATTTATTGCAGTTTTTGGAGCAGAAGTACGGTTACTATCACTGCAAAGACTGCAACATGCGCTGGGAAAGTGCTTATGTGTGGTGTGTCCAAGGCACAAACAAGGTATTTGAAGGTCTTTGACACTCTTGCAGATTAAACGCGTTTAAATGTTTCTCCCCCCAAATCAGTGTCAGGTGGGCATCTATGATACTTCAGATTATAAGTGATTGAAGCTGCATGGTCTCCTTTTACAGGTATATTTCAAGCAGTTCTGCAGAACATGTCAGAAATCATTCAATCCATACCGTGTTGAGGATATAACCTGTCAGGTAAACTAGCCCTTCTATTACCTAGTTTACCATAACCTGGTTTGTCAGACTAACTTATCGAAGTCTTTGCTAAAACTGTAAAAGTAGCCAGCTAGCAAGCATAACAAAACTCCCATCTCTTTCAGACTTGTAAGAAGACCCGCTGCACATGTTCCGTAACGTCGCGTCATGTGGACCCCAAAAGACCTCACCGGCAGGATCTGTGTGGCCGCTGCAAAGGCAAGCGGCTCTCCTGTGACAGCACGTTCAGCTTCAAATACATCATCTAGCACATCTTTGCCATGCTGTCAAGCTTGGTTGTTGCCTAGCTGGAATATCCACTTCAGTAGTCTTTGCATCCCCTAGACTGCACTGGGGAGACGGACCCATCCGTCACCACAATCTCATTTACTTTTTTGTTTTGCTTTAATTTTCACTTAAACTGCAGGTACCAGTTCTGAAAATAAATAATGGCAATTACTAGCATATCTGAAGCCATGAGTCTTTGTGTGAATGGCAGTGCATTGGGTTTTGTCTGAAGAGCTAGTTGAAGTGTGTGAATGGCCTAGTTTGTTTGTACAGTATCTATTGGGATTTTGGGAGTTGTTTACAGGGCAATAGGACATGGTTTCCTCACATCCTTAATAGAACACCTTGTGTCCTCAAATTTATGTGAACCACTGTGGTCCACTCTCCAGTGAAAGGACTTCACATCCCCTATTTTGTGTAGTTCGTGAGGCTGGCATGCTTGAAATGAAATGCCAACTTCATACCTTCTGACTGTTAACTGCCTTTTTAAACTATGAAACCTTGTCGCATGACCTTACCACAGTGCCTTATTGCAAGTTTAATTTGAGTGGTGTACAGTTTTCTTTAAAAATGTTTTTTTAAAAGTACTTTCAACATTCTGTGTAATGAGATGGTCATTTTCAGGGTGATTCTGTAACTGGGCTCTTTTGACATCAATTTAAGTGTACATTTTTAAATCGGTGCGCTTTGTCCCACGTCCCGCATGTCATGAGCAGTATTTATGCATTTACTCCGTGCCCTCGCAGGGTACTGGAAACTATCGCAGGCTCTTCAGGTGGATTAACTGTATAAATCCATGTAAACATCCGCCATTCGCGTGATCGACAACTGGAGCACGAACAGACAGCATTTCAGAATCCACACAGGATTTTAAAAGCTATGAAATAGCAAATGAAGGCATTGAAGCATGATCTTGTTTTGGTTTATTTCAGCATTATATATAATGTCCTTGTATGTTTTCACTGTAATTACTAGAAATGTTTCCAAACCTCTCTTCTTGACAAATTCATCCAGATCCCTTTTAAAGTCTCTTGTTAGTTCGCCCAGAAATTACAATTCTCATCATTTACTCACCCTCGTGCCACCCCAGATGTGTGTGACCTCCTTTCATCTGCTGAACTCGAAGATTTTTAGAATTTCTCAGCTCTGTATGTCCATACAATGCAAGTGAACAGGTGGCAACATTTTAAAGCTAAACAAACATAAGACTCCAGTGGTTAAATCAATATCTTCAGAAGCGATGTGATGGGTGAGAAACGGATCAATATTTGCCATTTTTTGCTAGAAAGCAGGGGCTATATGCAGAGAAGAATGTGAAAGTGATCTGTTTCTCATCCACATGGGTTACTTTTATGCTCCCTTTTATGTGCTTTTTGGAGCATAAAAATGTTGCCCTATAGAGCTATAATATTCTTAAAATCTTTGTGTTCAGCAGAAGAAAGTCATACACATCTAGGATGGCATGAGGGTGAATAAATAATGAGAATTTTCATTTTTGGGTAAACTCTCTCTTTAAAGTGATAGCTCAGCCATAATTTAATATTCTGTCATTTCTCTACCCTCATGTTGTTCCAAACCAGTATGACGCTTTGTATTATGTGAAACACAAAATATGTTAGACAGAATGTTAGGGACTGACAGTCTCTGTCACCATTCACTTTATATATAAATTCACTGAAGGTAAATAGTGACTCAGGCAAACATTGTCTAAAATCTCCTTGTGTTGCATGGAAGAAAGTAAGTCATACGGGTTTGGAACAATATGATGGTGAATGATGACAATTTCCATTAATAATAATTCTGTAGTACATAATGGAATATAGGGGAGTAACGTCTATTATGTCATTTGTGAAAGTAACGAGTTACTCACTACTTGTGTACTCTTAATTGGGTAATGTTTTTGAAGTAATTGTACTTGAGTAGTTTTTGGCTACTCTACCCACCTGTCACACTGGAAATGGTCGAGCACATTGCATTGTTCACAGTATTCAAAGCAGTAAGCTCCGTTTTCTGCAAATGTATGTCATCCATGTATTCCATGCATAAAGAAAATTTAAACTGTGCACAGCATACCCCAAGTACACCTACTTCATGCGATTATCTAATCAGCAGTGCAATGTATAAAATGATGCACATACAGGTCAGGAGCTTCAGTTTGTTCACAACCATAAGAATTGGGGGGAAAAATGTGATCTCTGTGATTGATTATGGCACGATTTTTGATTAGTTTTTCTGATCTCCAGGGATTTTCATGCACAACAGTCTCTAAAATTTACTCAATGGTGCCAAAAAAAAAAAAAAACATCCAGTGACAATGCCTTTGATGAGAGAGGTCAACGGAGAGTGGCCAGATTTGTTCAAGCTGACAGAGGCCATGGTAACACCGATAACCCCTCTGAACAATTGTAGTGAGCAGAATAGCACAACACGTCAAACCTTGAGGTGGATGGGCTTCAACAGCAGAAGACCATATCGGGTTCCACTTCTGTCTGTCAAGAACAGAAAGCTGAGGCTGCAATCGGCACAGGCTTGGAGGTAGTTCCCCAGACAGTCAATTAGAAAAATGTTTTAGACAAACACCAAACACAAGGCCTACAAAAGATTTTTTTTTCTAATGCATATTAGATAACACATAACAGATGTATATCTACAACAAATTGAGTTAAAGTGGAATAAATTAACTTGACAAAAGATGGTAATGTTTATAATCAGGTTTTTATTTAATAGTTCAGAGAATAGCAGGTAAATCAGATGACAAAGACATACCAGAGAGAAATGTGTGAGGAAAATAAAAAAGATAATGCACCTCTAGATAAAAACTATGTATTTTCTTCCAGGAAAATAATATATCCATTAAATAATTAAGAACAGCATTCAAAATGTACCAACAGATGAGTTCTCTGAGAGGAATGAATACAGTGAACAGATTTTATTTTCAATGTGCCATGACAAATTAACCCCCTCCCCCACTTTGCAGTTAACGTTACTCCACCACTCTTGGGAGTTCAGAAGCATCGCAGAGTCCACAAACCCTCAGTGCAGCCCTGAGTCTAAAGTTAAGACAGAGCTAACAAGGACAAACACAAGTCCCAGTTTCCCCATACCAGGGGCTTGAGCATGGCCTCTGTGGGGGACTATTGACCAACATGGAGATCACAGTGGGTATCAAAGGAATGCATATGGCAAAGCTCGGCTGAGCAAAATAGAAACCATCAAGAGAGGAAAGAACAGAAGACTGACCTCTGAACTCAGCCAAGCTCATTTGTTTGGGAAATGTAGAAGATTAAGGTGACATATTATTATAAAGGACAGGGTAGTCTGTGACATACAATCTCAAGCTATTCAACTATTTTTTGCATTAGTCTTTAATCTATACCGAACTCTCTCTGATTGAACAGTGCATTCCACAAATGTACAAGGGAAAAATACTGCTTTTACACTATACATTTTCTAAAATATATACAGAGTAAAATAAGTTATTTATATTTCCATGAGTTGCAGCCAGTTTGCACTTCACCCGTGCATCTCAATTTGTTAACGTGCATGTTTGAGAGAGATCATGTGTGCAAATATCAGTCCATGTCAAACACACCCACCCACGCACACACACACACTTCACACACATTTACACAAGAGTCTATGGTTTTCTACAGGCAGCTACTTATTTGGTTATAGATTAAGGGTTTTGTAAGAGCGACCCAGTGAAAGCTGAAAGATCATCCCAAAGCAGGTCAATAAATTTAAACAAACCTCTCTTTACACAGAGGGTACATTCCCCCCCCCAGCTTACAATTACGTTAAATATCCTAACATTTACAAACTAAGACTGTTAAAAAATAAATTTCTCAAAAAAATATTTGTCGCTTTTCTCTTTCAAGCATGCTTTTGAAAACTTTGTCTCTTTGTGATCGACAATGAGGACAACATGACAAAGTATCGCCAATGCATCCGTTCTACACCATGAACATACTACCTATGATAACAATAACTTTCCTGGTCACCTAACCCCAGTGCATAGTGGGGCAGATGGATACCGATCATTCTAAGGACATGGTCCAGAGGTCATAGGTCATTCCGCCAAAAAGCTTCAAATTTAGCATCATTATCGCCCAGTGTCCCTCCTACGAATGATTCTTGACCAATCCCGTCCTTGGTACTTTTTCACACAATTGCAGCTCGACATTTGAAGTTTAACAATTTCGGAGAAACAAAGAGATTTAAAGGAGGGTCAAAAGGGGGATGTGCGCAAGTTTTAAGTAACTAATGTCCACACATTCTTTAGCCCTTTGAGGTGAAGTCTACATGGATTCCCAAACCCTTCCCACACCCGACCTCTTTCTGGGCCGATGAAGAGAGTTCAGTGTTTGCTCTCCTGCTCTGACCCAGTCTGGATCTGTTGAACCTCTCACAGTCCAGTGCTGAGGACTGTGTTTTGTGTGTCGATTTGTGTCTGGATGTGGGGTGTGGGGGTCGGGGAGAGGATGCATGTCTGGTGTGGGTGTGTCTGAGCCTGGCAGAGAGCTTCGCGGATCTGGAGGTTGAGCTCCATGAGGCGCGTGCTGGCCTGAGAAAGATCCCTGCTGGGGCCCACCACGGCCAAACAGCCTGTCTGACCCAGAGTCTGGTGCCTGAAGTAAATGTGCAGCAGTGTCTGCACAGCATCATCCTTCTCACTGCCAAATATGTCATTAGGCCACAGGCACCTGAGGGAATGAGGGAGGGAAAGTAGTGACAGTAAGAGAAAGAGAAGGTGAGAGAGTAGAATGGTTAATGAAGGTAAAGAAAGAAAAGTAGCAAATAAGAAAGAGGGACAGAGAAGAACACTGGAACACCAGATTTATGCAAAACTATGGAAGGGATCATGTAAATCAGCCCGTCATTATTAACAGGGTGATCAAGACCCTGATGTAAAGTGAAGAGGACTTGTATCACCCTGAGGGGGGCTACTTTGCAATAACGCATGTAGATTATCTGGCTTATTACATGGTTACTTACCAAATAAGAAACTAAATGGACATTAAATACCAATCCAAGTTTAAATGATCTTATTATCGGAGAAGAAAGAGACCATAGAGTGCTAGGAGAGACATGACACTAGCACAGCTATGTTGGAAATCAGTTGCCAGGGACAAATGTATAATTATTACAAAGATTTTTAAACCAAAGAATGCCATATTGACCAATCAGAATCAAATATTCCAGAGAGCTGTGCAAGAAAGAAGGTTGATGGGATGGCTACTGTATTTTCCGGGACCTGACTATAAGTCACACTGGGTCAAAATTGCGTTGTTGAGATTAAAAAAAAAAAAAAAACACATATAATTTGCATCTGTGTATAAGTCGAACTGACAACAGTTGCTTAAGGCAGGCACTAGGACCCGGGAGCAGCCGGCAGACTTCCTTTCACCAGTTCAGATGTCAAATGCACTCCCTGAAGATTACAGTACCTCAGAATTTACACATCGTATCACAGTGTTTTTGGGCTTGTTTTAAAGTGAGAATTTGCTTTATGTTTCATAAAGGAAATGTGACAAGTAAGCCACATCTGTTTTTAACATATGTAACTATGCTGTGCACAAATAATCAGCTTTTAGTCTGTGAGTTAAACAGTAGCCTATGCCTGTTGTATTCTATTCATTCATTAAGGTTAGCGACCGTGGATATTTCTGATATTTTAAACCCTGTTTGCAATGTATTAATTATCTGGTTCACTGACTGAATGATTTTACTACGAGTGTGATGAAACATTTTATTATGGGCAATGAGGAATTGCGTTTGACAGCTGTCTAGTCTAGTGTTTGTTAGAACATTAATGTTATGATGGAAACAATATTTAAACTGGATGCATAAAGTACTTATCGGCAATTTTGACCCGATGAGACTTATATTCAGGTGCGACTTTATTTCCAGAAAATACGGTATATAAGTCACTTCGGAGTACAAGCCGCATGACTTTTCAGATGATGCAAAAACAAACAAACCAAAAAAAAAACCGTGATTTATATTCTGGAAAATACGGTAATTAGATTATGGATTGTTATATAGAAAACTTAATGTGTTTTTGTGTAAAGCCGCAGTGTGATTTCTGTACCATCCACGATAATGCAAAGGTTTTAAAAAGATTTCCCCAACACTCAGCTTGTCTTCCACTGGTCAACAAATAGTTAGTCCCGCCCCAAACGCTTTAGCTTTAGGAGATCATTGTGAACTCCCCAGACTGTAAATCCTGTACTAATATGTACTGTTATTTGAGTGTTTTTTTAAATACAAATATTTATAAGACACTGACCAATTTATAATTTCTGCCGAATAATCAGCACCGATAGTTGCTTTTGTAACTATCAGTTATCGGCAAAAATCATCATTGACAGTTCAGAAAAGACTAAAATCATTAACACAATCAATATCCATTTTAAAAACAAACTGCCATATAATCCGTTAATGGCTTTCTTTCAACACCTTAGTTATCAGTATCGGCAAAATCCAATATTGGTCGACCTCTAGTATACTGTCTATTTTTACTGAAGTCTGTTCGTCAGTGAGTCAAAGTGTGTGGATGCTTACCTGAAGGCTTTCACTTGAGCAATGGCTGTGCTGAAGTCACGTGTTCTAAGACTCTCAATGAGCGAGTGGATGGCTGTCTCTGTGCTCGACTGGTCCACCTCAAACTCCACCACTCCCTCCTGTCCATCACCTCCTGACTCCGCCTCCTTCAGACATCTCTCTAATATGGCCATTTCCTCTGACATGTTAGTCACCTGAGAACCACAGAGCATCAAGACAACATTTTTAAATCAGACAATATTTTCTTTCAATTCAAGCTACATCACAACGAATAACTTGACAATAAGTCCAAAAAGCCCAATAGTATACCAACATTTAGCCATTCATTTGTGCACACAAGCATTTCAGTACATGCATATGTCAGAGGAGGTCTATGTCTGTGTGTGCAGTCTATAAAGTGTGAGTGAGTTAGTACTGATGGACGATAGACTGAATGGCTTTGCTCTGGTCTGTGTTCAGCACATCAGTCTTTTTCAGTGAGCTTAATGAAGTTATACTAAGAGCATTATGCACTGACAGACCTTTATATGCATCTATACTGACACACTCCACCCCCACCTTTAAAAACCCTTCCAGAGAGAAAATGTACTTCTGTCTGAAAGAAAATCTTCTATATATCTACAGAACTGTGTGTCTGTGTCGCCCCCTGGAACTGATTTTCAGAGGACATTTTTTACCTTGATGAGAGCATTTCTTTTTTTCTTAACTAAAAAGAATATTAAGAAAATGTATTATGAAAAAAAATAAAAAATTAATATTTTCTGTGTGAGTGTATAATAATTGTGACATCTATACACATAATGTACACAAATTAATCTTACTCTCCAACTATATGAAATACAATTATGGTGCATGTAAAAGCAGCTACAGACCTCTGCCGCTCTCTTGATAGTGTCCACCCTGCTTATGAGTTTGCAGTAGGCCTGAAAGAGCAGCAGAAGCTGGAAATGGAGCTTATACAACCTTCTACACAACTCCAGCTCCTAGAGAGAGACAGAGATAAAGATCATAACATCATTACCTTAACAACTTCAGTTTTAATCATTTGCACTGCCAGTAGCAAAACGGCATGATCAGATGAACAGATGGCCAGAAGAATGAATAATTGGAGAAATGGACAGATGAATGAATGAACATCTTAGCTTCAAAACGGAGAGGAGGGGTTAGAAGGGTTCCAGTATACCCTAGTAACTGCCAGAGATGGTGCAGAATGGCTCTAATCTGACATACCCCTAAATAAAAGTGATGATCCCTGTGCTTCAACTCTTTGTTTTTGGAAAGCTTCAGATAATCAACAAAACAGAATGAAGCGATTCAATACATGAAGTCAGGAGAAAGCAGAGGTACCAGACGGAATGGCAGGACGAGCATGAAATATGACAGGAACAATGAATCTAAGCTACTCTTCTTTCCCATCCTCCGCTTAGATGTCAATGGACACACTCCATTTACACAGAATGCATAACATACAGTATAGTATGTGTCATCAAACTTTTGAAAAGCATATGCAAAAAGCCCATTGGCAAATTAGCATTTAGTAGGGCTGGGCGATATGCAGAATATTCATAATATATTTGCAATGATTTTGCTGGCAATTTAAAACTAAGAAACAATGTGATTATCGTGATGATTTTAATGCGCTTCTTATTTTACCATAACGTATTGTAAAGAGCATGTCAGACTAATTTTGTAATATCTCGATAAATGGCTTGCGAGTATTAGAATGCCAGGACTAAAGCAAACTAACTGTTGAATCTGAGCTTTGAATCGATTCAATGAAATGGACAGTCTGAACTGGTGAATTGATTCAAAACTCAGATTCGAACATTAGTTTGCGTCATCATTCAAAAATGTTGCAGTTTGGAATATTCGCATATTAAAATGTTTTAGTATCAAATATATTTAGTCATTAAAAAACCCACCCTTTTTCAGCGCAAATACATTGATTATCGTCAAAAGGCTAAAAAAAATATTCAGACACAATTTTATTTACCATAGCTGTATTGCCCAACCCTAGTATTTAGCTAGCAAAGTTAGAACTACAAGTACACAGAATTAATTTAAGCCCAAGCCATTAATAAAGCATAAAGTAATGATGAATGATCATGAATCATAAGCCTTTAGCGGTGTTAAGAGATGAGAGGTAGGCTTTGTTCTGCATTCTGATTGGTTTAGAATGATTAAACAGATAAACACAGGCTCAAATCATTATACAATATAATGGATGAATGTTAAGTGTATGGCTGAATTGATTGTGAAAGGCTTGAAAATATGATAAACCACTTACTGCTAGCATTTCCATTTGCTAAGCAAGGAGGACAGCAGGTCACAAAAAAAGAGGAAACACAGGAAATGAGAGAAAGACCACAAATTAGTGAAATCACCACACCTTAAGACCACCAGAGATGAAGAGAGAAATAATGCAGTACACTGATAATAAATAAATAAAAAGATTACAGTCACATGCAATGATTTTAGGAGGAGAATTAACTTATGTTTTCACTATTTTTATGTAAACTCAAAAATATGTAACATCTAAAGATTAGAAAATTAGAAAAATGTATTTGAAGAGAGTAGAAAGAGAGCAATGTAATAGTAGGAATATTAACTGTCCTGTGAGGCTGAAACAGAATATGACATCATCACAAAATCTGACTCGAGCGCTCGGACATCCTAGATAATTTTAGCTTTGCACTACCAATTCCATTTTATTTTCATACCATTTTCAAATTTATTGCATTTTGGTTTAGTTTTAATTAGATTCAGTGAAGGTTTTGAAAGTTGCAGTTTACCTTTTATTTTATAAAATTGTTCTTTGTTTTAGTTTTAGTAATTATAGTAAGGAACCAGTTAAAGAATCAAAAGAACAATAGCAGAGTTTAGATTGAGATTTAGATCTAAAATAAGATGGACCTTTGAGGAAAGAATCTGCACAGAAAAATAATTTGCAATCGTGAGAAACAATGTATCAGCTCAAAGGGAGAGTTCACCCAAAAATGAAAATTCTGTCATCATTTAATAACTCTCTTATTGTTCCAAATCTGTATGACTTTCTTCCATGGAACACAATTGATGTTAGGCAGACTGACAGCCTTAGTCACTAATCACTTTCATTAGAAAAAAATATGCCATAAAAACTAAACGGTGACTGAGACTAACATACTGCATCTCCCTTTGTGTTCCATGGAAGGAACAAAGTCGTACGGGTCTAAAAAAGAAGAAGAAGAGTAAATGACAGAATTTTCATTTTAGGTGAACTATTACTTAATTTTATTAATAGTTTATAAAAATGTTATTAAAGCAATTTTGTCTTTGGTTTCAGCAGGGCTATTATCATGTACTGAAACTGAGAGAAAATAAAGAGTGCTGCACATAGGGACAAGCTAAAAGAAGTACTAGAACAGAGCAGGAGGGAGAGATGCAAAGCAGAAAGCTGCTGCGTGTTCACTCATTTAGTCTGCTGCTCTACATTCACACATGACCTCTCACTCCCAGCAGCAAGACACAGAGACAGTGACAGAGAGAGATACAGTACTTCTCAGGGATCTGTAAATGTGTGTTTTACATGTGCTTTGAGTAGCTGAAAATCAAATGACCTCAAATCACCTCTTGGAAGTGTGTAAGAAGTTTCTACATTCTTGTTGTTTTCTCAGAGATACAAAGAGAAGTTAAGAGCACAAATGTTGACTTGATTGCTCACACAGAAACATGCTGAGGACGTGTGTGTGTGTGTGTGTGTGTGTACCTGGGCTTGAGTGTTGGGTCGCTGGCTGCTGTCTTTATCACCAAAGGTCTTTCTGCAGTTCTCCAACCACTGTAGGGGGAAGGGGAGATGAAACACTTTTAATCACACAATTCCATAATAGCAGAGAACTGCTGAGGTCTATGTTTGTGTGTGAGTGTGAACTGCAGATTGTAATGCAGATGTGAAATTTAATCCGTAAATAAGAGTTTTCATACATTTTGACCATTGAATTACCACTGCCTTATCTATTTCCATGGATAAGGATTTTTTAAAACTATTCAAATTCAGACCAATTCACTAATGAGTCATTGAGAACAAAATTCATTGAAAAGAACCAACTCAAAAGAATGATTCACACACAAATCGGTTTAACTCTACACAAGACTCAGCAGGGGAAACACGTATAGTAGCACGTTTGGCCATGGAGACTCAGCAGGGGAAACACGTATAGTAGCACGTTTGACCATGGAGACTCAGCAGGGGAAACATGTATAGTAGCACGTTTGGCCATGGAGACTCAGCAGGGGAAATGCGTCCAGTAGCACGTTTGGCCATGGAGACTCAGCAGGGGGAACGCGTGTAGTAACACGTTTGGCCACGGAGACTCAGCAGGGGGAACGCGTGTAGTAACACGTTTGGCCACGGAGACTCAGCAGGGGGAACGCGTGTAGTAACACGTTTGGCCACGGAGACTCAGCAGGGGGAACGCGTGTAGTAACACGTTTGGCCACGGAGACTCAGCAGGGGGAACGCGTGTAGTAACACGTTTGGCCATGGAGACTCAGCAGGGGGAACGCGCGTAGTAACACGTTTGGCCATGGAGACTCAGCAGGGGGAACGCGTGTAGTAACACGTTTGGCCATGGAGACTCAGCAGGGGGAACGCGTGTAGTAACACGTTTGGCCATGGAGACTCAGCAGGGAACGCGTAAAGTAACAAGTTTGGCCATGGAGACTCAGTAGGGAACGCGTGTAGTAACACGTTTGGCCATGGAGACTCAGCAGGGGGAACGCGTGTAGTAACACGTTTGGCCATGGAGACTCAGCAGGGAACGCGTAAAGTAACACGTTTGGCCATGGAGACTCAGCAGGGGGAACGCATAAAGTAACACGTTTGGCCATGGAGACTCAGCAGGGGGAACGCGTAAAGTAACACGTTTGGCCATGGAGACTCAGCAGGGGGAACGCGTAAAGTAACACGTTTGGCCATGGAGACTCAGCAGGGGGAACGCATAAAGTAACACGTTTGGCCATGGAGACTCAGCAGGGGGAACGCATAAAGTAACACGTTTGGCCATGGAGACTCAGCAGGGGGAACGCGTATAGTAACACGTTTGGCCATGGAGACTCAGCAGGGGGAACGCGTGTAGTAACACGTTTGGCCATGGAGACTCAGCAGGGAACGCGTATAGTAACACGTTTGGCCATGGAGACTCAGCAGGGAACGCGTAAAGTAACACGTTTGGCCATGGAGACTCAGCAGGGGGAACGCGTATAGTAACACGTTTGGCCATGGAGACTCAGCAGGGAACGCGTAAAGTAACACGTTTGGCCATGGAGACTCAGCAGGGGGAACGCGTGTAGTAACACGTTTGGCCATGGAGACTCAGCAGGGGGAACGCGTATAGTAACACGTTTGGCCATGGAGACTCAGCAGGGGGAACGCGTGTAGTAACACGTTTGGCCATGGAGACTCAGCAGGGGGAACGCGTATAGTAACACGTTTGGCCATGGAGACTCAGCAGGGGCAACGCGTATAGTAACACGTTTGGCCATGGAGACTCAGCAGGAGGAACGCGTATAGTAACACAAATGCGTTCTGTCCCACAACTCCTGAACCGTATGTCAGAGACTCAAGTGCCTTGTATCATTGGAATCAACTAGTCCTAGGCCATTCGACCGATTGGAACCAAACCAGTGTAGAAAGATTCTAGAGTCCAATTATAAATAATTATTTAAAAAAAGTTACACTTTCCATTCCAATTTGCAACAGCGCCCAAAAACATGGTAACTATGGAATCGTTGGTCCAATCGACCAAGTGCCATCAAGGTCTATGAGGACAGACGCATATTGAAAAACATGGCCACCATTGACCAATCAACTTTCAACAGCTATTTGCTAAGGTTAACAAAGGCCGATCTGAACTAGGGATGTCAATTTTCAGACATTTTCATAATCAATCGTTGTGGAAATTAAAGATCAATTAATCATTAACGTTAATACCACAAAGGCACGTGGAGGACTCCAAATAATATGTGCATGTAGCCAACTGTTTAAATATAATTTTAATTATTACACTTAAGAAATGCAAGCATTGGCATTGTCCTCTTGAAATATTCTTTGTTCAGTGTATTTTAATACATTTAGGCAATGTTTAGTATGAATTTGTCTATTGTTTTATTACTGTTAATGATTTCCTGTTAGTAATAACTTGTAAACCAGATATATAACTCGTTTACATATTTGAGTTCATTAAAACTTCACGTTGTGCATCGCGGGTTATTTCGGACCTTTGGACATATTTTTTTATTTGAAATGAAATCATAACACGCTGCGTAATCACAGTAGCCTACATAACATACCGTGTGTGATGGTGAGATGTCAGCTGAATGCGCTTTCCCGGCGAGCACTGACGTAATTGTAGGTTGGGATGAAACAGGGATCAAAGCAGATCAATTGTGCTTGTTTT
This sequence comes from Myxocyprinus asiaticus, assembly GCF_019703515.2. Classification (NCBI taxonomy): domain Eukaryota; kingdom Metazoa; phylum Chordata; class Actinopteri; order Cypriniformes; family Catostomidae; genus Myxocyprinus; species Myxocyprinus asiaticus. The sequence continues at coordinate 24,039,977 of NC_059368.1, forward strand.
CATGTTGTATTTTAACACACTATCACAGTGTATGCAGAAAAAATAATGTTCATTTATAGAGAAATGCTCCAATATTGATTACATTGAGCCCAGTTCATCTTCATCTATGCCGCTCTTCTTTTCTGACAAGACATGACATGCAGGGCGCAAGCACTCTCTAGCGGCGGGTGACTGTATAGACAGCCTTATCAATGTCTGCTAGCATGGTTACTGAATGCGTTTGTCCTGAAATGAATTAATCGACGATCGATAAGCTGTATCTATCAAATTATTATTATTATTATTCTTTTTTTATTTTCTCCCCTTTTCTCCCCAATTTGGAATGCCCAATTCCCAATGCGCTCTAAGTCCTCGCAGTGGCTCGTCTCAATCCAGGTGGCGGAGGATGAATCTCAGTTGCCTCCGCCTCTGAGACGCATTAATGTGGAGACACAGCGCATGTGGAGGCTTCACACTATTCTCCGTGGCATCCACGCAACACGCGCCCCACCGAGAGCGAGAACCACATTATGGTGACTGAGGCTTGAGTCACTCAGTATGCCCTGGATTCAAACTCGCGACTCCAGGGGTGGTAGTCAGCGTCTTTACTCGCTGAGTTACCCAGGCCCCCATCTATCAAATTATTAACAATGATTAATCGATTAATCATTAACATCCCTAATCGGAACGAAACTTGGTGGGACTATTTGACTCTTGGCCCAAGAGGTCTGTGCAAAATAAAAATAAAAAAACAACAACTGGCCACCGGGAGGCGCTATCATGTTTCACATGCGTGTAAATCAATGTATATTCTGCTGTGCTTCATACAGACACACATTATTCATATAACATGATAGCTCTCCTCATTCTGAACAATTTTGCCTCAAGAACCATTGTTGTCAAATCAAATTTAAAAAATCTACTTTTGCGAACTTGTCCTAGGTTTCAACAAATCAACAAAACTTTTACAGGAAGTTTCTATGGACAGCCTTGATCAATGATTAATCACAAACTTTTTATTTGGCTTGGCTATTATGGGGTAATTTATAAATATCAATGTGGCCTTGTTCACCCAAAAGCCAATAATTTCTAAACGAAATTTTCAAAATAATCCTTAATATCGTGTAGCACATGCATTTAAAGGCCCTATGCTGCTAGAACCCCTTACTTGCTGCTTGCAGCTATATGTATTATTGATTTTGAATGAAGTTCACACAGGCAGGATGGTATGGACGGGCCGTTGACTTTCTCAGATCACACTGTTGGCGCATGGCCGTGACTGTAGCGTCAAACAGTTCTTTAGGATCAACGGGACTCGGCTAGGTCTGGGCGGTATGGCAGTATATATCGTGGTGATGATATAAAGTGTCTCTCCCTCTTTTCTCGGATCACACTGTTGGCACATGGGGGCTGGGCGGTATGGCAATATATATCATGGTGATGATATATCACGAAATGTAAATATCTGTGTGTGCAACGTTCCACCTGGCTGCACTTGAGAGTGATAGTGAGATTAACAAATACAGAGAAAGATGAAAGCACAAAACATGGGACAACTCTGAATCAATTCAAATGCAGAAGTAATTTATTTTGGCATTAACAGGTAAACGTTGATCACATTCTTGAATGAGAGTGCTCTACGCACAGCGTGTGCGGGGAGTGGGAGGGAGAGAAATGGAGCGCCTCAGGTTCACTGAGTACATTACCTCAGGAATTATTAAATAACACATTTGTCAGCAATGCATTTATATCTAGTAGGCTATATAGTTGCCAAAAATGTTTCCAGTAGTGTAAGGCTAAATCAAAACAAATACATGATGGAGAGGTCTGTTTCAGAACCAAAGCAAACACTTATTTTCAAAAAAAATGTGTTGCTTGGATTGAAAAATGTTGATAAAACAGATCAAATATTATTGTTGACAAAGTTTTTTCCTATTGCAAAGGACATCACAGGTCTGCCATTAGGCTACTTTGGACATAGTAGAACTTTTTTTTTTCCACTTTCCATCAAAATTTGTTGGCTGTATCATCATATATGAATGGTTAATTGCCAAGAATTTCAAGAATATTGCTTTACATTTTTTTTTTTTTTGCTTGTTTTGCCGACCCCATTCCATGGTTATTTAATAAAAACGTACTGTTCTGAAAATGTAAAAAAAATAAATAAAAAATAAAACCTATATCATGAAATATATAGTTACTGTGATATAAAATTACTGTTTTGGCTAGAGAATGGTTTGTCCCAGTGTCTTTTCATCTCAGCGTCACAGGCCGGGTCAAACGAAATGAACTGTCTGATCAACGAGAGCCACTATGGCAGCCTTTAACACAGTCGTCATTTAAATCCATCTCGGCCCCTTGGCCCACCTGCTGGGATGGCCAGTCTATCGAAAGTTTTGCAGCAGCTCTACAGCAAACTTCTATGAGATCAAATCGACTGGGGTGAGGGAATGTGGTTTCTCACTTGGTTCCATTCTTTCCCCCTGGTGCTCTCCAGTGTTTTAGCTGCGGCCATAACACAATGGTGTGTCCGAAACCAAAGGTCTTGTTGCCTCGCTGTCCTATCAGTCAATAACTCAACAGACAGTGTTTGCGTACGAAGGTACCTCCAGAAACTGGTTTTGGACAGGCTATAACGCATAACGTCGCGTCGTTGCTAGGATACCAGCAACTGATTAACACCATCTGGTGTCCACTAAAGATAATGCATCTGCTTCATTCATCCAACCGAACCACAACGGTCTAATAATCTAGAACAAAATCAAGAGAGTTTTGGTGATAACCAAATGTATATTAAAAAACTTCAATACTACATTCTCGCTAGAAATGGAACCAAAAGTTGGAAAAAGTGAATAAAAATTTACATTTATACACAAATTGGCTATCAACTGCCTCTTCGGCTGCCATTTTTTCTCTTCAGCTAAACCGCCATGGATTTGCGTGCACAGGATTGTGGGATTTGATCGGCAGCGAAGGATACATCTATGCTGCCTTTAAAAATTGATCAGATGAAGGTATCTCAGTAGATAAGATATGCCATTTCCTACCTCCGTACACAGCATTTTCCTAGTTTCGGACGCAGCCAACGTCCTTCACCCTCATAGTTCTGTAAACTCTACCACAATGTGCAAGTTTACAACCACGAAGCAGTGTTAGGCAGCACTCTCAGCAACAAAACTCATACCTTCTCTTTTGATCCGAAATAAATTGCATGAAAATAAGTGTGTTTAAATGCAGTGTAGATGAGCGTGAAAAGAGAATGAAAAACTCGCCTTGACGCAGACATTTTACACTCTCGGGAACAATACACCCAGCAAACAGCAAGACTGAATTTATCATGTTTGCAACGTTCCCTCGTGAACGGTTGAGCAATAAACTCCAATAATGCGTCTGATGAGTGCAGTTTCCAAAAACTTTACGGGAAAGACAGCAAAAAAATATAAAAATACAGTGGGGTGGCACTCCCTGATCATTCTAACAGACGTGGTCAATTAGTGTTTCCTCAATTGGTCATATCTAAAAGGGGTTTCCCTTAGTGAGATACTGAACAAATGTTAGAAAGAGAACCACATCACTTTCTTCCTTATGTGGAACACAACTAAAGATGCTAGGCAGAATATTAGCCTCAGTCAACATTCACTTATATTGTATAAAAAAAAAGCAATGATAGTGAATAGTGACTGAGGTTAACATTCTACCTAACATCTCCTTTAATGTTATGCAGAAGAAAAAGTCAGTTATACAAGTTTGGAACAACATGAGTTTAAAAGTTCCTGATATTTCCATGATTATGGGAATCCTGGTAAGTGCTGATGATATGGGTGAATGGGGAGAAAAGACAGATGACGTTTCTGTGTGCGAAACAGAAATGGAGAGAGAAAGATAAATAGTGTACATGAAAGTGTGTGTATGTGCGCTTGGGTGCGAGAGGTCAATTTAATAACAGTGGGCTAATTAGCAAATTGGGGAGGGGGTCAGTGCTTGCGTCTCATCCAATTACTGGCCCCTTGTCATCCACTCTCCCATCTGCCCCCTCTACTCCCCTTCCTGTAGCCTGTCCACCCAGCTAACTGATTTAGGAGCTCAATCAGGCAATTCTTAGTGATTGTGCTTGGACATTGCCTGCCATAAATTCTAGATGGGTGCTTAACGGAAGCTAATGTAGGCTAAATCAACTGATGTCCTGATACGATTTTATAGCCAACCATAACAATAACTGCAAATATACGTCAAGGAGCACTGTCAGCTTATTCTCCTTTGCTGTCAAAGGCTTCCTCTCGTATCCATTACATAACCTGAACTAATGAATGTAAGAAGCAGGCTGTTTAGAACACATTGCTAACGAACTGCACACAGATTCTGAGATTGTATATAGACCTTTCATATCAGCCAGAATTATATTGACTAAAACAGTTATTATTTTAGTTTTTTTTTATATATTCTATCCATCCATAACAGAGGCTTGGGGGCAGACTCTTCAGACTTAGGCCAGAAAGCAACCGTTTAACAATGCCCTAGCAATAAATCAGAAGAGCCTAGCAACCACATAGCAACACTTTAACAACACTCATAATACCTCAGCAACCACAACGCAAAAAGAGGTAAATAGATATATCAGTTTTACACTGCAGCTGATTTTTAGAACTCTCGGTTATCTGCAAAAAAATCTATGCAGATAGTCTTTTTTTTATTTTTCCACAGTGTTCATCTGTGGACGACGCTATAGGATTCTACAGTATAACAGTGGCATCTAGAGGTGAAATAAAAACAATCACTGACACCTCGTGAAGATTTGCTGCCTAAATCTTTCATCATTGACAAAATTCATTCATACTTTTATCCTCACTTGAATGTATAAGTGCATATTTTGTTATTTTGATTAGATAATCAAGTGTTTTCAATTAAAGCAAAGGCATGCAAATAAAAAGGTGACAATATGGAAACATCCACCCATAAGCACATACATTGTGTCTCCAAATTCATATCTTGTGAATAATAAACCTAAACACTCATTGAACCTCATCTGAAACATATATATACAAAACCCTTCATCTGGCTATAAAAAGCTTAATTTGGTAATTACTTAAATATAGAGCATAGTAATGGAGCCAAGTCTTCGTTGTTTCAAAATACGAGTCTCCGGTGTGTTTCGGGCTTGTTCATATGTAAAAGTCCCATGCTAAGCACCCAATCTTCATTTTTTCTGATTATTATTGGGATTCTGATTGAATAAAAAATAGCATCAGGGAATTTTTTTATTTTTATTTTGGACTCTTGTAGCCTTTATATCTGTGCCCATCATAGTAAGGAAAAAATACGATTAAAATGTTTTTTTTTTTAAATATATATATATATATATATATATATATATATAAATTCATATGAAAAACTCAATTTCCTTTTCCACTACCTTAATTATCAGTATCTGCAAAATCCACTATTGGTTGACTTCAAATAGCAATGCCCTGTCAGCCACACAACACCCTAGCATTGTGGTGGTGAGTTTTGCATCACCATTCACATCATAAAATGAAAAAATCTTGATTTTGATAATACAATTACAATTTAGGCATACCTCTAATGTGAGTTTATTTAACTCTAAAATGCAGGTCTTTAACTCGTGGAAGTAACTGATTTATATAAGGTGTATTAATAATATATAATATATTTATGTGTCTGATGTCTAACTGATGCACCGGTAAGTAAATGGCCATGATGGTAACAGGAGTAGACAGTGAGGTGTGAGCTGTAATCTCGCCTGTTCAGCTGCATCTCTCTTGCAGTTGTAAGTGTCCAAATGCTCCTGTAACTCCAACACACTGAACTTCAGTGTCTCCAAAAGCCCACAGGAGACCAGCTGTAACACACAAATAAACAGTTCATAAACAAATGAGCTGTTATCTACAAATATACCAACATTTTTGATCATTATAATGTCATACTACCACACATGCAGATAAATGATTTGGCATTGATATAAGCTTTGCAATTATAATTCTTCAAGGGTCTTGATTTGAGAGCAGATATTCAGGTCTAAGATGTAGAGGAAGTGTACACTGAATCCAGAGAGAAGGGCAGTAAACTCACAGTTTCAGCATCCAGTAGAACTGTAGGGCACTGGGAGCAGGAGGTCATGACTTCTAGAGAGCTCAGAAACTGGTTTCCCATTCGTTGGAGCCCTTCCCCAAGGAAGCGTACAGAGGCATGAGTAATCGAGTCAAATTTCCTCTGAATGTGCTAAAGATAGAGAATAGAATGACCTCAGTACTATAGGCACACAAAACTAGTAGTCATATTGCAGATGCTTTTATCTGAAGCAAATTAGAAGAATAACACAGGGTTAAGTGCCTAAATGGTGCTGTGATTTTTGTATGAAATGAGATGCAGAAAATGTCCCTATTACCTGTCAGATATCACTGAAATAGTTTATCATGTTCAAACTGACAAACACCAGTATTACCACTGGCTGGATGCTCGGTGGTTCTATGGGGTAATTTTCATTAAGCAGGGTTAGGGTCAAGCCTACACAATAAAGCAAGACACTTGATTTCAAACTTTGAATTTTATTTTTTATTTATATTAACTAAAAATTCAAATGAAATTGGAAAAAAATTAAGTGCAATTAAAATGTGTGTTGTTCAACTTTTTGAAAGATGGTTTTACAACAGTTGTCAACATCTCTTTGGCAAAGAACCTACTTCATCTGTTCATTCTCTACCGGTCGGGTATTTCGTTGTCCAGGAAAATACATCATGTGTGAATAAATTTGTTTTGTTCCCTCCTTCACGATACATATATATATATATATAAATATCACAATATCCAATTACATCGGCAACCCCCGGGCTGAGGGATCGGTGAATATTCTTGCTTTAATGGTTTTGCATTGCATTGCATTTAATTCATTTGTTTAAAAAACGAAAAACTTAAAATCAAATACATTTCTCAATTCAAATTGCACTCCAAACGAAACGAAAAAGCAATTAAAATAACGAAGTCATCAAAAAAGTAACCACCTTTCCATTTACCGTCAGGCAAGTATCCGTCTAAACATCATGGCGGAAAATTACTTACACAAATGAAGACATAAAAACAATTATAAATGTAAAAATAATAATTATAATGACGAAAATAATCACTGAAATATAAATCATGGTTCGAGGTGAATGTGTTTTTGTATTATTTTATGTTTTAATCACAGATGTATAGGCTGCAAAGTTGTGGTCACAATGAACTGCTCTGTGGAAATAAAGTGAACTGAACTCAAAACACCTCCTGAGTTGAGATGTCTGAGGTCATTTGCAGCACTCATAGATGATACTGTTCTTGAGAGAAAAAAAAAATTCAGAATACAGAAACAAAGGAAGAGTGCGAACCTGTTACATGCGCATGTTCCACGAGACTGCACGGCTCCGTACAAACAGCGTGTCATACATGCGCATAGACGGCTTTTCTGTCATCTGTTCTTAATAATATAATAAATTGTGTTTCTTCAAGCGCGTGTCTGTGTGTCTACGGGCAAATTATTTGTAATATTAATTTGATATTAATAATAGCCTAATAATAATAATTTAATACATTAATGGGAAAATGATCCAAATATCGTCTTGACCTTGTCAAAAGCATCAGCTATTGGCGTTCACTATGACCATCGTTGATCCCCGAGATCATCGTCTATCGGCACAACCCTAGCTACATCTCTAATTTTAGAACGGCTAACATTGCTAACAGTGCGTTTAAAAGGCACAATAGCCGCGTTTCCACTATCAGTCCAAATGAGGGTGTGCTAGTGCGTGCCAGGGCCAGTTGTGTTCCCACTGTCACTTCCGGGGCTTCATCATGCCTCCTTGGGGCCAATGGCCAAGCGCCTTTGGCCCGCAGATTACCCTTGGTCCAAAGAAGGCTAACTGGTGATTGAGGCGCAGTCAGTGTCAAAGGCAGTGTTTTGCTGAGTGAGGCCAGAGGTTTCAGCACCAAGACAATAATTTCCAAATGTTTCATAACAAGCTACAATTTCACCTTAACCGATCAACGGTGAATGGAGAATAGTCAGGACTGGTTAGTAGACAAAATCAGGGCTCTTCTGAATACATGGGCTGATGAAAATGTGCAAAGTCAAATCGACAGCGTCTGCCGAACAAAGTATATAAGTATATTGTCACCTAACTTGCAAAGTTGTTAATCCAGCGCAAAACGCTACAGGTTCGGGAAAAATAAAAAAAAAAGTAATCTAATGATGATAGTTCACCACTTGTAAGGTTTGAAACTTCAATCTTTTGGATGCAACTCAACAACCAAAGATGTCCGTCTGACATAGTTCAACAATTAAAAAATAGTGCAGACAGGAAAGCAAGAAAAAGTTCTGTGTGAACAGCCCTTAAATTCTTCCTCGGACAGATTGACTTTCTTCATTAAAAATGGATTGCTGTGGACTGTAGGCCAGTGATAGGCTTATGTTCAATGGTATATAAAAAAACAATACACTGACTTCTAAATAAAATGTTTGTAATGTCTACTCAGTGTTTCACTCATCATCAGCCACAGTAATGTAATGTCTTATATGTAACGAGTTACCTTTATTTGAGGGCTTTTCAATTACATTTTGTAATTGATTGACAGCCCTTATTAAAAACACACACTCATTTCCTCTCACCTGGAATAGTCGCGAGAACACGTGGAAAGTATACACAGCACACGACCCATCTGAGTCCGACAACATCTGGTTGACATGGCAACGCCAGGCGTCCTCCTCATCGTCATAGGCTACAGGCTGGAATGCTGCCAAAATAGCAGAGAGAAAGGGCGACGGAGGTGGCGAGGCCTGGAGTTCAGGAAATCCATCTGCATCACCCTCATCTTGACTGTAAACAGAGATGGAAAGAGCAAACCTCAGTTACATACCATATAGAGAGGTGAGTACCACAGCATTACATCATCCAGGAAGGGCAAAATGTAAACAGAAACATGCTGTTTCTTCTCTCAGCTCTATCTCCCTTCTCTCTCTGCAGATGTCCTATACCGCAATGTTGTTACAGTCCAAATCTACTGCAAACGCACATGAAAACAACTCCAGCACACAAACACAAACACTCACATGTATAAGCACACACTTACAGGCCTGTAGGGCCAAAGAGCTTGATAAAGCAGACCGAATAGAAGAATCTGAGACTAGAGTTGCTGAAAGATGTGGAGGACATGGCCTTCATCTTCCTCATCACTCACAGCTTTTATATCTCTTCTCTGAATCTCCTGGTCCCGTTCTCTCTCCCACTCTTCAGCTCACGTGCTAGCCTAAATTCTCCCGCTGCATTTGTGACGCTCTCTGTTTTTCCTCTCTCTCGCCCTTGCCCTCCCCCACTCGCTGCAAAGCTCGGCAATACTGCTCCGCACACGAACGGTTCCCACACACACACACACACACACACACGTTTCCAGGCTCTATTTCTGTTAAATGGATCTAAAGTTGACGGCGAGAGCGAGCAAAGGCCCTCTTCATGCTGTGCATGTGCACAAATCTAATTAGAGCCCCTCTGTTGAATCACTGCCTATAATTTGTATTAAGCGATGGAAGAGGCTTACAGAATGATCTATAGCACTGCAGAGGATGTGTGTATGTGTCTTTGTATGAGAATGAATAAGTGAATTCTTGCTGTTAAATCATGTACTTGCGTATAGATGGCTAACCTTCAGAGCAATGATCTTGTCCCAGGCCAAAGCAGGACTGCTGCCAAATGCAGGCATGTGATCGGCAAAGGACCCCAAAAAAAAGAAAGAAAAAAAAAAGAAAAAAAAAAAAAGGAAAATGTATAGAGCAACCTCAAAGGATTTTTGGAGGATTTCAATTCTTGAACACATAGCTGTTGATGAGCACAAAACTACTCAAATGGAGTGCAGAAGTTATGAAATTGGGAACTTTTTAAGTCTATTTAGCCTGTTATTCTGTCTTATGACACCTGCATACAGGCACATTTATAGTAAACAATTGAATGATCAGTGCAGGACCAATAAGAGCAAACCTAATAAACTATTCTAAACAAAATTCACCCAGTAAAAGTTATCCAACATATTATAGTTAAACAGTCAGGACATTGCTGAAAATAATTAACAGGTAAGCAAGTCTAAAAATAAAATAGGCAGAAAAGTTGTGCATATTTTGCAACTTGCATTATATATACTACAAAATATTACAACTGTTCACGCAAGAAAGTTAGCCAATATCAGTTATAATTTTTTTTTTTTTTTTTGCTAGGTTAGAAATATAGGCCTATGATAAACGTAAACCTAATATATTATCCTAAAACATGACACCCACTCACATAATAACCACTTTTACAGCTGGCATTTCTTTGAAAAGTAACCTACTTCATGAACTGCCAGGGAAAACAATTACGTGGAAAGTACAGGCATACCTAGCGTACAATAGCCATTTACTGCTTATTCAGACCATACATTGTTGTTGAGCGAAATTAACAATGTCAATGTGGTCCGGTGTTAGATGAGACCTGACTCACTGCCTCGCATTGCGTTGCGAACCCCATTCTAATCAATGATGCTGTCTACACTGGAAACATCCGTTGCAGTGCGTTGTGTCAACAACAAACGGATGCCCCGTCTATTTCGTGCTGCACGCACTGGCACTCCTGCCAGCAATACAAACTGAACGTTTGCTTTGTCCAGTGTAGACAGCTATTGCGGCATGTCGTGTCAACAGACGTGCCCGGAGTAGACAGGTCAGGCGATTAATCCCTGAACCTGAAAAATGTTCGGATGGAACAATAAAGCCACTGTTCAAACCGCAGCAGGATGTGGCCAAAATCAGATTTTTTCACTCACATGTGACACAAAAAAGTTGGACTAAAGTGTAAAAACACTCATAGCAACTTGCATTTTGCAACTCCGCTTCCCGCAGCATGACCAGTGATCCCTATTCATACTTTGCTTCTCTTGTGAGAGGACATTTTCCTGCATGTGCCACGAGCAGCTGGAAGCAGCACGTCTTCTCACTCTTGAGTCGTGGCATGTGCTGAAAAATGCAACATTTAAATCGCTACAGCAGCATTTGCTTCATGCATGACATTTGAATGACACTTGTTTGGGTGAAGAGTATCAAGAATGCACTGTTTATATTAATGGCCGATGAGATATTGAGATGCTCTCTTTTAATTTTTTTTTACGGATTTACACAATTCACGTGGGTCATAATTTCAGGTCGGAAAATACGGAATTCCCTATTAATATGGAAAAATCACATCCCTGCAAATGAGATCACCAAACACTGTTCTAATTTACCTCATTCTTATTATTCACAGCAGAGCTCGCATCCACATTGTTTCGGAGGAGATTAATAAGTTGAGCCAAATGGGTTTTCTTAAATTTCAATACTACTACCTACTACCTGACTTAAGTAGGTGTCCTGAGAAAGTGTGAGAGTCTTGGGAGAAGCCCACACTTTTTCAGAAATGCTCTCTGCCAGTCAATCAATGTGTGCAGGATTGAAAAGAGAGAATACATTTACATGCATGCATACATTTACACGTGCATCAAAGAGACAGATTTTGTTGACATTTTTCTAACTTATTAAAGTTAATAGCCCTTCATATCCAGGGGTAGCCAGAAATCACTGAATAGCACATCTGGTCAGCAGTTGTGCAACTAAACAGGCAAGTCATCTTATATAAAAGGGGCATTCTGTGCAAACAATCTGATTAAAAAACATCTAATCACAGATGGCAGGATTTTGTATTACACATTAAGGGTAAAGTCAAATATTTTTGCTTAGATAAAACAATGCTAAGCTGATAAATGAACATGTTCGCATATTTCCTTGCTAAAATAAACAAATAAACAAACAAATAAATAAATAAATTGAGGTAGTAATCTTTGTTTATTATTTCTGCTATTTTAATTTTATAGATGAACCCCTACAATGCTTTAGCTGTGCTCCAAAACCTAGTGAGCTGCCTACCAATACAGCATTTTAAGGCATAATAGGTGTGCTCCCAAAAGAAAAGGAAATTCCAAACAGTGGACTGGCATTCAAAACAAAATGGTGAAAAGCATGGAAAGAAATTTTGATTTTATAGGGATTTGTTTGTAAGGAATTATTATTATTATTTTTTAATTTTCTCCCCAATTTGGAATGCCCAATTCCCAATGTGCTTTAATTCCTCGTGAAGGCATAGTGACTCACCTCAATCCGGGTGGTGGAGGATGAATCTCAGTTGCCTCCGCGTCTGAGACCGTCAATCCGCGCATCTTATCACGTGGCTTGTTGAGCACGTTACCGCGGAGACGTAGCGCGTGCGGAGGCCCATGCTATTCTCCGTGGCATCCACGCATACCTCTCCACGCGTCCCATCGAGAGCGAACCACATTATAGCAACCATGAGGAGGTTAACCTAACGTGACTCTACTCTCCCTAGCAACCGGGCCAATTTGGTTGCTTTGGAGACCTGGCTGGAGTCACTCAGCACGCCCTAGATTCAAACTCTCGACTCCAGGTGTGGTAGTCAGCGTCAATACTCACTGAGCTACCCAGGTCCCCTGTTTGTTCCAATAACAATATTTAAAATAATGACATTAAGAAATAATTGTCAATTAGAAATGCAATTCTTATTGCATACACTTCCCCTTAGCAGCCTATTACCAAATAATGAAATTTTTATAATAATTTTGAGCAAATACAACGCTCCAATTAACATATAAGTGTTTTTGAATCACTTAAAAGAGCCAGCTTAAAAGAATCATTCGTTCAGGAACCGTATTACATTGGTCTTGCATTATGTTTTTGATCGACTAAAAAGAACTACAAAAGAACGCTCTGGAATTGGACAACACTAGTACCACTGTATGTTTTGCGCTGTAGATTCAAAAGAACTGGTTAAATGGGAGTCATTTGTTCGGGAATTGGTCTTCACTAGTCATGCTGTATGTTTTGCGCTGTAGATTCAAAAGAACTGGCTCAGAGTCATTCATTGGGGAATCGGACTTCACTGTTCATGCTGTGTTTTGTGCTGTAAATAAAAAAATAAAAAAACTGGCTCATTAGAGTCATTCATTGGGGAATCGGTCTTCACTGTCCACACTGTATGTTTTGAGCTATACATTCAAAACAACTGGCTCATTAGAATTATTCATTCGGGAAATGGACTACACTGGTGGCACTGTATTATTCATGCTGCAGATTCAGTAGCAGTTCCCAAGCGTAAAAATATAAGTATACTGTCCTTGTATTTCATTCAGTATTGAAAAGTTAACTTTCAGTACTGAAAGGTACAAAAAATAACTCCGTACTGGAAAGTATTAAAAAAATGTAGTACTTTATCATGTTGGTATCTTAGCAACATGTTAATGCCAAACTCTGTGACTTGAAGATACCATAGGCTCTTTGTGTGGCGCATGTGTGAACATTAACAGAGTTGTTGCCTATGAAGCATTTTTCAGATCAGTTATGAGGTTCCATTTTGGTTAGGATGCTGCCTTAGAAGGTAGCTGCCTATGTAGTCAACAGATAGCACTGTAGATCTCCTAGGTTTTGGAATGGAGCTGTGGCTGATTTGCAAAACTTTCTTCCACTTGGTGGTTGATTACCACTGGTATTCCAAATCAGAAGGAAGGGTAACAGGTTGCAAAACTAAAATCAAAGACCAACCTGGACATGCTGGAAAAATCTGCCTCCTCTTCTTCACACCTCTCATCTAGCTCTTTCAGAGCAAGTGTCACGTCCTCCTCACAGACTGAATCAGGGGCTGAGTCCAGAGCGTGCAGGGGCAGAACCGTGTCCTCCTCGCACATTGAGCCCAGGGCTGAGTCTATGATGGGTGGTGGCAACATTGACTCCTCAAAGAGGGACCCAGGCGGGCTGTCCACAGCTGGCAGTGGAGGGGGGGCAGGATCCAATTCATCAGTGGGATCCTGGGATTCAGATAAGTTGCACAGCTCGGGGGGGTCTGAGGATAGAGGAAGGGCACTGCCAGACCCCGTATCCTCACTGACACTGCTGCTCAACTCATCCGCTGCAGTTCCACCGGCATCCTGCACATGTAAACATGGACAGTAGAGGGCAGTCAGGAGATGGGGCAAAAGGGCAAGATGTATTTTGGGGGGCAATAAATACAGGGAGGCTAAAAATTTGTGACACAAAAAAATGTGTGACACTGACCATATGAACTCCGTGTGAAAGGACAGATTTCTGTGCTTCTTTTGAAGCACATAATATGCTGTTTGGAACATTATCAAATCATGCTGGGATAACATGAATCATCGCCAAAATAAAATTAGAATTCCATCATCATGTACTCACCTTCATGTTGCTTACATTTATTTTCATTATTGAACTATTCCTTTAATTTTTCAATTCAACTTTTCACTCAAACTAATCCTGAAAATATTATATACTGTATATGATCTATTATTAATATATAAATACACACACACACACACACACAGATCCTGATTTCTTCTGTTTTTGTGTATTTTTCATACTAAATTGTTTTAGATCTTCAAATGAGATATAATATAAAACAAAGGCAATCTGAGTAAACACAAAATACAGTAAAAAAAAAAAAAAATGTATTGAAGCAAAAAAGTTATCCAACACCTATATCACCCATGTGAAAATGTGAAAACTGCCCCCTTAAACTTAATAGCTGGTTGTGCAACCTTTAGCAGCAAAAACTGCAGCCAAAAGCTTTCAATAACTGGAGATCAGTCTTTCACAAAGCTGTGGTTGGGTTAGGGACTCCAAATGGAGGCAATCTGAGTAAACACAAAAAAACAGTTTTTAAATGATAATGTTATTTATTGAAGTAAAAAAGTTATCCAATACCAACTTGGCCTGTGTGAAAATGTATTTGCCCCCTTAGTTACTAATTCCCAAAATATATGAAACTGCATTAATAATGGGGTTCAGCTGGACTAGACATACCCAGACCTGATTACTGCCAGCCCTGTTCAATCAAATCAACACCTAAATAGAACTTTTTCAGCAGCATGAAGTTGGCTAAAAGGTCTCACCCAGTAGCACACTATGGCAAGGTAGACAGAAATTCCAGAAATGATGAGAAAAAGATTGAAATACATCAGTCTGGGAAGGGTTACTAAGCTATTTCAAATGCTCTGGGACTCCAAAGAACCACAGTGAGAGCCATTGTCTCCACATGGAGAAAACTTGGCACAGTAGTGAACCTTCCCAGAAGTGGCCGACCTTCCAAAATTCCTCCAAGAGCACAGCGACGACTCATCCAGGAAGTCATAAAAAAGCCAAGGACAACATCTAAGGAACTGCAGGCCTCTCTCGCATCAATAAATCTCACTGTTCATGACTCCACTATCAGAAGGACACTGGCCAAAAATGCCATCCATGGAAGAGTGGCGAAGCGAAAATCACTGTTAACCCAGAAGAACATTAAGGCTTGTCTGAATTTTGCCAAAACACACCTTGATGATCCTCAGAGCTTTTGGGAGAATGTTCTGTGGACTGATGAGTCGAAATTGGAACTGTTTGGAAGACAGGGGTCCCGTTACATCTGGCGTAAATCAAACACAGAATTCCACAAAAAGAACATCATACCTATGGTCAAGCATGGTGGTGGTAGTGTGATGGTGTGGGGATGCTTTGCTGCTTCAGGTCCAGGATGTCTTGCAATAACTGAGGGAAACATGAATTTAGCTTTCTACCAGAAAATCATAAAGGAGAACTTCCGGTCATCAGCCCGTGAGTTGAAGCTCAAGCAAAACTGGATTATGCAGCAAGACAATGATACAAAGCATAGGAGAGTAAGTCCACCTCTGAATGACTCAAAAGCAGCAAAATTAAAGTTCTGGAGTGGCCTTGTCAAAGTACTGATTTAAACCTGATTGAGATGCTGCGGCAGGATCTTAAACGGGCAGTTCATGCTCGAAAACCCTCCAATGTGGCTGAACTAAAGCAGTTCTGCACAGAAGAGTGGGCCAAAATTCCACCACAGTGTTGTGAAAGACTGATCTCCAGTTATCGGAAGTGTTTGGTTGCAGCTGTTGCTGCTAAAGTTTGCAAAACCAGCTATTAAGTTTAAGGGGGCAGTTAATTTTTCACATAGGTGATACACGTGTTGGATAATTTTTTTGCTTCAATAAAAAATATATATATTTGAGAACTCTATTTGTGTTTACTCAGGTTGCCTTTGTTTTATGTTATATCTCGTTTGAAGATGTAAAACAATTTAGTATGAAAAATACACAAAAATAGAAGAAATCATATATATGTTTCACAGTACATATATATATATATATATATATACACACATACAAACACACACACACAGTACTGTGCAAAAGTTTTAGGCACTTGTGAAAAATGTTGCATAGTGAGGATGTCTTCAAAAATAATGACATAAATAGTTTCTATTTATCGCTTAATGTCATACAAAGTCCAGTAAACATAAAAAGCTAAATCAATATTTGGTGTGGCCACCTTTGCATTTAAAACAGCCCCAATTCTCCTAGGTACACCTTGACACAGTTTTTCTTGGTTGTTGGCAGATAGGATGTACCAAGCTTCTTGGAGAATTCGCCACAGTTCTTCTTTCTGTTTAAGCTGTCTCAATTGCTTCTGTCCCTTCATGTAATCCCAGACTGACTAAATATTCAGTGGGGGGCTCTGTGGGGGCAATGCCATCTCTTGCAGAGCACCCTGTTCTTCTATTCTAATTTTTTCTAATTGCAAATGTAATGTTTGGGAGTCTAACATGTATTTTTCCTATTGACACACTAAAGCTAAAGATATAAATAACCATCGTAAAACAAATGTTTCTGTGAAACATCTTAAGTGCCTAAAACATTTGCACAGTACTGTGTGTGTATATATGTACACACACACACACACACACACACACACACACACACACACACACACCAAAGAGAAGCATTTTCACAAGTGGACTCAGACTTTTGAACCCCACTGTATTGGTACAGAAAATATCAGCGATGTGAGCTATTTACACCCTAATTAAACAAAAACTGAATCTTAGCTGAATAACACAAATGATGTAGGACAAAGAAGCAACTTTGCTGTTAATACATATTCTCTGCATTGCTCCTAAGATACGATGAGAGAAATACGGTGGTATATTTGAGGCCACATTAAAACCAGATGGCCAGTCATAACACCAAGGGACCATTAAACATTGCCACTCTCAAACTGGCCCTGCTCTACGTGCTCAGTGCTTCTAATTAGAAAGGAAAAATCAATAAATGGTACAGGGCTAATTCTTCACCATTCACTTACAATGCAAATGTGACCTGCAGTGGAATAAGGCTGTGACATCAGAGGAACTATATTAAATGGAAGCACTATATGGCCATTCATAAATCACACGTGAGCACTGAGCTAAATAGCAACTGACCATAAAATCAAACAAATTCATGGGGATTATTATAATTTTTTTTAAATGAATCCCATAACATGTTTGACAATCATCACTCCACAGTGATACTTTCTGAAACAAAGCTATACATTGAGCCAGTTTTAACATTCAAGCAATTCAATATGTAGGAATGACTAATTGTGTCTTCTACTTTATGAAGCCATATAAACAATGCACCACCGCTACAGCCATACACATGCAGAAGGCTGTTTTTGCCCATTGTTTTTTGAGCTTCTGCTCTGAGCACTGCATTTTTTAGATGTTGTGCAAATTTAAAACTAAAACGCGTCTTGAAACCCCTACATTCTGTTCCATTCCGACTAGCTGTTTTTGAACGCAGAAACTTGTCTTATGTAAATGCCACCTAAGAAACGTGCCTGATCTGGTGATTTGTCATAGAATTATTCGTCATCAAGATAAGTTCCAGGAAACCAGATGAGTGATAGTAAAACACGTCTCTGGGAACAAACTGTTCTGTCTTAGAATCATGTTTTATTCAAACGTACTTCAAGAGACAACCAAGAAGAAAAAAAAAAGAAAACATCTAATTCGACATACTAGAGTTAAAAAAAAAAAATTCTTCCTCTTCATCCATTTATGAGTTGAATGCATTAACAGAAGCAGGGATGGTGGCATGGAGCCAAAGTAGATGGGGTATTACAGAAAGCTTTTAAGGGTTCTTGGCTGCAGTAGCCAAGCAGATGAGTAAGACAATCGATGGTTTTATCTGGACTCATTAAGCTAAAAGCTGGAGAATGACAGGGGAGATGTCCTTGGGCTGCTCTTGAGGTATAACTGCATTGGACTGGTCTTGGCTGTACTGAGGAAGTATTGATCAGAAGTTATTCATTCATTAACAACAATGTGAGGGCTATTCTTCTAAGAATGGTGGCCAGGGAACGAAGACCATTTTAATTTTATTGAGAATCATCTGAGCAATATTGGTTCCAAGAAGGTTGACCTGTGGGGAAATCTTTAAAGAGAAAGACATTCCGAGTGTACCAGCATTTAAACAGCAATTAAATGAACTGGAATAAAATAAAATGATGCAGATATCACCAGTTAGCTGTTAGTAACAAGTCAGAGCTGGCTAATGCCTGTTAGTGGTCTTAAATGTTTTCTCTCAGTCAGGCTGTGCATCTTTTTTTGCTTGATTACTTCTAGATGCTCTTCTATTTAAAAACATTTAAATACTGCCGTTATTTATTCACATTCATGTTGTTACAAACCTGTAAGCTTTTATTGTTTCTGTAAAATACAAAAGGGGAAATTGAAGAATCTTCTAGCAGCTCTTTTCCATACAATGAAAGAATACAGTATAGTGACCAGGTGCTGTGAAGCTCCAAAATAGGGCTAAACAATTTTGACAAATAATGTTTGTCTAATTGTGATTATTTAGAAAAATATTGTGTTTGAGATTTGAACTGCGATATGATTATTAACATAAAATAATAATAATAATAATAATTAAAAAAAAAGTGTTTCCTTTTGAACAAAATTAAGACATGGGCAAACAT
This sequence comes from Myxocyprinus asiaticus, assembly GCF_019703515.2. NCBI lineage: Eukaryota > Metazoa > Chordata > Actinopteri > Cypriniformes > Catostomidae > Myxocyprinus > Myxocyprinus asiaticus. Next base: position 24,058,878 of record NC_059368.1, read on the forward strand.
GCTCTACTACTGCCAATAGATATACTGTTCAAGAAAGGGTGTACAGACTTGAGCCCTCTTGAAAAGACTACACAAACCCAGTGTTATGAGGTTACTTTAGATTTGGAAAGTACCTTTTGGCAACCAAACATATTTGGAATTACACAAATGTGCAATAATGAATCTAGAGCGCTGCAAATTTAACGTGCTCAGCTCATTAGCCTCGCATGTACTTTGAGTAAAGAATAATTGGCGATGGACCATGCTGAATTATTGAACAATAATGCACACCCTGAGGTGGTAATGCGGCCATGACGCTGGCGGAGTGGTCATTACACCTCAGGTGTGCATTATCTTTTACCACTTATACCACGGTTAACACACCTTAAGACATTGTTCAGGGTTTTTTTATTAAGACATTTTCTGGTTTTCGAACTCTAAAACGGTCTTGTGAGTGGAACTACTTTCTTCTGCCAGGGCACAAGCCTTGCTAGTTCGAAAATGTCACTTTAGAATTAGTAACGGAGACGCATGCGCTGCTTTCTGGCACTTACTGAAGCAACAAGGTATTGTGTGTGCGCGCATTTGTATGTGTGTCAGTGTGGGTGAGACAACATCGAAAGAGAAAGAGAGGGAGTGCAAGGGTGCTTTTCAACAGAAATTGAAATACATTTAGGATATTATAGACATTGTCATTCTTATTTGATTTACCTTGCCTATGTCTTTGTTTTAGTTTTTTTTGCTGTGGTAGCCTGTACAGCTCTACGTAATAACGGAAACAATTTGGAAAAGTGATATGGAACCGTTATGCGGTCAAGACCTGGAAGTACTTCATAGCCGTGCATTTACTGGAAAATAATTGCAGAACGTCTGTCAAAGAATCAGAACCGAGCATTCAACAGTCTCATGGTATAAGTATGTGTAATACACTACAGAGAACAGAGCTATGCATATAAAGAAAGTGCATTTACATATTTATTTATTTAAATGAAATCATAATTAATCATATTGCATTATTTTATTTCAATTAACCGTTCAGCCCTACTTAAAAAAAATAAAAAATTAATTAAAAAAAGGATAGCAAAATATCATAACTACCATATAAGTGGTCCATACAACATACGTGCTATAATCCAAGTGTTCTGAAGACATACAATAGCTTTGTGATAGAAATTTTAATAGTTATTTACAAAATACACCCCATTTTTGGAGCTTGACAGCCCATGGTCTCTGAATGTTTTCACTTTTTAGAAATTAAGCACTGTGCACATTCTTTCACAATTGTCCCCTTTTGTTCCACTGAAAAAGAAAATGATACAGGTTTGGAACATGAGAATGAGTAAATGATTTTTGGGTGAATTACTCCTTTAATCTGCATTTAAAAGGACAATATCAATATACATGAGTTTGTTCATTTTCTTCATGTTATTTATCTTTATCCCTGGCTGTATTTACAGCCACTTAATATAACATTTAAGATTTCTGGAAGTTGTTCCAGATGTTTTTTGGAGTAACATTGATGGCTGGTAAATGGGCAAAGGTGTCTAAACTGATCATTTAAAATCTATGGCTATAAAAAGCCAATGTAAAAACAGTCAGGGATGATCCAATAAAAAGGGGCCAAAATGAGGAAAATCGACATTAAACTCATGTTTGAAGATACTGCCTTCTAAACCCTGAGCAATGGTGAGATAGTGTTCACTTATACTCACGATAAGGTTGCAGGTCCAGATAGCAGTGAGCAGTCTTCATCAGAGCCTAATGAGTGTTAACTTCTGTCTTTTTCAACATTTCTGGGACCAAATGAGGCAGTTCTAGCACAGCAGGCCTGAGGTGTATGTTTGTCCCTGATGATAATCTCTCCCAATTACATATCAAGCAAGCAAGCCCCACCCACATAGCAGTCAATCATTATCTAATAGCAGTCATCCCACAAAGCATCACCAAGTGAAATAGGAAAAGAGAAAAGCATGATGCTTTTTCTGCAGGCAACAATCGGCGGACAAAGAGATGTGACAGCACCCAATATTCAAAACGCAATACTTAGAAACCCTCCAGTAGCATTTAGTGTGTACTTTTAAATCTATAGCAGCCAGACAACCACTGGACAATAGGGGAATTTGATAGGCAAGAAAACAGTACCAGCTAACTCAAAAGCGCAAACAGCAAAAAGCAATGGCTAAAAAGCACCCGTGCATCATAATTTATCGAGACTACTGATTGATCCCACCTCAGGCAGCTGGCTGCTATTGCTGTCAGAATGAGCGGTCTCAGGGGTGGGGCTGTCTGGGCGGTTCAGTGGTGAAGTGGGCGTGGCCTCTTCAGTCTGGACACTACTGGAATACTCCTGGGACTGCTGGAGAGAGTCCATGTGATTGGATATAGCGTCATCAGTAGCAGAATCACTGTTAAGCTGCAAAAAGAGGAAAATAAATCATTAAAAAAAGCTAAAAAAAATTTAAAAAATTAAAAACATTTTCACTTTGGAGTGAACCAATTTGGACATCATTCATTCACCCTCATGTTGTTCCATACCCGTATAACATTTATTCCTTCTTTTCCCATCAACTAAACATTTTTCCATGTAATTAAAGTGAATGAGAACTTTGGCAGTCAGGCTCCAAAATGACAAAAAAGTACCATAAAAAATGGTCCATATTACTTTTATGGTGTTTTATGTCAACAGTCCTTATTCACTTTTTCATTATTTCAGTTCATTAAGTGGCCAGGATATTCTTCAATATTCAGCTATTCACCATTTTGTGTTCCAAAAAAGTAGTTATACATTTTTTAAGCGAAATGAGGGCGAGTAAATGACAACTGAATTTTCATTTTGGGGTGAATAATTCTTTTAAAAACAATTCCTTTAAAAACATCATGTTGCATCTGCTATGAATGACCAGTACCTGCCCTGAACTTTCAAAACTAAGTGTTATACCATATGCACACACAACTGATCGCAAGTAGTTCCTGATGTTTATACAACTGAATATTTCATTCCTCTTAAATCATGACATCATGCGACATGCCATCAGAATGACACGAGTCTGGCAAGACCAATAACATTCAACTTTCAGCAGAGATACTTAAGATATATTCACAAAGTAGAAAGAAATCAGGATCAGTATTTTTAGCTATGATTATTAGCTCATGCCTCATAGCAAGCGTAAGCATATTTATTAGAGGTTTGGAATAAAAAAAAAAAATGTAAGCTCACATTGCAACATTCATGCAGTAAAAACTATACAAAGCAGCTTTAGTAATGAGATTGTGATGTCAAGTGTCTAACCAGTGGTTTTCATCTGGAGGGTAGCAACCCAAAAATTGGTGGCAGGTCTGTTCTGATAAGGTCACGGACAGGAGAAAAAAATAAAAATAAAACTATGCTAAATGCAATAATAAAACACAACTAAACATATAATCATCCATAGTTACAATAGAAAAATAAATGGACAAACCTTTTAGGCTTATAAAAGGAAGGGAAAAAAACACTTCCCATATTTTTTTTGGTGTTGACGTAAAAGGCTGTGCATAAATGTATTTGTTAGTTGGTAGAAACTAGCTAAATTAGGCAGATGTCAACATGGACAGGTTGCCCTCATCCTTGAAAACCATGAACAAACCTAAGGTAAGTTTAAGAAAATATGAACCAGACTACATTAAAAACGTGTTCACTTGGAACGTGAACAAACATTGTTTGTGCAGACCAGTTTTTTCTTCTGTGTGTGAATTGCCAACAAATATTCATATAATTTTCTACTTCCATAATTCATTGCCATTTTTATTTAATATTATACACATATGATTAATGTATGGCTGACAGGTCAGAAAGCAACTCTCCACCAAAAGACAGAAACAAAGAAATAAAATTGATTGGTCCCCATCATCTTACTTTCCCCAATGAATTAAAAGAGGGAATCAAAATGGACCAAAAGGGGTAGAGAAGGGCTTTTTGGGGCTAAAAATCAACAATTGGCATGGCTGGGTGGCAGGGAGAAGTGCGGAGGGCACTTGTCTAAAGAAGTGCGGGTTATGTGCAGAAAGCAAGCATCTAACCCCACCTAGGAAGGCCGCTGCAGCGTCTAAGCGCAATTTGGCGCACAGACACACCATGCCGGTGCCCCGTGTGGGGAGGGGGCTCAGAGGAGAGGGGACTTACGAGGTTGGAGCGGGTGATAATCTGGCTAGCGCTCAGTACCTCCTCCTCAGATGACTCATCGGTGTCCTCCGGTTGGATGAGGCTGGGCGTGCTGCCAGAGTACTGGCAGTCCTGTAGGGAAGGGATGTCACCTTTGTCAATGCTGTCCAGAGAGCGACGCCGCACACCCCAGTTGAAATTGTCCATGCTCTCCCCCTGTAGGTGGAACATGAGAAATTCAAGCAGAGTAAAACAGATTAACCCTGAACTTCAGAGGCTTTGAGATTTACAACATACATAAGGAAAAGAAAGAGAAATTGCACACACATCCACATAGCACAATGAATTTGGGTAACATGGGGAATGACACAACAATGACCACTCAAAATGCTTTATGTTCAAATATGTAAAGGCACATACACTTGTTGATGTAACTGAACTGAATCTTAATCTCACTAAACTAAAAAATGAATACAGCCTTTGTGAAGGGACAAATCCGCTCTGTTTCAAAACCTAGTGAGCAGCCTTGCTGTCTATTGCCTTCTGAAGTGATTTTTCCTACAATTTTCTTTCAAAAGCTTCATTTACATAAACACCGGCCAGTCTGAAGGAGCTTGCATAAGTATCTGAGGCAGGAGGTCAAAAATCCCTTGAATGACTTAACTCTCTGGTGAGTTAATGGTCACAGCAACTAGAAAAGCACATCAAACTTGTTAGAAAAAATCATTCAGTCGCTATGGTGGGCTCTTGTGGTCTCGTCATGTGACCAGACTTGGCCACATGTCATTACAAATGCTGATAGTAATCTATAGTGATTGTTTTTTATGTCTTCTACCCTAAAAATGACTAGTAAAATCAGACAGTGGAGGCAGAACAGCAAATTCTTTACTCACTGAAAGGTGTGTGAGGGTATATGCTTTCTACAGCAATCCTTGAATGATAAAAACACACATCTACAGAGTAAAGTTACTCTAAATTCAATCTATTACAATTGTTATGTTCATGCTGTCCTTTTGTTATTTCAGCAAGTTCCATGTGACAGGGAATCGGAGAGAAAGTCGGAGGGAGTCGGTATATCTGTTGTCCCTCCACCATTCTGAATTGGCAAGAGTGCAAGATTTTAGCAAAACAGTTGGTAGGTGTGACATCCTATGTCAGCTAGTGTGACTCCAGCATAAGGTCAGGGTTTTTTCCTGCACTGAAAATGTTTTGGCGGCTGCCAAAGTGAAATTTTGGTCCGCCGAAGCAAATTTTATGACATAAAGCACCGAAAGCAAGATGAATATGCGCTAAATATCATGTGGTATGTGCTGTGCGCGGGCTGATTGAAGACTGGTGTCACTTGCATGCCGCGCGATCCACCGAGAATCTCTCGTGCAAGTGATGCACTCTTCTCTATTCTACTACTGTATACTGGAGCATGTGCGTGTGTCAACCAGGCTTGGCTCGATATGCGAGCTGCGGGATCACATGCGCGATTAAACTGGGCTTCCCTCGATATCATGGTGCATAACAAATCTCATGCGACCCATTTGAATTCTACATGAGAATTTTCTATTTTAAAGCGCTACGGAGCAATTCAGCCATTTAAAATGGCTACAGCACTGACATTCTGAACAGCGCTGATGAGGGAAAGAGAAAACACCTGCGCCAGCATCAATAACATGACTTTTCAAATCAACACACCCTTACTAACATTTATCACAGTAAACTTGAATAGTTTTTTCATTACTACTGTGGAAGTTGTATTAAATGTAAGTTTTTGAATGTGTTTAGGCTATTATTTTTTTTCATAACAAAAATTAAAAAATAAATTGTTATTTTTTCATAATAAGTTTATTTTTTAAGACTACCTAATTAACAACTGAGGACCAATCCATTGTATTAACTATGGTAAACACAAGGGTAAGTAGTCTACAATGTAGAATACAAATTATGAAAAAAGTTGTGTAATATTTTTCCTGTTCTAATGATGTTTGATATTAGGAAATAAACTGGCCTGGTTTGGCTTCAAATATTCCTACAATCTCAATGATTCTTAAATTATTAAGAGTCTGATAAAAGAAAAACAATATCTGTTATGAAGTAGGAAACAAAAATATTTACCGTAGAAGCACAGTCCCAAATCAGTAAAGTGGTTTACTCATGAATATTTTAACTAGCCCTTCAGAAATAAGGAGTTAAATTAGTTTGATTTCCCACAGCACCTTGAAGTAAAATAACCTCTGTTGAATTCAAAAGTTTCTAGAAGCTCAGATGATCAAAAATAAATAATATTCATTACAAACATGAAATGTGACAACTTATCTTAAATATTAATTGCAATTATGTACAAAAAAACCAATTGCATAGTGATGAATGTCGGCCACCACCGAAGACCATTTTTGACCCAGGAAAAACCCTGAAGGCAGAAACTTGACTAAAATGGAAACTATTTAGGTTGGCAAAAATATGTTGCTAAGCTAATGACACAATAGTCTAATGAGCACAAAAATACTCAGCACACACAAATGTTAGGTAAAATGATCCGTTTGCAATTTAACCTTGTTTTATATTTAGGAATTATAACTGTATTTAAAGTTGAAGTCAGAAGTTTACATACACTTAGGTTGAAGTCATTAAAACTAATTTTTAAACCACTCCACAGATTGTGTATTAGCAAACTATAGTTTTGGCAAGTTGTTTAGAACATCTACTTTGTGCATGACATGAGTAATTTTTCCAACAATTGTTTACAGACAGATTGTTTCACTTTTAATTGACTATATCACAATTCCAGTGGGTCAGAAGTTTACATACACTAAGTTAACTGTACCTGAAAATGATCATTCAAATCAAGCCTTGAGACAATTAGCTTCTGATAGGAGGTGTACTGAATTGGAGGTGTACCTGTGGAAGTATTTTAAGGCCTACCTTCAAACTCAGTTTCTCTTTCTTGACATCATGGGAAAATCAAAAGAAATCAGCCAAGACCTCAGAAAAAAATTGTGGACCTCCAAAAGTCTGGTTCATCCTAGGGAGCAATTTCCAAACACCTGAAGGTACCACGTTCATCTGTACAAACAATAGTACGCAAGTATAAACACCATTGGACCACACAGCCATCATGCCGCTCAGGAAGGAGGCGCATTCTGTCTCCTAGAAATGAATGTAGTTTGGTGCGAAAAGTGCAAATCAATCCCAGAACAACAGCAAAGGACCTTGTGAAGATGCTGGAGGAAACAGGTAGACAAGTGTCTATATCCCCAGTAAAACGGGTCCTATATCGACATAATCTGAAAGGCTGCTCAGCAAGGAAGAAGCCACTGCTCCAAAACCGCCATAAAAAAGCCAGACTACAGTTTGCAAGTGCACATGGGGAAAATATATTTTTGGAGAAATTTCCTCTGGTCTGATGAAAAAAAAAGAAAAAAAGGAAAAACTTTTTGGCCATAATGACCATTGTTATGTTTGGAAGAAAAAGGGTGAGGCTTTCAAGCCGAAGTTCACCATCCCAACCGTGAAGCATGGTCATGGCAGCATCATGTTGTGGGGGTGTTTTGCTGCAGAAGGGACTGGTGCACTTCACAAAATAGATGGCATCATGAAGAAGGAAAATTATGTGGATATATTGAAGCAACATCTCAAGACATCAGCCATGAAGTTAAAGCTCGGTCACAAATGGTCTTCCAAATGGACAATGACCCCAAGCATACCTCCAAAGTTGTGGCAAAATGGCTTAAGGACAACAAAGTCAAGGTACAGGAGTGGCCAACACAAAGCCCTGACCTCAATCTGATAGGACATTTGTGGGCAGAACTGAAAAAGCATGTGTGAGCAAGGAGGCCTACTAACCTGACTCAGTTACACCAGTTCTGTCTGGAGGAATGGGCCAAAATTCCAGCAATTTATTGTGAGAAGCAAGTGAAAGGCTACCCAAAAAGTTTGACCCAAGTTAAACAATTTAAAGGCAATGCTACCAAATATTAACAAAGTGCATGTAAACTTCTGACCCACTGGGAATGTGATGAAAGAAATAAAAGCTGAAATATATCACTCTCTCTACTATTATTCTGACATTTCACATTCTTAAAATAGTGATCCTAACTGACCTAAGACAGGGAATGTTTTCTACGATTAAATGTTAGGAATTGTGAAAAACTGAGTTTAAATGTATTTGGCTAAGGTGTATGTAAACTTCTGACTTCAAATGTATAATGGATAGTTCCCTATTTCTCTTGCCATTTGTTCACTGAGCTTGTAGCAGAGCATTATAGGATTGCCTTCCCCACAAAGGACACATGCGGTGTTACCTTAGAATTTGGCTTAAAGATATCTACCTTTTGAAACAGCCCATGTGTTAAGAGTATGTCAATGATGACTTAAAATGCTTCCTACGTAGGAAGTTCACTAGGTTTTAAAACAGCGCCATGATATGTAGTCAGCTAAAACTAACCCAAAGAATAAGCAAAAGCAGACAAAATTAAAATGCATTTGCACCATTCATGCACCTTTTACTGTGACATGGACTCATCAGCTTCACATTTCATAAAAATATCCTCAAGGGCACGTTTGATTGGCAAGCAGAAATCAGATTTAATTTTGTGGAACATATAAATGGGTACAAATTTTCAAATGAATGACGAGGGGCAAATCAGTTACTGAGAATAATAATACAGTGTTAACTGACCCTGAGCTCTGCTTAAAACTTACCTGAAGCTCCTGGACGCAAGAGAGGAGAAAAAATAACAAGAGAGTTAGGAAGTGAAGACAGTGAGACAATGTGGAGACTGATAGACACACAGTAAAGAGACATACACACATTTCTCTCTTTTCAAACATTTGTTAAGGATGATGCCACAAAACATGACTTGAGCTTTGTAAATCCTAAAAATGTCTTGGTTCTGGCACATTTGTAACCAAGGACTTTGGACTATTGGTTGAAAACATGAATATTTGAATGAGGACATATGCTAAACCTAAAGCATCAGTGCAGAAGAACTCAGAAGAAGAGTGTATTCTGACTAAATCTTTGGTCCTCACCTCTGCATCCTCCAACTCAACATCCAGGAAGTCAAAGTCCTTGAAAACACCAAACTGCTGCTCACTTCCTGCATCTTCTGCTTGTGCTTCCTCCTCCCGTGTCACTTCTTCTACAGTGGGGATCAGGCTGGTCTGCTGGTCACCTGCATCCAAATCCTCATTTGACGAAAACACCACCTACAGAAAAGAGGTCGAATTAGCCAGAGCATTGAATTAGCCCAGTTATGCAACAAAATACATTTACATATTAGGTCTGTCAATCGATTAACATTTTAAATTTAATTAATTACATGGTATCCCGATTAATTGCATATAAAAATATTTGCTGACAAAGCCCCTCAAATAACAAATAACAATAATTAAATACAATGATGAAAATTTCATGATGAAATACTAATAAAAAGTTATCTTTATTTAAAAATTGTTTTCATTTATCACTTAATGTCATACAAAGTCCAGTAAACATAAAAAAGCTAAATCAATATTCGGTGTGACCACCTTTGCCTTTAAAACAGCATCAATTCTCCTAGTTACACCTTGACACAGTTTTTCTTGGTTGTTGGCAGATAGGATGTTCCAAGCTTCTTGGAGAATTCGCCACAGTTCTTCTATCTATTTAGGCTGTCTCAACTGCTTCTGTCTCTTCATGTATTCCCAGACTGACACGATGTTCACTGGGGGGCTTTGTGGGGGCCATGACATCTGTTGCAGGGCTCCCTGTTCTTCTATTCTAATCTCTTCTATTTACAAAAGTAATATTTGGGAGTCTAACATTTATATTTCCTATTGACACACTAAAGCTTAAGATATAAATAACCATCTTAAGACAAATACTTTTGTGAAACATTTTGTGCCTAAGACTTTTGCGCAGCACTGTATATATATATATATATACAGTGCTGCGATATTAGCCTTTCACCAATATATCGGTATCGCCGTATATTTTACCGATATGCGCCGATATGAAAACTTTTTTTAGAACATATAATGCAGAATACAATGCTTTAGAATTGGTGTCATAGCGTAGTTTGTCCAGCAGAGTGCGCTCCGACTCGATGTTTACAATGTTTACAGAGCTGACTCTGAACTGACGGTGGATCTGCAGACAGGGTGGAGTTAAACGGTCTCTTCTCGTTGAATTGCTAACTGAAATACATACTGGAAAGTTAATAAAAAAATGACCCCATCATTTTATATAACTAATTTAACGTTAACCCTGTCCCTGACAACCATGTCACTCATGTTTATCACATCTGTTTGCTGTTAGCCAGCTACAGTTTGTCAGCGCAGTCAGTAATGCAACAGATTGAAAGGTAAACATCAGAGCATCTTTTTGCAGCTCGACAACGATGCGGTAGTGGATTGTGTGTGGTGAGTGTTGATTTCACGCTTCACTGTTACCTAATTGGTGAGGCACAATGCTGGGAAGTAAATAAAGTCAATCTTTTACTCACTGTGGCAACGAGCTTACAGCTAACTAGCTAACTATGTAGCTACTTTCACTGTTGTCAGTGTGTAAACATTTATTCACCTGTTCACTGTTTTGTTCAGGATTCACAGTTTGGTACCCCCTTCAACCGAACAATTCCTGTTGTTGCATTTATAAAATGTAATATTTAAAAGTCTGGTTTTCCAGACATTAAAATAGGATACATAATAAAAATAGATTTAATAAATAGTATATTTGCCCTGTGTAAATAATAATATATAGGAACTGTATCTGAAATAAATGAGGGGTGATACATACTAATACAACAGGTTGGAAAAATAGACATTTATTCATTTTAATATCCTATATATATATATATATATATATATATATATATATATATATATATATATATATATATATATATTGAATGTGTTGAAACTTGACACCAGGCGACGCACCCTAAAAACGGCACTGTTAGATCGGTTTCATGCTGAGGAGCCGCTTAAGTTTTTTTATGTAAATGCCAACACCATCATATATGTCGAAAGGACCGATGCCTGTCAACCAAAACATGAGCTCATTTATGTCATTAAGTGAGTCTGCTTTTTTATTCCAACCGTTACTCCTGGTCAGAGGCTTCTGTAAATATTTAGTTTATAAGTAGGGTTATATTCTACCGTTCAAAAGTTTAGGGTCACTTACTCATTCTTTATTTATTTTTTATTGTTTTCTTCACATTTTAGAATAATAGTAAAGGCATCACAACTCTGGAATAATAGAAATGGAACTATGGGAATTGTGTTGTGACTAAAAAAAATCCAAAATAAATCAAAACTGTGTTATATTTTAGCATCTTCAAAGTAGTCACCCTTTGCCTAGATTTTGCAGACATGTACTCTTGGCTTTTTCTCAACCAACTTCTTGAGGTATCACCCTGGGATGCTTTTTAAACAGTATTGATGGAGTTCCCATCTATGTTGGGCACTTATTGGTTGCTTTTCTTAATTATTCGGTCATCCATTTCAAAAACGTTTTTTTTTTTTTTTTTAATAAAATTTTTGTTTTGTAATGAAATAAATTAATATGTTGGCACAATTATATTTTTGTCTACAAAACTAATTTCAAACATTTAAGCATTTAAGCATACGCCTTCAGATCAAAAGATTTTTAAGATCATGAGAAACATTTCAAGCAAGTGACCCCAAACTTTTGAACGGTAGTGTAAATTTGATAGTGCAATGATCAAATATTTAATAGAGTGTAAATTGTGACTTAGTGGCCATTTATGACACAACTAGTTGTAACGTACATATAGCTGGTGCAACCGGCCCCTGATGTTTATTTAGCTATTTATTTTATTTTTATTTATTCTTTATTTTCTCAGTGTTAATTTCTAGAATTTGTTGGCAATGTATAATAATAATGTCAAATGTTCTTTGATAAAAATATTTAAGAAAGCAGCCTTCTGAGTACCTTTGCATAGTCATATCAGTGCAAAATCGGTGAACAATCCACATAGAAAAGGTCTGTTTTCATTCCAGCTCAAAAATTAGCTATATCAGTCACCATATCGGTTATCGGTGAATTTCCCCCCTCTAAAATCAGTATCGGTCTCAAAAATCCCATATCAGTCAGGCTCTAAAATGTATATATATATATATGAAGAGAAACGTACAGAGGGGTTTTTGGGCAGGCCAGACTCAGGGCCACATAGTGACAGGACATTCATCAGTTTCTCCCGAGTTCTCCTCTGCAAGCAGATAACAAAAGGACTGCATTAGAAACCAGTTCTCTCAATAGTTAAATGTTCTTATTTCAAATCTTATTCCACATTAAAGATCTCATAAAAGAAGAGTAGATTTGTAGCTTTTTAGGTTTTAAGCCATTTATATGCAAGTGTACTCTTAAAAGTTGATTAAAAAAAAACTTTAGCATACATACAACATTTAAAATGTATAGTCTAATGAGGTCTGTAAACAATAGGTGACTGTACCTGTGAGAGTTGGGGTCTCTTCCAGCTAACCGGCACCAGCCCGTTTGAGTTGGACCCAGAGGAAGTAGAGGAGGTGCTTCTAGTCACAGCAATGACCTGTGATTTGCCATTACGTCCTGCTGCACTGCGTTGGTCTCCATACTTATGACCTATGATAGGTGTCTGTGGGTCACAAGATAAAAAAACACTGTCAAATAAGATAATGTGAAGAGTAAAGGGAATTAAATTTATTTTCTCCCCTTTTTTTCCCCAATTTGGAATGCCCAAATCCCAATGCGTTCTAAGTCCTCGTGGTGGCGGAGGACGAATCCCAGTTGCCTCCGCGTCTGAGACCGTCAATCCGCGCATCTTATCACGTAGCTTGAACGAGTTACCGTGGAGACACAGAGCATGTGGAGGCTTCTCGGCATTCTCCGCGGCATCCACGTGCAACGCACCACGCGCCCCACCGAGAGCGAACCACATTATAGTGAACACGAGGAGGTTACCCCATGTGACTCTACCCTCCCTAGCAACCGGGCCAATTTGGTTGCTTAGGAGACCTGGCTGGAGTCACTGAGCATGCCCTGGATACGAACTCGTGACTCCAGGGGTGGTAGTCAGCGTCTTTACTCGCTGAGCTACCCAGGCCCCTCATAAGAAGTTCTGAGACTTTTATAGAAATGCAGTGTATTAAATTGAAAAATATTTTTTTTCTTAATTAATAAAAAAGTATGTGAAGGTGAATATTCAGAAATATGGAAAAAACAAGAAGGACTACAAATGGCACACCTCAGAGATGTCAAAGTGGAAGTCCAGCGTTTTTCCCGGCAGTTCTTTTGATGAATTGTTGAAAATGCGAGTGAATGCAATCTCCGGCGAGCCGGTCGACTCTGTGCTGTAGGAGCGCTGCACCTCATCAGGAACCACCAGACTCGCTGAGCGAGACACCACCAACTTCAGAATGTTCTGGGCCTCCTTCCAGTACGGACTCTGTGCAAACACACAACAAAATACTTGAGCTATCTTTTACTCCTGTAAGAAATTACAGCATTCTGCCCTAAAATATGAGCTCCACTTGTCCTGATCTCAGAATGGCCACATCACCTAAAAGGCTTGATTATTATGAAAACAAAGAAATGTTCACAACTTGGTGCTGTCACACCACAGGCGGGTCCCAATCTGACCAAATGGTCATCATCAATTGTAGAATGGGTGCGGGAATGGGCATGGAGAACCATCAGACAATGGGGTGCCTGAGCTTAATTAACATACAGGCCAAGTCTTTTAGGAATTTTAATTTACATGAAGAGCACAACTTCATTTACATTATGGGTGGTAAGGTACCTGGTTAAAAGGTTCGAGTTTACAATGTTCATGGTTCAGTCTGATTCTGCTGAATCCAAGGTGCTACATGTACTTTGTCACTGCTACACTGGAATAAAGCATCTTTATCTCAAGATCGACGCCTGTTCCTGGTGCTGTGTGTGTTTTATTTTTCTTACACTCCACCTCCACCCCTTATCTCTTGATGTTACTCTTAGGGACTTACAAGATGAAAAGCCTTGATAAAGAGCAGCTCATAGTTCCTCAAAAGTGTGTCAAAGTGCACTCACACACACACACACACACACACACACACACACACACACACACACACACACACACACACACACAAAGTGAGTCACTTCAAACACACCAACAGGCATGGAAGAATATATTAAGGTATTCAAACACACACAGACTACTCTGTATGTATTTGGCAACAGCAGACTGTTTATCGGAAAAAATGTAAACACAATGTGGTTTATATTTACTTGCACATATTTGCCTATGATCTTCATGATTTCCAGGTTGAACTGTTTGACAGGTGCAGCAGACAGATCAATGTGACTCAGAAGACTGTAGATGATCTGCAATAAAGACTGCTGCATGCTGTTCAGTCCCTTCTCCAGTAACTAAAACATTAGAAGTCAAAGGTCAAGAGATTATACACTCAGAAACAATACAATGTTTACAACATTACAGTTAGTCTATGAACACAGATTGTAACTTTTACTAAAACTGTCCAATGTAACAGACATAAAATTTATAAGCATAATTTATGGACTGACATGTTATAAAAATGTACAGTTACTTCAACTTAAAAAGGGTATCATCTCACCTCAGCTAGGTAGATAACCAGGTTAAAGGTGATTTCAGAGAAGGAGTCGTGCAAGTAGCGGCACACCACATTGATCCAATTGGTGCTGTCTCGCGAGTAGCTGTGCGTTGAGTACAGGCTCATCATGTGTGCTAGGTTGGCCAGCGTGGCTGACTTCTCCTCAGCACACACCTTGGCAATACGGTCGGCGGTCTCCTTACAGAACACAGTGGGGTTATCAAAGTGCTGGACCAAGTGTGGCAGCAGGCACAGGATATTCAGAGGGAAACCTAACAGGAAATGACATATGACAGAGGAGATGGACAGAGTGTTTTTAAATCCTTAAATTAAAACAGCAACAAGCAATATTCACTGTATTTAAGTCTGTTCTAATTAGACTGTTCAAACAGACAAGTCATATTAAAGGGACAGTTCACCCAAAAATTTAAATTCTCTCATCATTTAATCACCCTCATGCCATCCCAGATGTGTATGGCTTTCTTTCTTCTGCTGAACACAAACAAAAAGATTTTTAGAAGAATATCTCAGCTCTGTTGGTCCTCGCAATGCAACTGACTGGTGACCAGAATATAGATTTACAGGAAAAAAGGACTGAAATATTGATCTGTTTCTCACCCACTCCTATTTAATCGCTTCAGAAGACATCAATTTAACCAATGGAGTCCTGGTGAATACTTTTATGCTGCCTTTATGTTATGTGCTTTTTGGACCTTCTGAGTTCTGGTCACCATTCACTTGCATTGTGAGGACCAACAGAGCTGAGGTATTCTTTAAAAAAACTTTGTTTATGTTCTGCAGAGAGAGAAAGTCATACACATCTGGGATGGCATGAGGGTGACTAAATGATGAGAGAATTTTCATTTTTGGGTGAACTATCCCTTTAAGGATTTGAAATGATTCAAACATTCCCAAAACCATGGGCACACCTGCTAGCTGTGAGGGGTCTATAAGTGTGTGTCGGGACACAGTGATGAGTTTACTGAGGAGGTGAATAGTAAGCTCCTGTGTTGCAGCTGATGTGAAGCCCTTCAGGAAGAGCGTCAGCAGGCCGGGAAAGTTGTACCACTTCAGCTTGGCCTGCACTCTCTCCAGCTTTTCCCTGCTGTCGGCCTTCTCTAGAGGCATCTGGGCCAGCAGCCGGTTCAGCAGCCTGAGCGCCAACAAGTACTCAAACTCATAATCCGACTCTAGCAATGATGTTGCGATCCAGAACACTGTCGCCAGCAGGTTGGTGGGGTCGGTAGGTGGCACCCCCTCACCAGACCCGGGTCCTCCTCCGGGTCCTCCTCCAGGTCCACCTCCTCCACCTCCATCCCCACACACACAACCCTCTCGTAACGATGATAAGCTCCGCGTGCGGGCTAAATTGCCGTGGCTGCCGCCCAAGCGGTCAGCCACATCAAGGGTATTGCTACGGCGCCGGTCTCCCAAGCGTTCACCCATGAGACTGGCACGGAGGGAGTTGCTCCGAGCGTGGCTGCAATTAATATGCAAGAAAACTCCACTGCTGAGATTCAGCTGACCAGTACTTTTCCTGTTGTTGGCAAACTTGGTGCCCTGCAGAGGGTCATGGGAGGCCCTACAGGAGATGGAGACAGAGGCTCAGTAGATTATTTTGGGGAATTAAACAAGTAATCATCCATGTTTAGGGAAAAAAACATTTTAGGGGCGTCTATTAAGGATGGGCAGTATGACCAAAATCATGGTGTGAGCAATTTTAAAGGAATGTTCTAGGTTCAATACAAGTTAAGCTTGTGGGATAATGTTCATCACCACTCAAAACATTTTCAACTCGTCCCTCGTTTATTTAAAAATTGCAGGTACAATAAAGCACTTACAATGGAAGAGAATGGGGCCAGTCCATAAACATTAATATACACAGTTTTTTTTTTTTCCTCAATTTGGAATGCCCAATTCCCAGTGGGCTCTAAGTCTTTGTGGTGGCATAGTAACTCGCCTCAATCCGGGTGGCGGAGGACGAATTTCAGTTGCCTCCGTGTCCGAGACCGTCAATCCGTGCATCTTATCACGTGGTTTGTTGAGCGCGTTACCACGGAGACCTAGCGCGTGTGGAGGCTTCACGCTATTATCTGCGGCATCCTCGCACAACTCATCACACGCCCCACCGTGAGTGAGAACCACATTATGGTGTCCACGAGGAGGTTAACCCAAGGTGACTCTACCCACCCTAGCAACTGGGCCAATTGGTTGCTTAGGAAGCCTGACTGGAGTCAATACACACTGTTTTAAAAAAAATTTAAGCATGTAAACAATAACAGAGGAATTAGAATGCTACTGACCTGGGAGCACTTCTGGTCTCATTACAGTATCCTTTATATAAGGCTCTGAGTTAATATATTTTCTCAAAGAACAAAAAATATTTACCTAAAATGACTAATCCAGACATGTTGTTGATTCTGAGGGTCTTCACGAAAGAGGCGATAAAATCGTATCGTAGTTTAGATGCTCACAATTATTTCCTCAGCGGAGAGATCGGGATTATTGTATCGCTCCTATTATAATCAATGAAGCAGTTCAGTGAAGCTGTCTGCATGGCCTGCGGACAAGGTAAGGATTTATTTTTTTGTGTTTCTAATTTGCACGTCCATTTGGATAAAAGCGTCTTCTAAATGACTAAATGTAAAAGTAAATTACTTGCGCAGCTTCATTCATGATAATGCGAGCGATCTATAGTCACTTTTAGAGCTCCATCTATCAAACTTACAATTAGTTGGCATAAATTTCGTTCACCTACCAGAGATAAGATGTGTGCCACAGTTGTTAGTACTGTACATATCCAAATATCTCACTTCATTGAAGCGGTTCATTTGTCCATTTGTGGTTGCTTTTTCAGAGATCTAAACACTTAAATTTCTGTTACTTCCAGGCATCCAGAGATCATCCAGCCAGCGAACAACACGGTCCACATTTTAATAATGATATTTTATGACAACGTTAATAACGGTAATTGTGTTAAAGTCACTATGAATGAAGTGCCTCCTGCTGTTGTTTTGAATGAGTACGACAATTAGAAGGAAATGTTCAAGAAACAAAGACATCACTTTTTTAAACCCTTAAATGCATACTTCGGGTCGTTGGTGACCCGGGACGTCATTCTCAACCCTGCCCCTCGTTAAATTTTTGCCATTAGACCTCGACCTTCTTAGTATTCCTCAATCTATGTGTTATCAACAATATCACAAGAAAAAAAATATAAAAATTGTAAAAAAAACAAACATGTTTTTTAATTACTTTATTGTAAAAAGATTATAGGGTCGCTAGCATTTAAGTATTTTTTTCAGTGCGACAATATTGAATCTCTGATGTGCTAGAAACGGTCTCAATAAGTGTTATTCACCTTTGTTCCTCAAGGGGGGCAATGTCTGATGTATAAATAACCAGTACCACAGGCATAAAAACAATTTAAAAAAATAAATATCATCTGCAAAATATGACATGGCTCAGCGATTTACTGCAGAGCAAGTGCATTAACAAATATAAGTGTCGCTTGATAATGGATCTGATGAAGAATTGAGAGGTGATGCATCGGATGGTTCATATCCCGATGCCAGACACTGAAAGTACCGGGGTAATGAGCTTTGATGATGACAGTGATGATTGTGATGATGATGGTGGCATTGGTGGGGAAGCAGCTCCTCAAAACGAGCCCTTTCAAGTTCCAAAGGATGAAACAGTTCCTATACATGCAAAAATTTATTGCTGATATTTGATAAAGAGATTTATTTTGTTGATGTTACTAAAGCAAGTAGACAGAAATTATAAAGTGCTTTGATGGAAATTTCATAGTTTGTTTCCATGCGAAAATAGTTTTGTTAATTGCAATGAAAGCTGTATTCGTTGCATAAATTATAAAATCGTTTTTAGGCATGAAAACTATACATGATAAAATGTTTTTAATGATGAAAATGTAAAAAAATGAAATTATTTTTCTTTTGTTATGGTGACTGAAATTATTTTATGGAAATGGTACAATGCTTTGACTTTTTTATTGCCTGAATTATAAATGCGTAATTTCCACGATGTACGATTTGTTGCATCTGTTTGATGACAAATAAGATGTCAAAAAATACTGAAATATGCATTACTTTATTATTTTGTAATTGTTATTATAATATTTGGACAGTTGTATACTATTGGGACGTTTTTTAGATCCATTGGTGTTAGATTTACATTCCAGGTCGCTAATGACCTAAATATGTAAGAATGATTGGCAAAACGTGCATTCATTTGAGGGTTAAACCGACGAATAGTCCTTGAAATGGTCTATAGCCAACAAGATGTAAACATTATAAATGTTAACATGACTCTAGTGTGATAATATTGGTTATAGGTTTATCGGTGTTGCATTGTCTGGCAGCAAAGTTATAATACTGATATAACTTTACACTGATAAGGTTAGACTAAAATCACGTTAACACATAATGTTTACATATTGAGGCTTTAATTTTGCAGCAATGTGTACATTAATGTTTATGGACTGGCCACATTCATTTCCATTGTTAGTGCAATAATGTAATAGCCCTTTTTTTTTTTTTTTAATAAACGAGGAACAAGTTTTATGGAAGTAAACAATATTATGCCACCAATGCTGTTGACTGAGCTTAACCTGTACTGAACCTGGAACATTCCTTTATCTCATGGCGACAATATATATCAAGATATAATTGAAACCCCAAAATATTTTATACATTACATAACCATGTATTTACGTCTACTTTTCAATTATTTCTTAAGTTAAATACTTAAAATATGAATGGTAATTAGACAGGGCTTTTTACTCCCCATTACAATCACTGAAGCTTTCTACACTGAAAGCGCTTGTTTGTGACACAGTTTGGAGAGTATGCTATAGTTTTCTGTTCGGTGTCAGATTTCAGCTGACACATTTCGACCATTGCACAGTATATACAGTCATACCGCCCAGTGCTAATGTGTATTATATCTGTTCATATTGTGTAAGAGTATATCTTACTGTGAGAGTGCTGTGAGCAGGTCGTAGTTCTTCATCGTTTCAGCCAGAGTGTCTATCCCAGCCTCTAGTGTTAAAAGCAACTCGATAACGAAACCCTGAAAGGGAGAGATACAATGTTTGATTGCGACTGTTGCTGTCCTGTCTGTACTTCTACAACAGTGGAATATTTCTAGCATACCTGAGCCTCCTCTCCTGGATCTCCCACAGTCTCGACCAGACGAGACAACACATCTGACAACGTGGAGGCCGCAAGGGGCTGTTTCAGCGCTCTGAAGATCTGGAAAGAGCGACCGGCATAGTGCCGCGATGAACAGGACAGAGCGGTCTGCAGAGCAACTTCACTTAACTCCTGCTCCAACTGATCTCCTGATCAAACAAACAGAAACATACATCAGAAGAGCCCATCAGAACCACACTTGAAAAAGATGTGAAAAATGAAGTGTTCCTTCATGTAATCCATCATTCAGAAGCTGGTTGCTTAGATAATGCAGTGACTACTCAGATAGTATTAGGTGGAGTTTTTGCTTTAAAAAAAGCTAGAATGAGTGTAATGCAATTGAACAGAAGGCGCGTTTATAGATGCATCAACTTCTATACACAGTTGATAATATACACACTCAAAATCTATAACCATCATAACTGGTTCATTGTTTTAAAACTGACACTGATCCACTGCAAGTCAAAAGCTGAGAGTTTAATTCAACACAACGTCTTAAGAATGTGGTACTCTTGGTGTGTGACACGTAAAATGGAGCAAGAAGCAGTGCAACAGTCAAAGGTGCCCATCTGGTGCGTGTGTACATAGACCAACAATATATATATATATTTAAAGACCTCTTACCTGATGGTGTCTGTTTGAAGACATTGACAACATGACGGAGGAATACACTAAGCTGATCAGCACTCTTGATATTGGGGTTTTTAGGGGAGACGTCTTCATGGTTCCATAGTGGTCCCCGCTTCCTTCAGGCCAACCAATCAGAGGAAGAGTAAGAGATAGAATGTGACGCAACAGGAAATGTAAAACACAAAACAAAACAAGACAAAGCAGACTCACACTGCTCCAATTATCTATTGAACCACCAGTTTTTATGAACACACTCTGATCAAAAATCAAACATTGTGAAACACACAAAGATCAGCACACACATGCAAGACAACAATACCATCTCCTGTTAGACATGGCTGCAGGCAGAGGAAAAAATACAATAACTTAACAAAAATAAAAACACATTCAGTATGTATCTAGGGAAACTTCACTGAAACAATCATGTTTGGTATCAAAGCCACAAACACACATTATTTAAAGGTAGGGCTCGGAATTTATACAGTTTTCCCAGTTCGATTCTGATTCACAAGCTCTTGATTCTATTCGAGTCATTTAGGTATATTAGGGATTCCCTCAAATGTATGTTTTTTGCGGAAACTGTGAGGAAATTATAAAAAATTGCAAGCTACCACAAATAATGCAGAGATTGGTTGAATTTGCAAGAATCCTTACGATAGCAAAAACACAAAATCATGGAGGGACTGATTTATTCACATTGGAGAGAGTTGTCACATAGCATAAAAGACCTTGTGTAAATTGATATTGGGATTTTAAGAATCAATATCGGATCGTGTTAACTATATACACCGATCAGCTATGATATTCTTCTCACCACAATTGTACAGAGTGGTTATCTGAGTTACCGTAGACTTTGTCAGTTCGAACCAGTCTGGCCATTCTCTGTTGACCTCTCTCATCAACAAGGCAATTCCATCCGCAGAACTGCCGCTCACTGTATGTTTTTTGTTTTTGCCACCATTCTGAATAAATTCTAGAGACTGTTGTGTGTGAAAATCCCAGGAGATCAGCAGTTACAGAAATACTCAATCCAGCCCGTCTGGCACCAACAATCATCCATGCGATTATCTAATCAGCCAATCGTGTGACAGTGCATAAAGTCATTCAGATACGGGTCAGGAGCTTCCATTAATGTTCAAATCAATTAGAGTGGGGGGAAAAATGTTATCTCAGTGATTTGGACCATGGCATGACTGTTGGTGCCAGATGAGCTGGTTTGAGTATTTCTGCTGATCTCCTGGGATTTTCACACACAACAGTCTCTAGAATTTACTCAGAATGGAGCCAAAAACAAAAAACATCCAGTGAGTGGCAGTTCTGTGGATGGAAATGCCTTGTTGATGAGAGAGGTCAACAGAGAATGGCCAGACTAGTTTGAACTGACAAAGTCTTCGGTAACTCATATAACCGCTCTGTACAATTGTGGTGAGAAGAATATCATCTCAGAATGCTATTCTGAGAAGCGGGTTGGCGCTGTTTTGGCGGCACGAGGAGGACCTACACAATGTTAGGCAGGTGGTTTTAATGTTGTGGCTGCTCGGTGTATATGTATGTATGTTTGTATACATTTATTATAATTCTATATTTTCACTCATCCCTATTTAAAATGTCCAAAAAATTCTACAAACTTTGCAAATGATCAACACTATTAGGAAGATTTCTGTGCCCTACTATGGACCTCAGTTAAACTAGCAGTCCTCTGTGTCTTTACATAACCATTATTAATTGTTATTTAGCTAATACTTTTATCCAAAGCAAACAAGACTACACTTATTACTGGATTAACATAGTGAACTCCCATGACTTTTCCAGATGTTCATGATCAAGGATGTTTTTAAATCCCCCCCCCCGCAATATAGATAGCATTCAAAAAGAGCATTTTGTAGCTGATGAAAAGTTTGAGTTGAGCTAGAAAAAAAAAGAAAAAATAAATTTTATGACTTAAGATTTTATTTATTTCCATGAATTTTCGATGACGATACCAATTTTAAAATTCACTGATATTTCCAGGTTTTTCATGACATGTTATTACAGGGTCAATATTCTTAAAGCAGGGGGCCTGGGTAGCTCAGCGAGTAAAGACACTGACTACCACACCTGGAGTTGCGAGTTTGAATCCAGGGCGTGCTGAGTGAGTCCAGCCAGGTCTCCTAAGCAACCAAATTGGCCCGGTTGCTAGGGAGGGTAGAGTCACATGGGGTAACCTCCTTGTGGTCGCTATAATGTGGTTCTCGCTCTCTGTGGGGTGCGTGGTGAGTTGAGCGTGGATGTCGCGGAGAATAGGGTGAAGCCTCCACACGCGCTATGTTTCTGCGGTAACGCGCTCAACAAGCCACGTGATAAGACGTGCAGATTGATGGTCTCAGACATGGAGGCAACTGAGATTCATCCTCCGCCATCCAGATTGAGGCAACTCACTACGACACCACGAGAACTTAGAGCGCATTGGGAATTGGGCATTCCAAATTGGGGAGAAAATAAAAAAATAAAATAAAAAAAATATTCCCAAAGCGGCCTGGAGTTGAAACAGGCTTCAAACTCGCAACCTCTCAGCTACCAACTTAAATCTTTTACCATTAGGCTATCATTCTTTTCCAGAACAGCTCCAGCAAATACAAAACTCTGGAGTGAGGTTTCATTAAACAGGACTGCACGTTATTGCTTGGCATAGTGAGCACATTTAAAATGTAAAAGAAAAGCTGAAGAGAGCAATTTGTTGTCCTTGCCTATAGTGAACCCTCACCTTGAGCTGATGAACTCTATGAGATTTTTAACCTTCTCATCCTGTTCTGCAGACAGGTCCACCTCATTTAGAAGGGTCGAGGGCAGGTGAGGCAGTGCTGAGCCACCCAGACTGATGCTAGATGATGTGGAGCAGGAGCTCAAGCCAGAGTCTGTCACTGGAGATAACTGGTGGTCTGACATCAGTTCTGTGACACCTAAGAGACAAAGAAATATACCAATACATTACCCGATATGTAATTTCTAGGCAAATGACAATAAACAATAAACAACAGCTTGTTGTGACCGATACCAATCAATCTGATTACTCTTTCAAAACAGTAGAGGCCCTTTTTGTTTAATTCTCTGCGAGGGAGAAAGACTATCCCTTGACTATCTGATTGTCTTTTATGTACCTGTGAGGTTGAACTCTTGTAGAACAGGTTTCACTGTCAGAACCCTGGGCTCGTTCAGCTCACGGTTTCGCAGCAGTACAGATGCCAGTGTCTGGACGCTACTGTTGGTTCCCTGGACGACCAGCAGGTGGAGCAGTAAGCGCTTGCAGTGCTCATAGACCTCTGGGTGCTGATGATCAAAACCTACACACAAAAATACACTCAGCATTAGAAGAAATACTGTAGAATATGGCACTTTCAAATGATGATGGTTTAGATAAAGTGTACAAGTGTGTTGTTACCTAAAAAGATGGCGTGCAGAAGCAGGTGAAGGTATGCGCTCCATTCCACTTTGACCCCATGGTCTACAATGAGGTCAGTCAGCAAGATCACTGCAATGTTACACCTGTAAAGAATTCATGAGATGAGCTTCATGCAGTGGTCAAAGATCAAAGAACAACAACACTGACTCTCAAACGTGGTTTGCTTCAGTGGCTTGAGAGTCATTCACAAGAATTTTGGCTTATATTTGAAGGACCCAAATTAACTCAGAACCCTTGAAAGCAAATATATGTGTGAATGCAGAGTACCTTTTCACTCTTTTTGGTCCACTTAAAAGGGTCCGAGTTTAGCTCTAAAAGAGGACTCAAGTGTGAAAAATTCCTAATTTAAGTCATATTAAATATGCGTCACCTGTGCAGGGAGACTCCAGGTGTGGTGGTCTCAGGCAGATAATCAACCAGCGGTGACCAGCAGCCACCAGTGGGGGGAAAAGGGAGGGGCTCAGGCCGGTTATGGTCCATCACCTTCAGACGCCAATTAGCATAGACAGGCATCGAGTCACCTTCAGAGAGAAATAACAGGTTCGTATTTGAATGCATGTACTGCAAGACAAAAACACATGATCTAAACTGGGTTGTTTTTGCAGGACTGTGTGTTCAAGACCCCATGAAATAGCTTGACGGGTGTGGTTTTCTTTCAAGTGTTGAAAGGTGTGACTTTCTTTTCATTGTGGACTTGCTTCCTAACTTTTTACACTTCCAGGTTTGGAACATGGATGTGAAAGATGTGTAAGTAAAACTAAACAGGCACCACATGTGACTTTCAGATGTAAAAGTGAAAGTGGAGATTCAGAGTAAAAAAAAATGACTTTGATCTGTTTATCACCCACACCTATTATATCGCTTCTGAAGATATGGATTTAACCACTGGAGTTTTATGGATTACTTCTATGTTTCCTTTATGTGATTTTTGGAGCTACAAAAGGTCTGATCACCATTCACTTGCATTGTATGGACCTACCAAAATCTTTGTGTTCTGCTGAAGACAGAAAGTCACACACATCTAAGATGGCATGAGGGTGAGTAAATGATGAGAGCATTTTCATTTTTGGGTGAACTATCACTTTAATGTAAATATTGAGTGTTGAGACTGAGAGTGTATTCATGTGAATGGTTCATCAGTTGGTGTGTGATGTTAATGTACTTACTTTTCTCCTCCTCATAGGATCCACCTGAGCTGCTGCTGTAACGAGATTCCAGTCGATGATGCTGTCTGTTCAGATTATTGTTCAGACCACTGTAGATGTCCAAATGAGTGTAACTGCATGCACATACAGAAAGTGTACGTTTAATTTTTAAATGATAAAAGTGCATGATTGAAACAAAATTCGCTGAGGACTAAGTACCTGTGAGAGTTTGGGTTAAAAAAGAAAAAGTGTGTATCTGTGTACTAACTTGTCCTCCATGTTGGGATCTTTGGGTTTGCTGTCATGGTGTCCATCAGGTCCAGGGACCATAGTGTTACTACTGGACGTTGTTCCTGATGAGAGGCAAACATTTAACACACACTGACTGTCAAAATGTGATTGCAATGTTTTTGTAGAGTTGAAGTCAGAAGTTTACATACACCTTAGCCAAATACATTTAAACTCAGTTTTTCACAATTCCTGACATTTAATCATAGAAAACATTCCCTGTCTTAGGTCAGTTAGGATCACTACTTTATTTTAAGAATGTGAAATGTCAGAATAATAGTAGAGAGAATTATTTATTTCAGCTTTTATTCCTTTCATCACATTCCCAGTGGGTCAGAAGTTTACATACAATTTGTTAGTATTTGATTTCATTGCCTTTAAATTGTTTAACTTGGGTCAAATGTTTTGGGTAGCCTTCCACATGCTTCTCACAATAAGTTGCAGGAATTTTGGCCCATTCCTCCAGACAGAACTGGTGTAACTGAGTCAGGTTTGTAGGCCTCCTTGCTCGCACACGCTTTTTCAGTTCTGCCCACAAATTTTCTATCGCATTGAGGTCAGGGCTTTGTGCTGGCCACTCCAATACCTTGACTTTGTTGTCCTTAAGCTATTTCACCACAACTTTGGAGGTATGCTTGTGGTTATTGTCCATTTGCAAGACCCATTTGCAACTGAGGTTTAACTTCCTGACTGATGTCTTGAGATGTTGCTTCAATATATCCACATAATTTTTCTTCCTCATAATGCCATCTATTTTGTGAAGTGCACCAGTCCCTCCTGCAGTAAAGCACCCCCACAGCATGATGCTGCCACCCCCATGCTCACGGTTGGGATGGAGTTCTTCGGCTTGCAAGCCTCACCCTTTTTCCACCAAACATAATGATGGTCATTATGGCCAAACAATTCAAATTTAGTTTCATTAGACCAGAGGACATTTCTCCAAAAAGTAAGATCTTTGTCCCCATGTGCACTTGCAAACTGTAGTCTGGCTTTTTTATGGTGGCTTTGGAGCACTGGCTTCTTCCTTGCTGAGCAGCCTTTCAGATTATGTCGATATAGGACTCGTTTTACTGTGGATATAGATACTTGTCTACCTGACTCCTGCAGCATCTTCACAAGGTCCTTTGCTGTTGTTCTGGGACTGATATGCACTTTTTGCACCAAACTACGTACATTTCTAGGAGACAGGCTGCGTGGTCCCATAGTGTTTATACTTGTGTACTATTGTTTGTACAGATGAACATGGCACCTTCATGGGAAATTGCTCCCAAGGATGAACCAGATTTCAGATAGTGGTTAAAAAATTAGTTTTAATGACTTCAACCTAAGTGCATGTAAACTTCTGACTTCAACTGTATATCCTTGGTGAAATGTCTCATTTATTTCTAATGTTTCATAGGTTCATTGTATAGGTTCAACTGTTGATTTTCCTGAAAAGCATAAACACCGATGGTCTGTGACGCTATCAAAAAAATTGAAACAAAAATTGCTGTTTTTAAATCAGTTTCTCGAACACTTCCTCAATCATTTGTCAAACAGGGAGTCTTGCCCCAAACTCACGCCAGTGGGTTGAGCACATGTTGCCGTGTCAGGCTGGTCAGGACGCTCAAACCGAGCAATGTTTTGATAGCGCCCCAGAGACACAGTGTTTATAGCTTTGCCAATGAATGGCTTAATTATGGTTGTCTCTGCATATTAGGCTGGGATTGGAGAATTTAAATGCAAAAATGTACACATTTCACCTTAACTAATGGTAATGTTGAGAAACATATTGAGAGTGGTTTAAGGTATATATACCTGATGTAACAGAGGGGATCTTGTAAGAGGAAGTGATGCGGTAGTAGGGTGGGTTATCCATGTGAGTAACAGCTGAGCATACAGGGTCTGTCAGCTCCAGCTCATACATTAACTCCTCCAGCAGCTGCATCGTCTTATCCCTGCCCAGATACACAACTACACGCTTCACCTGCAAGAAATATGAAAAACATTACATTAATTAAACTTTAAGAAACACTGCAGCATAATTTTATCCCAGCAACATTTAAATAAAAACACGAAGAAAGTAACAGCACCAATGCCAAATGACGTGACATAAAAATCTCAATTACAGTCAACCTGCTAAGGCAATATCTTTTGTCTGATTGGTTGGGACAGGCGTCACTCACATAAGGCAGGAGACTTGGTTCACTGTTGACTCCAGACATGCTTATGAGGAAATGCAGGATAATCTTGAGATTTTTGGGCCAGCTGTCAGCTAAAGTGGTCCAAACATTCTCGATCTCTGACCATGCAAACTCATCTCCATACTGCAAAAACAAACAACATCAACATTTACGTAATGTAGACAAAGTAGGGTCTAAATGTCTACATGTTCTTAATACCATTAGGGTTCCCACACATTTTGACCAATGAATTTTCATCACTTTTCCCATGGTTAATGACTACTACTATTATGGTATAAAAACTATTTTATAGAGTTTTCTGGGATATTTTTCCTTTTGTATGTCAAGCACCTATCCTTGGAATTAATAGCTATTGTAAACTATTATATTAATGCTGTAATTAAAGGGATAGTTCACCCCAAAAATAAAAATTATCTCATTATTTACTCACTCTCATGAGATCTCAGGTGTGTATGACTTTATTTCTTTACCAGAACACTTTTGAAGAAAAATAGAAAAATTTCTTTTAAAAGCAATTGAATGGTGATTTTCTTTTGAAGCTCCAAAAATCACAGACAGTCAGCATAAACGTCATCCATATGACTCCAGCTGTTAAATTAATGTTTTCTAAAGCGATACAATCGCTTTTGGTGTAAAAAAGATAAATATTTAAGTACTTTTTAACTATAATCAAATGCTTCAGGAGAGGGTGGAGTCCAAGCGGTCTCTCGTGTGATGTATTCGCATTGCCATGGATACCGAGGTAATCTCACGTTCTCCACTCGGTTGAGACATCCAGGATAAGCACACAAATGCACCATTGTGAGTAAAGAAACAGATAATAACAGATCTAAACCAAAACCAACCAAGCTACTGTCCAGCATTCCTCCTCCTCACTTGTAAACAGCGCCGCTCTTCTGGCAGTGACGCAAGTGCATCAGTTCTCACGTGTTTCAAATGCCAATTTGATTACGTCACACGTGTGTACCGCTGCCGACCGGAATTTAGGGTTAAAAAAGTACTTAAATATTGATCTTTTTCGCACCAAAAGCGATCTTGTCGCTTTAGAAGACATTCATTTAACAGCTGGCGTCGTATGGATGAAGTTTATAATGACTGTCTGTGATTTTTGGAGCTTCAAATGAGATATCTCCATTCACTTGCATTTTAAGGACCTACTGAGCTAAGAAATTTTTCTATTTTTCTTCAAATGTGTTCTGGTGAAGAAAGAAAGTCATACATACCTGAGATATCATGAGTGTAAGTAAATAATGAGAGAAATTTCATTTTTGGGTAAACTATCCCTTTAATAGCTATTTTCAATTATTAAACTTAGTATTCAAATGTCTCCAACAAGACAAAAAAAAAAAAAAAACCCTAGCATCTAACCGATGAATATCATGCAATATCTAGCCAATTAAACATTACATTTAAAGAGCAGAATAGAACAAGGACTATATTCATTATATACATTTATATTCACTACAGAAATTTCCATGGCTTTTGAGATTTAATTACTTCTCCAGGCATGGAAATTACAACTGAAAAATTTCCTGATATACATATACTGCATGTCTATGTTTACCTTGGCAGTCATGAACATGAGGTTATTGAGAATCATGGTAGTGGCATGTGGTGAGCCCCAGCCCTCTCCTCTCAGCCAACGCCGGCTGTTCACCATCATCATCTCTCTCTCATGGGCATCCTCCTCATCCTCTGTGGTTGAAAGCTCCTCCTGACGGCGTGCTGAAGGCTTAAAGTCCACCAGCTCCACGTTGTTCATCCAGGGCAGGAGGTAATGCAGCATCATCTGCCGGCCACCAGGGTGTGCTGTCTGGATTCTCTGACTCACCTCTGTAATGAGAGTCTGTGTCATTTTACTCAAACAATGGTGGAAATGTCATTGCTAAAATGGTATGCAATTCCAGACATAGCATATATTCGCTTATCTTTTTAAAAATGTAAAATTTTTAAATACTATCAATTTATATGATGTCTTGAAACTGCATTTTTAATAATGATACAAGCTGTTGTCACTGTTTGAAATTTCGTACACATTTTTAACAAAAAATTCACAAGGTTGGAATCTAATAATGAAAATTAGGGCTGTGATGATTATGAAATTTGGTTGACAATTAATTGTCAAACAAATAATGGCAATTATGACCATTAATTGCCTGTTTTGAATGAATAATTGTCTGTTTTAGATCTTTCACAAATATGACATTTAGTTGTCATACAAACTGTCACTGTGTGCTTCATGCACACAACAAACTCATTTATACAAATTTAGCTTGGGACATATCATAAAATAAGGGTATATGATTTCCTGATCAGGCTTCAAAAACCTATGAATGACAATCAAATATAAATAAGTATAAATTTTAAAATAAAGTAATATTTTAAGTATCAAAATATTTCTAAATAACTAAAATATATATCTCTCTCTTTTTGTCAGATTTAGTCTTTGTCCATTTTACATTTTACAGAAAGAAGCAAGTTTTCTTCCAGGATAACATTGTACGTGGCTTGATTCATGCATTCTTCACAAGCACCCCCAGATTC
This sequence comes from Myxocyprinus asiaticus, assembly GCF_019703515.2. Classification (NCBI taxonomy): domain Eukaryota; kingdom Metazoa; phylum Chordata; class Actinopteri; order Cypriniformes; family Catostomidae; genus Myxocyprinus; species Myxocyprinus asiaticus. Next base: position 24,089,024 of record NC_059368.1, read on the forward strand.
AGCCTTACTGAAGCACCCCCAGATCATCACCGATCCTCCACCAAATTTCTCAGTGGGTGCGAGACACTATCGCTTGAAGGCCTCTCCAGGTCTCCGTCTAATCATTAGACGACCAGTTGGAGGATCGGTGATGATCTAGGGGTGCTTCAGCAAGGCTGGAATCGGGCAGATTCGTCTTTTTGAAGGACGCATGAATCAAGCTACGTACAAAGTTATCCTGGAAGAAAACTTGCTTCCTTCTTCTCTGACAATGTTCCCCAACTCTGAGGAATGGTTTTTCCAGGTCAATCAAGGTGTGGATGGATCAAGACTCTGTCATGGCCAGCCCAATCTCCAGACCTGAACCCCATTGAAAACCTCTGGAACGTGATCAAGAGGAAGATGGATGGCCACAAGCCAACAAACAAAGCCGAGCTGCTTGAATTTTTGTGCCAGGGCTGGCATAAAGTCACCCAACAGCAATGTGAAAGACTGGCTGAGAGCATGCCAAGACGCATGAAAGCTGTGATTGGAAATCAGGGTTACCACCAAATATTGATTTCTGAACTCTTCCTAAGTTAAAACATTAGTATTGTGTTGTTTGAAAATGAATATGAACTTGTTTTCTTTGCATTATTCGAGGTCTGAAAACACTGCATCTTTTTTGTTATTTTGACCAGTTGTCATTTTCTGCAAATAAATTCTCTAAATGACAATATTTTTATTTGGAATTTGGGAGAAATATTGTCAGCACATTATAGAATAAAACAAAAATGTTCATTTTACTCAAACACACACCTATAAACAGTAAATCCAGAGAAACTGATAATTTTGCAGTAGTCTCCTAATTATTTTTTATTATTATTATTATATATAATATTAAATTATATTATGCAATAGTAAAATATTTCTGCCTTAAATTTCACATATTATTTTAAGGTTCTCCGATTAACTCACGAGCCCTAATTTCTCATGAAGGAAGATGAGATTCTATTTCTTGCAATTTATCATCTCCACAGAAATAGAGTAGATGGGCATCTCCTCTGTGTAACTGTGTGTCATCAACACTGCGTGAATGAACCCGCAATGACCACGGACATTTGCCATTACACGGTCGTTTAGCCTGGAGCGCTTTGTGTTCGCAATTAAATTAATAAGTTTATACCTCGTTTATATTTTCGTGGGAGTTTGGTGCGAGCATTTGTAGTTGGCGCGCACATCAAAGCGCTTGAAAACTGGTTCATCTTCACGCAATCTCAAGAGAGCTGCTCCGGTGACATCCGCGGTGTGGTTCCATGTGATGCTTGGAGTTCAACTGAATTAGACACAAACGCGTTTCCTGCGCACTCATGAGACACAGCATGCAGGGGAAAACGATGTTGAATCCAGCTTCTTAATCGCTTGCTTTTCAGTAAAATGATCTCGGTGCTTCGACACTACACAACTCAATCACTGGTGAATGAAATGTTAATATTTACTAGCCAGTTGCTAATAACGGACATATTTTAGTCGCATAGTGCTAAATCTACTCGCATATGCAAGAGATCTACTTGCTATGTAGAGGGCTGATTCACTACAGGAATTTCCATGACTTTTCCAGGTTTTCCATTAACTGTTCTCCCAGGTGTGTGTTTGTGTGTGTATGTGTGTGTGTACCTGAGAAGATGGGCAGGGTGAGTTCAGGGTAAGTCCGGGCCAGTTCTTCACTGAGCTGGTAGTAGGACACAGAGTACAGGTGAGGGAGGGGGGATGCTGGAGACAAGACCCCATCAGCACGCTGGATCTCCAGTTTATGGGCGTAACGGAAAAGTTTTGGCTCCAGTATCTAACATACAAACATATTTTGATGCAATTAAAATTGTATATCCATTAACAACCCTAATAAGATGTCTGAAATGCAAAACAAAGTTTCATTATTCACCTGTAGTAGCTGCATGGCGACCTCATAGATGTCTCTGGAAGAGTCTGCAGCCTTAAACAGGATGAGATTCAGCAGAACCACAGTGTCAAACTGATAATCCCTGTAAAAGAGAATAAACACATTCATATACTGTAGATTTAAACCGACTGACTGACACAAATACAGCCACTTGCAGGTTTGCTGCCATTCATCACAGTAAAGGCTTATTCACATCAAACCCATTTTTTCAGTGCAAATGTTCGTTCTGAAGGAGCTTCTGATACGGAACAATTCATTCCTATTGCGCTATTTACAAAATTCACTATCGCTTATCACTGTTTGTAAAAATGCATTAAAAACATGGAAAGAACATAATGAAACAGTTATGCCAAATTAGTTAAATGCCTTAACAGCGTTAAAAAATATTAGTCTTATGCAGCTGAACAAGGTACGAGCAGGAAAACAAAGAACAGCAACAACACCACCTTCTGTACAGGGGAAAAAATGTATTTCATTTGATTTGTTTCATCTTGATGTGAATAGACCTTTTGTAGACAGTGTCTCGCAAATTCTTCGTGAATTTGGTGTGAATAGGCCTTAACGTTTTGGTATGTACCTGTTGTGAAAGACATTAGCGATGGCTCTGAAGCAGCCTGCGGCAACCCTGCGTGAGCCAGTGTAGCAGCGATCCACAGCCCAGAACATCAGATTGCTCTGATCGGGATTCAGCTCTAACAACAACATCACTGCCTCACAGCCCAATTGATGCACCTGAGCACACAAACATACATACACATCACAGTTAATAAATCTCACCTCCTCTCTTTGAAATCACAGATTGACTAATAATGGATTATACCGCTACGATAACTAAGGTGGGAAAAAGAAGCTGTTTTCCAATTAATTTGCCAACCATTTTGAAAATGTAAATATCAAATGAGATAAAAATGAATATAGCTCTGTATGCCGGTGAAAGGGGCAGCCCATAGAGACTACAAAATGTATGAAAATGTTCAAAATGAATGAAAATCGCAGGTGCAGATTATTGCGCAACCAAAAATTCAGATAACCAGAAAAAAATAAAATGAAAATATACTATACAAATTACTACACAGTCCGAAATACACCAGGGACTTCGGAGTACCTGTCTGAGCTCACAATCTGTGTTCATTTTTGCCGATATTGGTACCGAGTAATCTGCAAAAATGATAAATCTGTTGACCTCTATTTGAAATATAAAAATCTAGAGTTTAATACTTTCAACCAACTCAATATGTAAAAGTCTCTTCATTCTGTAAGTGGTTCTGTGAGTAAGGGTGGTTTCACATATAGTCCGTTTTAAATTAATCAAACCCAGTTCAGTTAAAGTGAACCAGAAAGGGAACCAGCTGCAAATGACATCAGTGCTTTAGGTGTTCACAATGTAAGTGGACTTAAAAGAGGATCCAATTAATTTTTTGGTCCTTTTAGCATTTATGTAGTCTCAGAACCCTTGTTGTTCACGCCACAACTTAAGAACTCAGACTCTATGGCTGTAAAGATAATGAAATTTGGCTAGCAATAACTTGTAAACTTACAATTGTGATTATGATGATAAATTGTCAAACTTCTTTAGGAATTTATGCATATTTAACTTGGAATCATTTAATAAAATAGGGCTATATTATTTATTAAGGCTTTAAAATTATTCTTGAATTGTTTATTATATAAAAATATTGCACAGGGATAGAATGGCATGAAACATTTAAACATTTAAAAATATTAAAAATGTGTCTCTTTACATTTTCTGTATTATTTATGAATCCCAGATAGTCCAGCCAATTATATTATATTATGCAATCCTATATTTCTGTCCTACATTCTTTCCTTTTACACATCATGTTAAGGCTCTCCGATAAAACCCACAAGCCCTTATTTCACATGAAGTCAAACATTTGAGATTCTGCGTGTATTAGAAAATATGTTTCTTCATCTATCATCTCCACAGAAATGGAGCAAGCGTCTCCTCCTCCATGTATGAACTAAGAAAATTACGCAACGTTAAACCGAAGAGAAACTATCAAAATCCTCGCTTGTATTTTCACGGGAGTTTGGCGCGAACCTCCGCAAACAGTGCGCGCATCAGGGTGCTTCAAAGCAGTTCATCTTTATGCGCTGCTCTGCTGTGAGTGTGGACGGTCCACAGTTAATTTGGAGTGCTCACATTATACGACAAGAACGGAAAATGAGACACAAATGCGATCATGGTAATCATGGTATTTCTATATTCGCTTAAAATTCCCTTATTTGGACAGCAAAATGTGATTGGAACATGAACAATAAACATGGTTAGATCAAATAAATCACAGACGGTATGTAATGCAACTTTGTTTGGCAAAAGTCAAGGTACTTACTGGTACCTCTTCATTTTAACACTGCACAAATCAATCGAACCACAAAAGGACCCAAAAGTGAACTATACTCAGACCACCTCAGGAGGTAACCTGAGTACTGTTCACTTTTGAGTCCTTTTAGGGGGGGTCTGAGATAATTTGGGTTGTTCACATATACATGTTATACCGCTCTAAGAGCGCTTGGAGTGCTCAAACAAACTAGGTGTAAAGATTAATCACTGCACTCAGATCCAAGTGTGAAAATACCTTAAAGCACTGTTACCTTACGGTCTTGAGAGTCTAGGATGTTGTCCAGCCACTTGTACAGATATCCATCAGAAGACAGACCGACGTTATCAGCCACCGGTCCACAACACAGGACCGCAGACATGGCCTGTGGAAACACATTATAATCTATATTCAGACTGTATGCAAGGCCTGCTTTAGTGAAGTGTGAATGTGTGCAGTGTGAGCATGTACCTTAAGTGCGCAGTACTGGTGTCTGTTGATCTGCATGTTGCGGTCACTGTATCGGTCCAGTGGTGTGAACATGATGCTGAAGGGTCCAGCCCAGTGACTGAAGAGCATGAACAAACTGTGTCTCAGAGACTGCTGAGGGAAGATACTCCTCCTCTGATGCACTGGAGAAACACACACAATCTTGAGATCAGCTGTGTTAATGAAAATGTGTTCTAATACAGTCTAATACACAATGTCGTTTAGTGCCATTAGTGCTGCAGTAATTACACACTACACCTTTAATGCTCAAAAACCAACCTAAAAGGCCTCGCATGCGTGTACCTGGTACATTTTGTATGATGTTGGCCACCAGGGCACTGAAGTGACAGCGGATGTCTTTCAGTGTGTCTGAGTCTTTGTCGTTCTCTGCCTCCAGAAGCTGTCGGGTCAGATCCACATACTCCAGCAGAGTGCTGTTTAGAGAATGGGACTCTCCGTCTAAGCCACCACTCGCACTGCACACAATGCACCAACACATTGCTACAGTTACAACCGTGTACAATTAACATTGGTCTCATTGGTGTTAGCATCTCTGCTCTGTCCATAAAGTTTGGTAACCCTTTACAATAAGGTACTATACAATAGCATTAGTAAATGCATTATGTATTATGAACTAACAATAAACAATTTTTAAATCACTTACTAATTTTGGTTAATGTTAATTTATAAGTATGCTATTATTTGTCAGTTCATGATGCATTAACTAATCAAAAAATATATATTAGCATATGAATAAATGAACTTTAGCCAAAAAATAAACGTACTAAAACTATTGCTTATTGTTAGTTTTTGTTTACTATTGTGTATACAACCATATTATAAATTGTAACTTCAAAGTTTCCTTTATAAAAAAAAAAAAAATAAATAAAAAAAAAAATAAAAAAAAAAAGAAATCTTCATGACATGCATCAATATTTTTGGAACTGTTTAGAATTTCTTTGTTCTAGTGTCAGATTGAGCAGCTTTACTTTGACTGTGGGTTCCTTCAGTGTATTTTTCGAGTGCGTGACTTACATCTGACTGATGACTCCAGAATCGGCCAGTAGCTCAAAAATCCGGACCAGCTGGACTCTGAGAATGTCACGACGCCGGCGTCGCTTCATGTTCTGCATAAACGAAAAACAAAAAACATATGATTTGTGAAGCTCTGTAAATGTCTTGTGAATAGATGGGCATAAATGCATGTAACTGGTCAGGTAGGCCACATATTGATCCATAAGTGAAGTGACACACTGGGCTCAACTCACCTCTGGCCTTCTCTCAAGCGCCTCTTTGATAATGGGGTTTAACTCCTCCAACAGCTCTCTATAAGATATACCATTGTGCTAAAGCTCAGTTACACACATGCATACACCCATTTCCAGATATACAAACATGTAACGATACAGAAGTACTCTAAAATGTAAGCACTCTAAAATGCTCAAATACATCTGCAAAAAAATGGGCCCATAAAGATATTAAAGAGCGAAAAGACACACAAAGACACACCTGAAAGCAATGGGGTTGGTCCGGCCAAGCCCCAGGACAAGAGATTCAGTGATGTCCATGCTCTCAGAGCGCATCATAGGAACCACATGCTTGAACAAGGAGGAAGGGGACGGAATGCTAATGATCTGCACAAACAAACACACACATACATAGATAGATACAACTACACAAACTTTCACAGAAATATACTCCAAGTCAAATCTTTTAAATGTCATGTCACACAGTCACATAGTTTAAAATGTCATGTCAATAATATTTTACATAGTCAGCACATAATTTAATGACACAATTTACTGCATTTGACATTAGGGATGGTAGGGTGTTCTGACAATAGTGCAATGAACTCTGACCTTTGAGTCGTAACTATATCCGCTGTCTGGAGTGGATGCCAGCGTATCAGGCGGGGAACAGCGCACAGAGCCAGGGGCCGATGAAGAGGAGGATGAGGAGGAAGAAGATGAGGAAGAGGTGGCAGAACTGCAGCAGAGAATCAGGTAGTTCCTCCAAAGCCCCACGTATGAGTCACTGCTGCTGCTCATGCTGTTCACTTTCTTAGCATTGATTGGGCTGCTGCAAGGTCAAAGGTAGCACAGGAAACTCAAGGTACATAAGGAAGGTACACCACATAATCTGGCATGCAAAAATATTAGGGCTGGGAAATTTCACACTTTAATTTCTGAGATTAATTATATTTTTTTGTTTCACGCATAAAAAAAAAAAAAAATAACGCAATTAATGCAGTATCTGTTTTTTTTTTTTTTTTTTACATCCTGAAACTTCACGCGATAGGAGAACGGTGTCCCGAGTTGTTCCTGGCAGGCTACTCAGCCTTACAGGCTTGGATTATGATGGGGGAGGAGGTTAGGGCATATGCTGCCTGCTAGGAACAAACCCAGCATCTTTGTACAAAGGGCAAAAACTTTACTAATATTTTTTTTGCACTTTTTGTGGGTAAAATTGCAATATTAAAATAAATTCTTAGGGGGTGCACACTTGGCACAACTGCACATCCTAATACAGAAACTGATTGTATGGAGCAGTGCATGCTTATTCATTAGCACTAACCCGGGCATAATAAACACATAAGCTGTTTTACTGCACGGAGAATGGAGACTTCACCCGCAAGTGGTGAATCAGGCATGCGAGAGATACGGGCAAGCTGCTGTATCTCTTTGCATCACCTGCAAATGTGCAACAACTGTCGTCTGAACCAGTGTCAAAAGTGAAACCGCAAAAGAGATACCCAGCGTGTGTGCGATATAGAGACATAGAAGGATCTGGCCAATCAACAAGCTACTTGTAGAAACTGAATGGCAACCAGAGAAAATAATAGTTTTGATATTTTAAACTTCAGCATGCACTGGCAATGTACACTAAAGCTGGGCAATAGGACGATGTAATTGGATATCGACGATGTCTTTTAAAGATCTCGATGCCGACTGTGAACAGACGATGATCGACAATATCGGGAAATGGCAAAACCATGGATCTAGGAAGTCATCAAATATATTAAACAGTGGCCAGGGTGTGAAACTAGCACCCGCCACCCGCAAAATGCTCCTCGTCCAAATGCAGGAATTTCATGCGCGAGAACTTTTGCTCATCTACCCACAACAGGCGGGCAACCTGTAAGACGCCTCAGAGTGACACATGACAAGAAATACTGTTTGTCACAAAGACATGCACTTGAAGAAACACACTTTTTTATTTTTAAGAACAGACAAAAAAGCCGTCAATGCTTGTTTCTGATTTGCTGTTTGTTCAGAGGCGTGCAGCACGAGCCTGTTATGTGGAAGCATGGGTGTAAAAAGTACTCATAAATTATGCTTAAGTGAAAGTATGGATACTGAGAGAAAATTATACTCAATTAAGTCCAAGTATCTAGCCAAAAACATACTTGATAGTAAAAAAAAGTATTCACATTAAATTGTACTTAAGTATTAAAAAAAGTAAAAAAAGTTACTTTTTTCCTGGCTAGAATAAAATCAAGAGAGGAGATTATGTGAGAGAGGATGTTGTTAAATTCGATTGGTTTGAAAGTCGCCTTTTTACTGTCTCCGACGACTGTCATATTTCTCCCTCAGTGACATTCGCAACCTGGTCAAAGAATCATGTTACAATAACTACATTTTGCACAATTATTTTTATGTGGCCTGCTGTATGCAACACAGAAATTTCCAGGTGACATGAAGACTAAAGGCGCTAAAACAACGACTTGTGTCCCCTTTCACACAAATCACCAGTAAAACGGCAGATTATCAGTTCATAAACACTTACTTTTCGCCCTGTTCCTCACACAATGCTATCTTATGACATCTAAACACTTTTACTATAGCGCATGGCTCATTTCAACGTTTGCATTACATAACCAACTACATTTACAAGCTTGTTTAAGTGTGATCTAATTGCATTATAGCTCAACTTATCAAGTGTTGCATATTCAATACCAAGGACCGGGAGTATGAGTCCTGAAGAGCACGAAAGTCCACACGTGAGCCCAAAGTGTAATAGAAGTACCACAATATGACGTGGTTGGTTAAGAAGTTGTGTTTTACATCTCACATTTGCTTTTTCTGACACTATTGGTTAGGTTTAGGTTTAAGGTTTAGGGTAGGGAGGTCGGTTTTGTTGATTTAAGTCTTGATAGAACATTAACCTTAAAAACCTCATCTCTTCGGGAGAACATTTCACTCACTTTTAGCACCACACAGTGGACATTTCACCTAAGAACTGCCCTGAGACATGTAATGAACCACATAATTTCTTTGGCAAAACACTGCCACAGTCACGCAATGTTCGTTGCATGGGAGAAGGCACTCATGAATTGCGATGTCAGAGCACCCAGCCCCTTGAGATATAGAGAAAGTTTTAAAAAAATATAAATAAGCTTTGTAGAAAGCTAGCAATGTTGTTGGTTTTGTGAATTGTTTTCTGATGTTTGCTACCAAACCTCGCTGTTGTGCAGATGGATTTTAATTAATATTAATATTTACTCAGATTCCATTATTTGTATTATCATTATTACAATCATTATCATTGCTGGTTTTATAGTTATTGTTATAATTAATAGTTGCCAAACAACAACAATAATAATTCAGCAAATAGGAAGTACAAATTCATAGATATGATTTAAATATGAAGGCAAGTGTAGAAATAAATGACACATTTAATTACAAAAGCCTTTTGTTTAAAAAAAAAAATAATAATTATATATATATATATATATGCATGTAACGTGAATGATAATTTTTGACTTCATAACTGTCCAACCTGTAGAAGTAGCAGGCATTTTTAAGTAGCAGGCTCACTTTATGCTCGTAGTTTTAAATAAATAAATCACATTCAGTCGGGTGGTCACATACGGTCTAGTCACACAAATATTTCAATGTACCCGAAGCTCAAATCAGATCCGAAATTCCGCCTCTGCAGATGGTCAGAACTCCACACAGCCGCCATGCGACACTGTCATTTGTCGGATGCAGTAAAAGGGCAGCTGCAGTGCAGTAAGACTAAAGAAAATGATCTGCAAAAATTTAATGAGTACTTTTCAAGTTTAAATAAAATTGTAAGGAATAAAAAGTACTATTTTTTCTTTGGAAATATAAGTAAAAGTATTCTGTTTAAATTGCGTTCAAGTAAAGTACAAATCACAAAAATAATACTTAAGTATAATACTTAAGTATTTTTACTCAATTACTTCACACCCCTGTGTGGTACACACGCATGTAAAGAGTTTTCACTCTTTTTCCTCCGTTTCATTCATCTGAAAACTGTTTGCAAAAATAATGTCATCTATGAGAATGCTGCAAATGACCTCTGATCATCTCAGGAGGTGCTGTGAGTTTAGTTCGCTTTCCACGTGGTTGGCATGCAATGTGAACGCAACTCTGCGGGTTCAGTAATATACTGTATATCTTTGTATTAAAGAATCAAAGACGAATGTGATTAAATCATAAAGTAATACAAGACATGTTCACCTTGAACCTAAAATTGAGTTTTCTTTTCTTTTCTTTAGACAGCCTTAACTGTATAACCAAAACGCAATACAAACTCAAATTCGATAAGAACACACATTTGGCAGCATTATTTTGAGAACACAAGGGAATTAATTAGGCTTATTTATTTTGATTATTATTGTCTTCACATTTATAATTGTCTTTAGTTCTTAATCTGTAGGCTATTAGTAATTTTCCATCTGTGTTGATAGATGCTTGCATGATGGCAAATTGGGGTGTTGGAGATGGTAAATGTTTGGATTTGGGGAGGTGGTTAAATTTGATTTTTTTATCACTTGTTATTTTATTGCTTTAAAAAAAAAAAAGTACATTTTAATATGTACATATATATATATATATATATATATATATATATATATATATATATTTAGGTAATTCAAATAAATTATGACTAACCAATTTCTTGCAAGCTTTTTGAGACAATGTATAAAGTAAATATATTTATGATGATTTTTTTGTGTTTGTTGTAATGTATAATTTACCATAATTTAATCACGATTAATCACAGAAAACTGTGCTATTAATTAGTTATAAAATTGCAATTGATTCACAGCCCTAAAAAAATACATAACCAAAACCTATAAACCAAATCCAGTTTTCTTTTCAGTGTTGAAGTATATCCGAATGAAAGTTGGGATGAGAAATTTCAAAGGGCTCATTCTTTTTTTTTGTTTTAAACAAGCCAAAAGCCTTCAGTTTACATCATAGCCATGAACATTATTTGCTACTTGCTATTGCGAGTCAGACGTGGGTGGTATTAGGGTACAGGACATTCTCATTCTAGAAAACATTTTATTGGACATAGTAAGTGCAAGATAATTCATCAATATTTTTTGGTAGGGATGCGCTGATAAAACTTTTTCTCTTCCGATCCGATTCCGATATTGGAAATCTCAGTATCGGCCGATACCGATCACAAGCCGATACCAAGTGTTGTTTTTTTTGCATATTCAGTTTAGAATATCTTTATATTATTGTGTGGAACTAATTGGGAGTACTCTTTAATATGTAAAGAAACACAAACCTCTAAACTACACATTATTTCAATATAATGTATAGCTTAAGAAAAACTTTGTTAAATAGTAGACTGGATAATGTAGCAGCAAAATTAACAATAATTCCAGTCTTCTTGTCTTCAGTAGAAAAGAAACCAGTGGTTTTTTTTATGTTTCAACTTGCATCAGGATTCAGATCTCTTTTTTGTTCAATTTAGTTGTAAGACATCAGTCCACTTTTCATTCACACAGTTATTTTTTGGAACCCATTCTTAAATATTGTTATAAATTGTTAACAAATACTAATGACAACAATAATAATAATAATAATAATAATAAATTGTTATTAATATTATCATTATTGACTTTTAATTTTAAATACAACAGTAATATATTTAAATCGTGCACTTTTTAAACCATCACACTTTTATTTTCCAGGAAGTCCTGCATGTGTCTGTTTGTAGGCAAGTTCACAGTAGTTTAATTCGTTTCTTATTCAAATTCTGGTAAAATGCACCTCCGGTGCCGTTCTAAATGCATATTATAAGTGAACCGAACTATTGAGCATCTACATCTGAGATGCTGTTCTTGAGTAGCGCTAAAATATTGCGCGCTGCTGTGAAGGCTAAAAATAGCTGCGAGTGCATCACCAGCCTGTGCGTCAACAGAGCAGCACCATTCACTAACGCGCTGGCGCTGCACGTGCATACTATATATTTACTTATTAAACAGCTATCACTCGTCTGCAAGTGGCTTTGAATAAAATGCATGAGTCATATGAACTGCTTTAATGGTGTTTTTATGGTTCTTTTTGTCATTTTTGGAGCTTGACAGTAACGAACATGACTAACACAGCATCGGATTTGGATCGGGCTCATCAGACCGATACCCGAGCCGTCTAAAAGCTTCAGTATCGGAGCCGATACCGATCCAGGTATTGGATTGATGCATCCCTATTTTTTGGTACATTTTAAATGTGCATACCTATTAAAAAAGTTACTTTTGTCAACTTTTTGCAGTAAACTAGCATATAAATGGCCTCAAAGCTAACAGATATGAAGTACAATCCAGCAAGAGGGCAGTCAACAGGGACAATTTGACAAATATTTGAATTTGAAAGCCCTAGCAAGCAATCTCCCATTAAGATTTCAGTTTTTTTTTTTTTTTACTTTACCAAAGTCAAACCAACACATGTGAATTTGAAAACATACTTGATGTCGACTTGTGGGGAGAGCAACTGCAGACGGGTGGATGCAAAGACCCAGGCGTAGCTCAGTGCAGTGGGGCAGTGCTTAGGCAGGTTCTCTAGTCGCAGGTAACTGGACAGGCTGATGACCCAGGGGTCCTGACCTTGTGTTACATGGGCAAACACCCAGATGTGGGAGGGGCTTACCACATCAAACTGGTGACTGATGGGAGAGGAGCTCCACTCTGCCAGAGTCTGAAGGTCTATTCCACTCGGACAGTACAGTAGATTTGTCTAGAAAAATAATAACACCGATGACTTCCAATAAAAAATGGTGTCTGCCTTGTTCTTTAGTGCTGGACAGAACGTTCCTAAGCATTCTCTGAGAGAAAAGACCATCTTAGACCAGCATGAAATTCAGTGCTGGCTTATGCTACTTTTATAATATGGAAAAGAACTGCCAGTATTTTCTTCCAAAAAGACACTTTTTGGGTTCTACAGAAGAGAGAAAATCCTACAAGTTTGGAACAACATGATGGTGAGTAATTGATCACACAATTTCCTTTTCTTTTTTTTTTTTTGGTGAACTTTTCCTTTTAAGAAGCCTGGTGGGGACACCAGCATGCCATTCTGGGGTGGGGACCATCATTCAAAACACACATGCTGGTGACCAGCTTTGGTTTTCTGCATTGCCTCACCTGATCAGCCCCAGTAAGGTGAATAAAGCTCTCGAGGACTGAAGCACTCAATCTATCCATCACATCTATAGCCAACTCATCATCTCCCTAAAAGAGTGTAAAACAACAGAAACAAATGAATATGAAGAGGGTCGTCTCATTTATGTAAACAAGAGGTTAATCAGAGGACCTGCTTACCTTAGCGATGCCGAGGGCCGTGTGCAGTGATCGGACCTCTTTGAGGACATTGACAGCTAGTCTACGTGTTGCAGGTCGACAGCTGCACAGCACAACCAGAGCTAGACCCTCTACCACATGCAGAACCGTCCAGAGTGGAGATCGCTCCAGAGGGAGAGAAGGACCCTGCCAGCAGAAAAAAACAAAACACCACAGTGTTAAACTACAAAGTTATGCCATACATTTTCAACATTTTTATTAGTTACACTAATTATGTTCTAATGTAAAATATAGGCCTAATGTAAGACAGATAATAATTATATACAGAAATACACTACCATTCAAAAGTTTGGACACACTTGACTGACTATATGTTTCTCATGATTTAAAGCGATAAATCAAACCAAAAACCAAAAATTCTGCCATAATTTACTCACCCTCATGACTTTGTTCCATGGAACACAAAAGAAAATGTTAGGCAGAATGTAAGCCTCAGTCACCATTCGCTTGGTGACTGAACTTGTAAGTTCCTTACATTCTGCCAAATATCTCCTTTTGTGTGTCTGTGGAAGAAAATCATAAAGATTTAAAACAACATGAGGGCAAGTAAAAGATGACAATTTCAGTTTTTGGTGAATTATCCCTTTATAAACCGTTAAGAGTTATGATTAAATGCCTTGAATTAGTTATGTATGCAAACATAAATTGTGCCTACGTATGAACCTTTTCACAAAAAACAAAAAACAAAACAAACAAACAAAAAAAAAAAACATAAAACTTCTTAAATGCATGAGTTGGACCAGAAAGTGAAGGAAAAGCAGGAAACAAGGGTTCCTACAGTTAAAAAATCTACTTGGGAGTCACGTGATGCCATGCGATGTTCGGACATGTGAACGGCGAACTCTGCGCACTTTGCTAGTTTTAACATTATTAATGTCATAAACCGGTGAGATTCAATACACTCTGTTCCATAACTGTTCTAGGAGGACAATATGTCAAAGAATTCAAAAACCTCAGGCTCTGGAGACATTAAAAAACACTTACATGGGGGCCTGGGTTGCTCATTGAGTAAAGACGCTGACTACCACCCCTGGAGATCGCGAGTTCAAATCCCAGGGTGTGCTGAGTGACTCCAGCCAGGTCTCCTAAGCAACCAAATTGGTCTGGTTGCTAGGGAGGGTAGAGTCACATGGGGTAACCTGCATGTGGTCGCTATAATGTGGTTCACTCTCGGTGGGGCGCGTGGCGAGTTGTGCGTGGATGCCTCGGTGGACGTGAAGCCTCCACACGCGCTACGTCTCCGTGGTAACGTGCTCAACAAGCCACGTGATAAGATGCACGGATTGACGTCTCAGACACAGAGGCAACTGAGATTCGTCCTCCGCCACCCGGATTGAGCGAGTCACTACGCCACCACGAGGACTTAGAGCTCATTGGGAATTGGTCATTCCAAATTGGGGAGAAAATTCAAAAAGCCATTTTGCCACAACTTTGGAGGTATGCTTGGGGTCACTGTCCATTTGGAAGACCCATTTGCGACCGAGCTTTAACTTCCTGGCTGATGTCTTGAGATGTTGCTTCAATATATCCACATAATTTTCCTTCCTCATGATGCCATCTATTTTGTGAAGTGCACCATTCCCTCCTGCAGCAAAGCACCCCCACAGAATGATGCTGCCACCCCCATGCTTCACAGCTGGGATAGAGTTCTTCGGCTTGCAAGCCTCACCATTTTTCCTCCAAACATAACGATGGTCATTACAGCCAAACAGTTAAATTTTTGTTTCATCAGACAAGAGGAAATTTCTCCAAAATCACTACACGACCACGAGGACTTAAAAAAAGCGCACTGGGAACTGGGCATTCCAAATTGGGTGAAAAAAAAAAAAAAAAAAAAAAAAGAGTTTTAATGACTTAAACCTTAGTGTATGTAAACTTCTAACTTCAACTGTAGTTTTGATTTGGTCACTAAATTCCCATACTTTCTTTTGTGCTATTTTATAGCTTTGATGACTTTACTATTGCTCTTAAAAGTGGAAAATAGTAATAATAAAGAATGATTAGGTGTGTCCAAACCTTTGACTGGTAGTGTACTTAATGGTTCCTTGATAGAGACACACAAACACACCTGTGAATCATGGCTGCGGTTGCTGCTCTGCATCGCCTGCCGCCACTGTATGATAAGCTGCAGTAGCATCTTGACAGCATTGTCCAGTAGAGTTGGGTGAACATCAGTCACCTCCCTCACAATGAAATACACAAAGCCAGACAACACATCCTCTCTCCAGTCTGGGAAATCCACCATCAGAGCCTGCAGAGTGGTGAACGCCAGACCACGCAACTCCTCATCCATATGGATGGTCAGTCTGGAAGGATGGGAGAAAGAGGGAGCCTTTGTATTTCAATGCAATAAATAAACACTATATAAGATCATCATCATAACAGCATCTCTCATGCGTCACTAATAACCACAGAGAGGTCAACAGAGTATCACAGTGATATATGAGTCAAGAACACATGCCATTACTACTTCAAAAAGAAGTCATGACTATATGGAAATTAGTATTTAATACTAGTGTAGACTAGTTCTCTACTGAACTGTGAATGATTAATAAGTATTGATGTAATCATCCTTTACAAGCAACAGAGTGATGGATGAGGGCTGATGTGAGGGTCAGAGGTCATTACTTGGCCAGTAGCTCAATGAGATCCTGTCTGCTCATGCCATCTGGGATCAGTCTGGGAACGGCAGCTACACATGTCCGGAACAGATCAATCTTCGGTTTACGCTCCCCACTAGAGCAGTACAAGCACATACATTTTAAAATTATGATGCATAACACACATAAAGAAAGCCATGTAGGCAACAAATTCATTTTCACACAGACTAATAGCATCTTAAAGTTTGAATTGTGTAATTTTTTCAATGTCAAAATACTTTCTCGGCTAAATATGCAGACACAACTACAAGTAGGCCATTTGCAAGTTGATTTCAGAAAAGTGTAAACATTATGGTTCTGTGGCGGTATTGAAACATTGCTGTTTGTCTGAGCATCCCGTACAGCCCAACAAAGCAACATTGGCTCAACCTTTGCTGTAAGTTTAGGGGCAGGACTATATATCTGTCCGACCAATAGCAGATGGTGGGAGTGTTCACGAAATTATCATTATTTTTGCAATTCTAGAAATTGCCACTTCAGCTTCAAATATTTACATAGATCATATTTATGTCAACAAATGGTCATGAAACTCACGTGATCATGTCCTCTGGCTCTTTATTGGACATCTGAACGTTGGTCATGCTCATGGATCGTCCCACCTCTTTATCTAAGTGCCTGAGGATGTTATCCAGGGCCTTCCTGACTTGAGGGTAATACAGAGACATACCTACACAGACACAAACAGAAATCAAAACAAAAATATTAAAATGGTCTACAAACAAAGGGATTTCCTCAACCACTATCAAAGAGGCCAGATAAAAACATAACTACAGAATCTGAACTAATGGGCAGGCAAGCAATGCGTTTCATTTGAAAAGCAAAGCAACTTATCAAAAAACAGTCCATAGAGAAAGACGGTGAAAAGACAAGTATAAATATTTGAGGAGATCTGACAATGCCAGAAGACCACAGATAACAAATGAACAGCAGTGAATGGACCACAATGACATTCACAGAATATTTCAAACTTTTCCACTTAAAAATAAACACAAAACTTCTAAGGTACTGGCAGGAAGCCACAGTTTCATTTATGCTTAAAGCTCAATGAGGTGGTTTGCTGAATGTTTTAAAAGGACAGAATGATCAGTAGTACATTCCTCAAGGAATCTACATTACATTAAAAAAAAAAACCCTACAACTAATCCAAAATTAAAAATGCTGTGGGGTATGGACCGACTTTAAAGAGGAATATGAATTAGGAATAGTTCACCCAAAAATGAAAATTCTCTCATCATTTACTCACCCTCATGCCACCTAGATGTGACTTATTTTCTTCAGCAGAATACAAATGAAGACTTTTAGAAGAATATTTCAGCTCTGTAGGTCCATACAATGCATGTGAATGGTGACCAGAACTCAGAAGGTCCAAAAAATACATGAAGGCAGCATGAAAGTAATCCATATGACTCGAGTGGTTAAGTCCATACCTTCTGAAGAGATATGATAGGTGTGGGTGAGAAACAGATCAATATTTAAGTCTTTTTTTTAATTATCACTCTCCACCTTTGACAGCCCCAACCAGTAGGTGGTCGAATGTGAAAGTCACTTCCACACCAGAATGTCGAAGTGAAAGTGTAGATTTTCAATAAAAAAGGACTTAAAAATATATGTTTCTCACCCACACCTATCATACTGCTTCTGAAGACATTGATTTAACCTCTGGAGTCATCTGGATAACTTTAATGCTGCTTTTATGTCTCTTTTAGCACTTCAAAGTTCTGGTCACCATTTACTTGCATTGTGAGGACCTACAGAGCTGAAATATTCTTCTAAAAATCTTCATTTGTGTTCTGCAGAAGAAAGAAAGCCATACACATCTGGGAAAGCATGAGGGTGAGTAAACAATGACAGAATTTTCATTTTAGGGTGAACTATCCATTTAACTCACAAACCCGTTGTTTGAGTCGTGAGTAGAGAATAGTTATTTTGAGCTGGTTTGTTTCAATGAATTAGTTAATTCAGACTGTTAAATAAGACTGTTCTGGTTCTTGATTCAAGCTTGAAGTTGTGGTGACTATGAACTTTCACTTTATTGGAATGAGGAATGTGAAATTTCTCCTTTTGTGTTGCAAGCAGAAAATAACAGCATACAGGTTTAGAATGACATGAGAGTGACGACAACATTTTCATTTTAAGGTGAACTATTGCTTTATTGGTCATTCTCATTAGGGGAGCTCTGAAAGAAGTTGTAAGGTCCGTACCGATGACCTTGGCTTCCTCGTCTGTGAGGGTGGTGTTGAGGAAGATCTTTTTGACCCGGAGTGTGTTGCCTGAGGGTAAGGTAACGCCTGTAGTGGGCATGGGAGGCTCGCCATCTTTCTGTTGCAGGCTGTCGGCTATCACCAGGAAGGCCCGCAGACCAATATTCATCCTCTGAGAAAGACAGACAGAGAGATCACTAGCTTCTATGATTCTTCAGTGCACATTATAAAGAAGAGCAGTGAAAATCTTCATGGATGTGTCTTCCCACACCTCTGGATTAATGGTGAAGGTCTTGTGGGACTTGCCCACACACAGCAGGTCATAGATGATCTCTTTCATGGCAAAGTCCAGCCTTTCCTACAGAGAGCGAAAAAAAACAAAAAAACACACACACACACACAGTTACTTAATAAAGCCAAAACAATTAACCAAAACGCTGGTTACATATGTAACCATAGTTCTGTAAATTCCAGATGACCGCCAGAGATGGTGTTACAGTAATGGATGGATGATCACAGTGCCAGTCGAAAAAGCATACCAATGAAGTCACATAGTGACGTAAACCGAGATGAGGGAATATAAGCCACTGCAGCTCGGCACCCAGCCTCGGAGCACTGTCGCACATTCTGAGTGACCAGGAGCTCTGGCGGTCATCCGGAATTTACAGAACTATGCATTCTGTTACATTCCTCCTGACCACCAGAGATGGTGTTACAGTAATGGATAACCAATACCAACAAAGTCACTGACTCACCAGACAGCAGGGGTTATCACCAGAGAACAGCTGAGCTCACATCATGGCATGAGGCAACATTGACGTTGTAGAATCTTGCGAAAGTGCATGGGGAGGACCAGGTGGCCGCAGCACAAATGTCAATGAGGGAAACACTCCTGAAGGCAGTCCATGAAGAGGAGACCGCCCTGGTGGAATGGCAAGTAACTGTCTCTGGCAAGGGTCATTGAGTCTTCTTGTATGCCATGGTGATGACCTCCACAACCCACGTGACACCTCAGTTTGGATAGAGGGGTGCCCATTTTAATGCCCCCAAAACAGACAAACAACTGATCAGACTGTTTCCACTGTGCAGTAGCCTCTACGTAACATCTCAAAGCCTGCATGGGGCATAAGGAAAGAAAAAGTTCATCATCATTGGACTCAAGCGCTGTTGGTTGGAAAGAACACAGCTCAAATGGACTGATGCAGGATCACCTCCAGGGTGGAAGTGCTGATGTGGTACAGAGGGAAGTGGGGCTACCCTGGGTATGATGTGCTTGGACATCTTTAGAGCCATGAAATATCTGCTGGGTGTGAGGCTGGTTGGTGGGAATTTGTCGGGAGCGTAGCTGTGTAGGCGTGTAACAATAATGAGCAGGCGTAGTTGGACCCTGAAATTTGGGGCATGTTGCACATGTTATTTTCTGGGCAGTCGTGGACAGCTTCACACGCTTTTCCAAAACTTCAGAGACGTTTGGACCAAAAAGATGTCTGGGAAATATGGGTAGATCCATCAAGGTCCTTTTGCAGTCCTCTGGTAATCTGACCTGAGTGAGTCGTACCTGCCGACGAGCTGTTAGAAGCGTCACAGTGAGAGAGACCAGTTCTCGTGTCATGTGACCCATAGCCAGCAAGGCTGTCTCCAAGAATTGTGGAACAGAGGAGTCCACTTCAACAGACTCTAAAGAGCTAGTGGCTGCAAGAATCAGTTGGCAGATAGTGTTTTCGGCATGACTGATATAGGCAACAGACTTGTATTCTTTCTTGAGAAAAGAATCCATGCGGTCACACTGGGCAATAGGGCATCAGACATTCCCTCGCAATGCTTAATCCGGAGACACCACCAAGGCCGTGACTGGCACATTTCGCACCCCAATGGACTCAGCCTCAGCCATAAAAGCTAAGGTATGTGCAGTTTTGGATCTATTGGCCATCCCTGACCCTTTCAGGGCACTAGAAAATTCTGCCACAAGTCTTTACATGCAGGCATAGTAAAAGTAGGTAAAGACTTGTGAAAGAACACATTGGACTGAACAGGATGGGCATAGGGCACTCATCAAGTCCAAGACGAGCCACTGCCATCTGAAGCACTGTCAATGTGTCATCCACCGGAGGTGGAACAGTCCTTGAAGAATGGTGTGAGCCTCCAGAGCCACCCAAGTTGGATGCTGCTGGCACGTCCTGCGGATCATCAAACCCGGCAGTTACAGAGCCAAGGTGCTGCTGAAATTGTGTATCACAAGCACACATGGACATAGTGTAAAGGTGGGAGCTATGAGAAAGATAAGGAGAGGCGGTAACCTCTACATTTGATAAACGTGATTAAACATCCTCAGTGGAGCCCATAGTAGCTGTAGAGACCAAGCCTGCTGGTTGAAGGGACTGCAGGAATTGCTTCATCTCTGCCATATCTGAGGAAAGGCCAGCAACCTTTTTTTAACAACAGATGCTCTGCCAAACGACTGCCTTAATAACTGGATCTTTTCTTAGCCGGAGGTGTGCCAGCAGCTGCAGAGGCACGCGCTTTTGAGGTCCCTGCTGTGAAACCGGTTCCGGTTGTACAAGATTAGCTTCCTGGTTGTGGGAAGATCAGCCAAATGCAACTGTCTCTCAGACAAAGGCAGCAAGCTACAGTGCGGGCACAGATCCGTAAGTGCTTCACGCAGGTGTTGAAGGCCCAGGCATGATGGGCAGCGATCAAGCCCATCATCAGGAAGGAGCTCATTAGGAGGGGATAGGCAGGAGAATTTGAGCTGTAAGCCATTTCGACTGTCAAGTAGCCCTTCGGATAGAACCGCAAGGAGTGATTGTTATATACAAACGCATCACAACCTCCGGATGAACCATGATGATCTGTGGAGGAAGGATACCAGAGCGATAGTACCGCGTAGTTGGCTCATCACACCCACGGATAGGACTGACAGACGTAAAGAAAAAGAAACACACAAATAGCGGGAAAAATGCACGATAAACTCGAACATGGCAGCTCGAATCCAATGGTGGAGGAAGGATACCAGAGCAATAGTACCGCGTAATTGGCTCAATCACACCCACGGATAGGACCGACAGGCATAAAGAGAAAGAAAAATAAACACACAAAATAGCGGGGGAAATGCATGATAAACGCGAACACGGCAGCTCAAATCCAACGGCTCGTTAATTCAATAGATAGTAATACACTAACAAAGATATGGGCTAAAGGGGAACCTAGCCCAAAGCACGGATGACACCACCCCAGATAGAACCAAGAGGCACAGGGACATCAACGATATAAAATGAGCTCTGAATGAATAATAATTAAAAAAAACCTCACTGATCAAAGTCTGTAGAGAACAAACCAATCCATATCAAAACTGTATTGTCACAGCTTGGAGAGACAAGTCTTCGCTGCTCCGAGAAAAAAAGCTGTACTAGGCGATGCGATGAACACTATGTGACCTAATCCGAAGGCGAAAAAGCGAAAGAGGCTGGGTGCCAAGCTGCAGTGGATTATACTCCTTCAGCTCGGAATATGTCACTACGTGACTTCGTTGGTATACTTTTTCGACTTATCTGGCTGGCACTGCGATCATCCATCCATTACTGTAACACCGTCTCTGGTGGTCAGGAGGAATGTAACAGAACCACATTCCCAAATGTTCATTACTCTTTTTTTATTTAACTTATGGGGTGTTTGCCTTTATCACAGAACAGTAGAAAGTAGACAGAAAAGTTCTGAAAACTTTTTTTTTGTGATGCTAGTGGCACAAAAATTATACACTGTGGCTTTAATGGAAACTCGAACAATTCTTACTGGAATTAAAAAGAGACAAGCTCTTCTAAACTGTGTTTTGAATCTTGGGAGTGGATTTTTACCTGAGCAATAAACTGAATGATCTTAACGAAGATGTTGAGGGGCGTGTCCCTGGGCACCACACTACGAGAGCCCTTCGGGAAAAGTGCTGTTACAATACTGAGGAGACGACTGTGAAGTAAAAGGGATGGTGTGAGGTGTTACATTCATAACCAAAAACATAACATTTTGCATTTTAAGCAGTTTTCTTCAAAAAGCCATTGAACTAGTTAAGACTGTGTGAGAGAAATTTTAACAGATGTACAAGGTTTAGGTTTACTTCCCCCAATTTTATTTATAAGAACTGATGTGAGAAACACGTCATAAATGTGTGAGAGTAAAAGAGGACTTTGGTATGTCTGTAGTTGAGTGCATGTATTCTTAAATATGTGTGTGGGTTTGCATGGGCATTTGACAAATAGGAATATACAGTATTTGAATAGAAATTAATTTGCATTGCAATATATAAGAAATATAAAGTGGCATTTGTTTAATTAGGATAACAAAAAACAGTTAGCAAAATATTTTACAAAAAAAAAAAAGTTGGTTAGGTTTCAAGTTCTTAAAAAAAATGTATTTGGACACTTTCTGAGTGTGCAAAATATGTGGAACATGTCTATAGTTAAACTGCCTTCATAAGTCCACTAAAAATCACCTTAGGACCAGTTGGTAAAAAGTCATTGCAAAAATGCCTCCTAAAAGTTAGTTCTGGGAAAAGCTATTTTTTTAGATTAATACATTTGTACTCTATGTGACTACTGTATATTTGTATATCTGTGTGATTGAGAGTTGTGTGTCTTACATGTGTATGTATAAGGGTGTGTATCATACCTTTGTGTGGTTGTGTTGCTCTCACACTTAATCCTGATGATGTAAACCCAAAGCAGCCTGTACAGAGACTCCAGTGCTACACGAGACATTTTAGGGTCTTTGTTCTAGAATGAAGGGCACCAAAAAGTCAGGGAATATACACAACATTCAGATAACAGAGAAAACCATGGCACAAGCCCTTGAAACAAAACCCACTTACTCAAAAAGATCAATTTAATGCATATGATGGACCTAATGACATAAAACAACTTAGGGTTAATGTTATACTTACAGTATGCCTATTTATCAAAGTTACATATCAGAAATCAAATTGGCATTCACCTGAACAATGACAATTTTAGATTATTCCAACCCTTTACAATGAATAGTGCCTCACAACCCTTAAGCAGGCAAGTAAAGATGCCCTCCAAAGGCAACAATCTAAATAAGATTCAAACAAAAATGGAAATATCCATGCCAAATTCAGTCATAAAGAGCTGCTGCTTCATCTGTATCATGATGGGTGATCAGTAGTTTGATTGCTGCTCGTGACAGAGGTAATCACAGCTGAGCTAATGAGGAATATGACACACTGGACTCACAAACCAATAAGAGCTGTAATTTCTGCTTTAACTACACTGATGCACATTAAGATGACTCATAAATCATCTCTTTAGTGGCAATGGATAATGAAAGGGGATTCATAAAAAATCTGTGCTAATGAATCTGATTAACACATCACAGATTGTCCAAATCGTGTCACGGACGCTCTTTCTGGAAATCAGTGTCTATCTCACACACTCACTCACGGCTAATAGGGCTGCACCAGAGAGCCTTAAGCAGTACAGGGTGAAATGACCAGCACTTGCCAGAGGGGGCGATATGACCATGCGTTTGAGCTAAAATCAACAAAGCATAAGAGCACAATGTGTAGGATATTTCTAGAGTAAATTAGATAGAACTAATTTCTAGAGTCACTACATCTTAAAAACAAAAGCCCACAGATAAAATCCAACAGCGTCTGGTATAGAGTATATTTTCTTGCTGGACAAAGAGCCTACAGGTACATTTAAAATGTCAAACTTCTATGCAGGAAGATCATAGTAGTTGTTTCCCCAACTACTTGACTAGTCGATTAGCACTGCCACTATGTCGACAAGATGTAAACGACAGTTGCAGTTCAGTTGCACTTGTTCTATATGGCGACAGGAGGCAATTTCTTCGATCCACAAACTGACCTTAAAGATGCAATATGTAATATATTTACTGTACTAAAGCATAAAATTATCATAATATGTTATCAAAGATTTAGGAAACACGCCAAGTTGAAATTCTGGCTTCTCCGAAAACAATATTACAACCAGTATATTCTACTTTGAAATGTCCGTTCCGGGCCGGAATTTCTGTTTGTGTTTTGGCCTGTGGGATTCCGCCCTCTGCCCACATCACAATAGTATTTCGACACCCCGGATTGCCAGATTTGAAATAAGTTAGCGGGCAAACACAGTGCACTGCAGCCATAGAAGCCAACAATACATCTAGCTAACATTGACAGAGTTATAAAAAATCCACATGAGCTGGTTTATAATTTGCAAACAATAAAAACATTGCAAACATATATACATTAGCTGATCAACTTACAGTGTAAAGCTCGTCGCTTGCCATTATCAGTTTGCTCATTCCTGTTGCGTGTCCTCAACCTGGCAACCTAAGTGAGCTTCAAGTCTGGGAAGGAGGGGGCGGGGGAGACAACCCTCTCCAATATTTTGAATTTGGACTGCAGTACCCATTTTAAACGCTTGATGTCAATGTTACATATTGCTACTTTAACGAAGATATTGAGGTGCACTACACTGCGAAAGCGCTTCGGAAAAAGCTCTGTTACAATACTGAGACTGTGAATTAAAAATGAATGTTGTGGAGCTAGCCTGCAAGTATGTTTGCATGCAAATACTGTATACACTCAATATATTTTTTCGTAACAAAATTCCATTAAATTGAATATAGTATAATGTTTAACAAAATGTGTTTATAGTGTTTTTATGTAACTAATTTTATTTACTTCAATGATTTATATAAGTGAAAACACATTTGGAGTGTTCACATTAAAACAAAAACAACAAAATTCTTGCGAACAGCCCTAACTGAAACTGCCCTCAAATTAATCAGGGATCAACCAAAGGCAGATGTTTTTTTGTGCGATTTGTGCATACAGCATGAATGTGGCAATGGAGATATGCATGCTTTCATTTCTCATCCGCATCATCTCTGCTGCACGGATATTCTGTCCACATACTCTCCATCAACAAAGCTACCAGTGCATTTTCATTTTCATAAGGTAAACATTGACCTGCCAAATAGTCGACTACTTCTCTTGAGAACTAATCGTTTAGAACAATTAGTAGCCATGAAAGCACTAGATTAGAAGATCATGGTTGTGACAAAGTCTACATATTTGGCTTTGGTGGTTTTCTGAGAAATTGAGTTCCTGTGTACATTCTTGTGGGGAGCAGGACAGTACAGAATCTATTTAGCAATTTGTCTTCTGTGCAAGTCAGAAACCAATGACTCAGGAAGTGGAGACCAGCCGAACAAGGCCATGTGGAACACAGGTCAATCATGTGACCTTTCAGAGGAAGGGCTAGCTCCCTTGAGGTATCCATGGAAACTCACCTGTAGGGTCTCAATCTGCTTACGGATGCTGTTGTTTGACGGCATCTGGAGCCAATAAACGTGCAAGAGAAACAAAAACATGACAAGAGACAGGGTGATGGTGGTGGGGAAGACATGCAGGTTAGAAAAAGACAAACTTGAAGAATAAAACAAAGCTTCAGCTATGTACAACATGCAAAACAAAAGTGCAGGGTGTATAGGATATAATACTTAAGTGTCAAATTCTCTACAGAAATTGCACAAGTATTTCAACATTTATCCATACCTCTCTAAGGAATAAAAATGTCCCATAAAACAAATTGTTCTATTGAGATTTTTTAAACAATCTTAATTTGAAATTATATATAGGTGATGTTGGGTGAGCGGACAAACAGAAGAACTTAAATAAATGTGAGGCAAGATTAGTGGGTGTGACTAGATAATAAGCAAAAGACTGATATTGTAAAGACTTTAGTCAGAAAAGACCTTATTCAGGAACAGGGGAAGAGGCTTTATTTTATTTACACAAATGAGGCTGTGTGGGATAGATGTATAATCCATTCAATAGGTTTTTCTTGGGGGCCGTTCAGACCGAACATGTTCTTGCACTAAGAGAAGCTAGATGCAGCACAACAAATAGAACAGAACGCAGGTGTCTCGAGAAGCACTTTTAAAGGCGAAATTCTTTTTTACCTGAAATGGCTACCATAGTTCAATCCACTGAGTGGACGTCTATCCCTCGCATGTCCACAACCTCGATTTTAGTCACGTCAAACTAACTATGGCGTCTACTCTGATAAAGGTCCATATGGACCTTTGTCCAAAGGCAGACGTCATATTTAGATTGATGCAAATCTGATTTATTTCATTGCATTTCATTTGATGCAAACAAATAAGTGGCTGTCAAGTTTGGAAGTGCAATCTGGTCAATATGTAACACTGTTGTTTACCTGGGCATCGATTATTCACATAGGCAAAAAAATAATAATCTGTCTTTTCAAAAGTTTCTAGTAAACAAAAAATATTAAACACAAGCATTAAAGTATTGTTAATGTTTCGTTGATCGATACACAACAGTACGACATCCCTCACAGCCTTGATTTAGTTTTCATCAAAATAAATACTAAATATGGCATCTAATCTGACTAAAGTCTGCTGGCCAGGAAAGACAAACTAAAGCAGGGTTAGAACAGACATGGGAGCAGACAGACAAGCAGAAGTCCATGGATCGATCAGGAGAGAAAATGTCCACCACGGAGACTACAAATCCCATAAATCTGGCCTAAATGGGCTTAACACATCACACTAGACCACTGAGATAAAAATTTCACTTCTTTTCCTCAGTTGCTCAACTGAACCGAAAAGTTGATTAGGTATAACATTCACACTACAGTTCAATTACTCAAACTAAGTCCATTTCTGATCTGATAAATGGCTTGAAAAGAATTTAACTGATACCTCAAGGAGGTGTATACATTTGATCACACATTCATAGAATCACCACCACCGTATCGACTCATCAGGAGTCAAATACCCCAAACGCTTCACGGATCAATCCACAAGATTCACATGATAAAGTTGCAAAGATTGGAGGTAAAATCAATAATTTTGAAAGGGGAGTTAAGACCAAAAAAAGGATCAAATCCTGGTAGTTGTACCAGTGACAGTCAGTACGTTTACATGCACTTTAAAAGTTTGATTTCAGTCAGACTAAAAAGATAACTCATCTTTTTATAATGTCATAAAAACTGTAGCTCAACTAAGCAAAAACCCGCTGTAGCTTGATTAGAACTGTGCACATAAACGTAGAGATTGAAAAAGAACATAGATACGAACACAAATACACAGGTTTCTGAGGTTTGATTTAGCAAAGAGTGGATTATGAATTTCTATAAGCATCAGGCAATGTATGTACAAACAAGAGTAGTCCGTAATACTACACCATTTTATCAATTGATGTAACCTAACCAACCCCTTTACAAGGTGAATTTGCATCTTAAAGCTGAAGTTTGTAATTTCTGTGACACAAGCGCCAGCAAATGGTATTGCAAACATTTTCAAATGAACGGTTTTCAAAACAGCTTTCCAAATACGCCCCATGTCTGCTATTGTTCAAAGCGTCAGATAGTCCCGCCCCAAACTCAAGCCACTGATTAAGTAATGTTGTTGGGGTGGTCTAAGTGGGTCGCTCTAAACAAACACAGTTTTTGAGAAAATTAACCTCTGAATGGTTTACTTATAGTTGTCTCTGTATACTAAGCTGGGATTGAATAAAGAATTTTAACACTAAAAGAAGTTACATACTTCAGCTTTAATTAGAAATCACCCAACCTGACTCTAGAATCTGTATAGAGCAACATCATACACCCATCCAAACTTTTATACAAATGTAGGATTTATACCCACTTTTTTGTATTTGTTACATTTTCCATGTTGCAAAACTGTGAAAACTGTGTCAGCTCCAGTGGATTTCTCACTGTACGGCACTTTCTATAAGGCAATCATCTCTTCAACTCATCTCAGTTTTCAGTGCACTGAAAGCACACATACCTTTAGGTGTGAAAGGCAGTTCTGAAGGAAGATGTGCCAGTTATTGAGGAAGAACTGCTTCTGACTAACACACAGCAGACACGTTACCAAGGGATACAATGCCTGGAAAGTAGAAAAGTAGAAAAAGGTATAAAGAAATAGTAGGTCAAAAATAAAATAAATAAATATGTGTAACATATGGTAGAAGGTTTGTCACAATACCAAAATTTTAGTAGTCAATATCAATACCAGTGAAAATTCATGATTATCAATGGAAATTTCGATGATCACAGCAGAAACTAGCTAACGACAGTTTTATTTATAAAGTTAAATATGAATACAAATATTAACAAATTAAATTAAAACAAAATATTACCTTAAAGGGTTTCTCACTTAAACATTGCTTATATTCAAATAAACATACCGTAATAAAGAATCAAGTAGTAAATTAAGAGCGTTTGATTGAATAATATTAACAACATAAAAGACAGTCGCAGGTCTATAGAACATAGAAGTATTTTTCCTATTCATTTTTTGCATGGCATTTCATAAAATCCTCCATAAAAGGGTTGTAAGCCATAAACCAAACCAAGCTGAATTACAACATGATAAAACTTTGCTATGAGGCAAAAAAGTATTCGAAAATTGGACAAAAAGACAAAGGTACAAGACTGTGTACTTACCGTCTTTCACAAGGGCACGAACCACAATCCCATGAACACATAAAGCATTCCGAATTACGTAATTGAATAAAAAAAACGATGGGATTATATACAATTATTGATATTAGGTTGTTGATTATAAGTATAAAAACGATCTATTTTAAGTTTATTGCAAAATATTCCAATATGTACAAATATATAAATAGTTTAAGGGTGAAGGGAGATCGTCTCGATTGTGTCATTCACAGTGTGTCAAGGGAGTGGGCGGTCACTCCAGGGCTTGTTTCACAGGCTTTGTTGCCGCGGTTCTCTGATTGGTGAAGCTTTCTCTGCTGGACCTTGGGTAATGTAATTGTTGGAATTCCGCTATCAAACATGATTTTTAAACAAAGAAGTTTAAATAACACAGTCTGATGGCTTCAGCTGAACCATATACCATCGATGAACAACCTCGGAGCTCACGGTAGGTCTGTCTTTAAAGGTTTAGAAGTTACCGCTGAAAATCAATTAGTCTATGAATACAATTAATGGGATTTTTATTTCAGGATCCAGACTGTTGCATTCTGCAACATTTGCTGCATTTCTATTGCAAGGCCTAATACACAGATCTTATATTGTGATATGATTTTTTGTTTTTTTGGTCCTGCCTGCACATTCACTTGAGACATAACAGACTGTTTTTACAGTAATACCTCACCAAATGGGCATTTTAACCAAGAAACGTATTTGATCGTTCACGCACAGAGCCGTATTATAGCGAAGAATGAACGCTTTTCATAAAGCATGCTAACAAATATGCATGAGCATGAGTGTGTGAAAGCAGCTGCCTGTCATTCAAGCATGAGTCAGTGCACTGTACTACTGATACCATAGAAAGACATTGGTATCATTACATTTTTTTATTTTATTTTAGTGTCGACTTGGTACCAAGGCACAGGTACTTAGGACAATCCTATAGGGGTATTGAATTCAGGCAAATACAGGCCTGTTGTGTGGGAGAATGAACTAGACTACAGAGTACTGTGGGAAAGTGCACATTTAAGCAGGAAAGACTGTACCAGTGAGTGCTTCTTTCTTGAGCTGAGGTCAAAGGTGGTCTGGTAGAGCATCTCCACGAAGTTCTTCAGGCAGGGCACATTCACTTCATTCTTCACCGCCTACCCAACATACACAAGCTTAAACATACAGTACGAATCCTAGTGCTGAACTAAACACAACATCACACAAATCACTCAGAGATCAGCTGCGGTTCATCTTGTCTTTAAAGCAAAACAGAATATACAGTATTTTAAATTGTGTTTCTGTAGCAACTAATTCCACAAGCTCCACCTCAAACCTCTGGAGGACATGTACAATCATGACGGTGAAGAAGAGTCATTGAGCCTGTTAACTGATTTGTGTACTAACGCACTGATCTGAACTGGTGCAAGTTGTGAAATGTTCAGCATTTTCTGTTGCAATTTTGAGATATCGGGCTACTTAAAATCAGACTATTGCAATTTAGCCAGAATGCATATAAACAAATTCTTGCCTTATACATGTGAAATCTAGCTAAAAAGAAAGATTAGAGCACAAGTATGAATGATACAATATGATATGTAGGAATGGAGATTTCTGAAGTACTTACAGCAGCTACAGGGATGAGGATCTCAACAAACAAGCCAGCCAGTGCATGTTTGATATCTTTATCCTTCACCTCTAGGAAATACTGAGCACATTCCTGTCTCAGCAGCACATACACACAAAAACAAGACATTTAATCAATTACATGCAAATCTTAGCAGAAATAACTTCGGAGAAATGCGTAAATTTACAGTATTCATAATTAAAAAGGATGTGACACTATTAAACCTGTTGTAAAACATGCGCACACACAGTGGCTGGAAAGATATGAGGGCTAAAAAAAAATACAGCATCTCTTTGTGGCTACTAGCTCAATAAAAATCTCTGGATTATGGTGCTTGTTAAACGCAGCACATATTGAGTGCAGGATTTTATGGCCTATAACAGGCTTGATGTAAAGATATTGCTCCACACAGTCCTTTTGGCAAAGGCAGGGCCGACACATTGAAACTGTTACTCAAGAGATTTTATGAGGCATGACTACAGAGAGCTCACAAATAAAACATAAGCAGCACTGTCTGACTGACAATTGAGGTGGCAAGACTCACAAATTTATTGACCCCAAAACACAGTGATGATGTAACACCAGTGTCCAATATTAAAGGAATAGTTCACTGAAAAATTTAAATTCTGTTGTTCCAAACTAGGGATGTGCATGTGTAATTGATTAATTGAGTACTCATTCAGCTTTAAATATTCGACAATTAAAAACACTACTCGAATAATGCAATTTAATTTTCCTTTGTGCCTGTGCCTGACATGGACAACAATGAAACTGCTATCACCTAAATTTTGCCATTACAAATCAATCAAATGCATTGGTTGGTGCTTTGGATGAATGACGTTTTAAAAGGGATAGTTCACCCAAAAATGAAATTCTCTCATTTACTCGCCCTCATGCCATCCCAGATGTGTATGCCTTTCTTTCATCAGCTGAACACAAACAAAGATTTTTAGAAGAATATTTCAGCTCTGTAGGTCCTTACAATGCAAGTGAATGTGTGCCAAAATGTTGATGCTCCAAAAAGCACATAAAGGCAGCATAAAGGGGAGCGATATGCATGAAGAAACAAAAACACAAGAAGAATGTGAAAATTATCTGTTTCTCACTCACACCTATCATATCGCTACTGAAGACATTGATTTAACCACTGGAGTCTTATGGATTACTTTTATGCTGCCTTATGCCTTTTTTGAGCTTCAAAATGTTGGCACCTATTCACTTGCATTGTATGGACCAAAAGAGCTGAGAAATTATTCTTAAAATCTTCATTTGATTTCAGCAGATGAAAGAAAGTCATACACATCTGGAATGCCATGATGGTGAGTAAATGATAAGAGAATTTTCATTTTTGGGTGAACTATTCCTTTAAAAAAATTTTTTTAAAGGTGATTTTATTTTTATTTTATTTTTTTTCGTTTTGGAATTTAGATGTTGTTTATATGCACAGTGCTCATTTTTTCCATTAAAAAAAACAGGTTCAAAGGTAGAAGTTTGAACTTATATTCTAAATTTCAAGTAACTGATTACTTGTTATTATTTTTTGTGTTAGAATACTCGAATACAAAATGACTCGAAATGCCCTTCCCTATTCCAAACCCGTATGCTGTTTCAGAGGTTTCCTGTGGAACACAAAATGAGAATTTTGATAAATCTTTACAGAGCTCTTTTTCAAACAATGACAGTTCATAGTGACTAAGGGCTATCAAGCTGCATAATGATTTGCATAAATTATTTTATTTGAGAGTAAATAATGACTTGAATTTAAGTCTGTTCATCACACAAAACCATCGTATGGCTTCAGAAGTCGGCATACAGGTTTGGAATGACGTGAAGGTATGAAAATGGCAGAATTTTCAGTTTTGGGTGAACTATTCCTTTAAAAGACATCCTTTTCAGCGGACACTTGCACAAACATCATGAAACACCAAACCTCAGCAGCTCATTACAAACCCAAAAGAATGTGTGTGTCAGCTTATGTGTCTGGACCTGCATGAACTGGAAAGAAGCCTCAAAGTCTTCGACGGGGTACATTTTGACTCTGAAGAACTTCATGCCCATGATGAGGCTAATGATGCTCTGCACCACATGAGGACTTTGCTCTTTCTGCCTCAGTTCCTTCAGCTCTGTGATGAACTTCTTACGCACCGCTTGGAATCTGCACACACACAACACATAAAAAAAACAAAAAACATAATAAAACAAAATTTCACAACAGTTAGTTTCGTTCTTCAATTTTGATAAGACAAGGGGCATTCCAAAAGTGCTGATATTTCTGAAAAGTGCTGAATGTTTACTGATTGGATTACTCCACTTGTCAGTGTTTGGAGCATTCCAGACAGGCTTAGGGGTCATTCACATAAACATGTTATCGTGTCCGTCTGCATTGTTTTTAAAATGTTTTTCTATGTAAATACAGTATGCGCTAGACGGACTCATTTGACTGTTGAGCTGTGTCTCACTGTTTTTATTTTAGTGTCTCGTACATCAAAGTTAAAAGAGCTTCAACTTTTAAAAACGCATCTTGGAAAACTTGCATTCCTTTCTGTTTGTTGCGCTGCACCTTTTTTTTTAAGCAAGAATGTGTTCGATCTGAATGGCCACCAAGTCTATGTCTGTGGAAAGTCTCATTTACAATTCTTTATGTTTAAGACTTTAAGAGACAGTTCACCCAAAATTCTGTTATTTCGAAGCCGTCAAGTTGTTCCAAACCCGTATGACTTACTTTCTTCAGTGGAACACAAGAGAAGATGTTAGGCAGTATGTTAGTCTCAGTCACCATTCACTTTCATTGTATCTTTTCTTCAATAAAAGTGAATGGTGAGTGAGGCTAACATTCTGTCAAACATCTCCTTTTGTGTTCCACAAAAGACTTCAAAGTTATACAGGTTTGTAACAATGTGGGGATAAGTAACTGGTGACAACATTTTCATTTTTGAGTGAACCATCTTTTATCTTAAAGACAAAAAAGCTTGTTACAACAATGAAAACCGGATGGTTTCGAAACAAGCATGGGACAGTCATGATCATGTCTTTATCACATTATGTAAAACGGCCTCTTCAAACAAAGTCAAAAGTAGCTCAGCACAGATAATCATGAACTGGAGAGGAGGTTGAGTGCAGCAGTAAATCAATTGCAGGCCCTGTCTATTAAAAGTGCTGGGCTAAATTACATTACAGTTAAAACAGACAGATTCATGTTGCTGTGAGGGAGTCTTTGTGTGGTGAGAATTACAGTAACAGTAAACGTGTCCAGAAACTGTACAAATCATTTAAGGCTCTGTGTTTAGCTAGAGGCGAGTTAAAGTAACAGAATGAGAGGCGTTTGGATAAGAGATAAGCAATTTCATGTTTATGGTTCACAAGTTCTTATTTCACAAGTTCTTAAAATGGATTAGAAATATTAAGTATTCAGGAGCATCCCAATCCTTTAGATAAGCACATATGTGGATGTGTGTTACACACTCACAAAGTCCTTGGTCACGTGCACACACACACAACACACAATGTGTGTTGAGCGCCCTTTTGTGCATCTTCTTTCTGTGTGCAATCTTTGGAGAATATTTAAAAATCTGCTCATCATATTATGTTGTGTTTGGGCTTGTTTGTATCAGGATAGTCTGCTGTAAGTTACGATACGTCAGTGTCTATGTTCTATGTATGTTTCAGGAAGTAATAAGGAGAAACATGACAAAAAGCCACTCCTGTTTATTACATTTATGTGTGTCAGTGGGAATTTCATACGCTAATACTCACTGCAGTTTGGCCTCTGAGTGAAATAAATTTGCTCTCTACTAATTGAGATCTTTCCAACGATATATAACACATCTATCTCATCTTTTTTTTTTTATGGTTTTACCAACTCTAAATATAATTGTTACCATAACAAATTTGCAAATGATGAGAACGAAACAGTTCTTATTTGTCAACAAATGAAAAAGCATTATTTAGGAATTAGTAGGATCAGCTATACAGTGCATCCGGAAAGTATTCACAGCGCTTCACTTTTTCCACATTTTGTTATGTTACAGCCTTATTCCAAAATGGAATAAATTCATTATTTTCCTCAAAATTCTACAAACAATACCCCATAATGACAATGTGAAAGAAGTTTGTTTGAAATCTTTGCAAATTTATTAAAAATAAAAAACGAAAAATATCACATGTGCATAAGTATTCACAGCCTTTGCTCAATACTTTGTTGAAGCACCTTTGGCACCAATTACAGCCTCAAGTCTTTTTGAGTATGATGTTACAAGCTTGGCACACCTATTTTTGGACAGTTTCTCCCATTCTTCTTTGCAGGACCTCTCAAGCTCCATCAGGTTGGATGGGGAGCGTCAGTGCACAGCCATTTTCAGATTTCTCCAGAGATGTTCAATCGGGTTCAAGTCTGGGCTCTGGCTGGGCCACTCAAGGACATTCACAGAGTTGTCCCGGAGCCACTCCTTTGTTATCTTGGCTGTGTGCTTAGGGTTGTTGTCCTGTTGGAAGATGAACCTTCACCCCAGTCTGAGGTCATGAGCGCTCTGGAGCAGGTTTTCATCAAGGATGTCTCTGTATATTGCTGCATTCATCTTTCCCTCGATCCTGACTAGTCTCCCAGTTCCTGCCGCTGAAAAACGCCCCCACAGTATGATGCTGCCACCACCATGCTTCACTGTAGGGATGGTATTGGCCAGGTGATGAGCGGTGCCTGGTTTCCTCCAGACATGACGCTTGCCATTCAGGCCAAAGAGTTCATTCTTGGTTTCTCATGGTCTGAGAGTCCTTCAGGTGCCTTTTGGCAAACTCCAGGCGGGCTGTCGTGTGCCTTTTACTTCCGTCTGGCCACTCTACCATACAGGCCTGATTGGTGGAGTGCTGCAGAGATGGTTGTTCTTCTGAAAGGTTCTCCTCTCTCCACAGAGAAATGCTGGAGCTCTGTCAGAGTGCCCATCGGGTTCTTGGTCACCTCCCTGACTAAGGCCCTTCTCCCCCGATCGCTCAGTTTGGCAGGCGGCCAGCTCTAGGAAGAGTCCTGGGTGGTTCCAAACTTCTTCCATTTACGGATGATGGAGGCCACTGTGCTCATTGGGATCTTCAATGCTGCAGAAATATTTCTGTACCCTTCCCCAGATCTGTGCCTCGATACAATCCTGTCTCGGAGGTCTACAGACAATTCCTTGGACTTCATGGCTTGGTTTGTGCTCTGACATGCACTGTTAACTGTGGGAACTTATACAGACAGGTGTGTGCCTTTCCAAATCATGTCCAATCAACTGAATTTACCACAGGTGGACTCCAATCAAGTTGTAGAAACATTTCAAGGATGATCAGTGGAAACAGGATGCACCTGAGCTCAATTTTGAGTGTCATGACAAAGGCTGTGAATACTTATATACATGTGATTTTTTTCGTTTTTTATTTTTAATAAATTTGCAAAGATTTCAAACAAACTTTTTTCACGTTGTCATTATGGGGTATTGTTTGTAGAATTTTGAGGAAAATAATTAATTTAATCCATTTTGGAATAAGGCTGTAACATAACAAAATGTGGAAAAAGTGAAGCGCTGTGAATACTTTCCGGATGCACTGTATGCATTGTAAAGTCCAGATTCTAAGCCTTAAAATGACACCTATTTTATTCAGATCAAGCAAGCGTTTATCTATTTATTATGTAACTATTATTATTTTTTATGTTTTTTTCTGCAGGGAGTGCCACCATTGGTCCTGTATGAGCTCAGTTCAATGAATCCTTCTATCAATAAAAAAATATATTTTTTAAAAATGTTCAAAAAAGGAGTACAAAACTAGTCATAATTACTAAAAAAAAAAGTTGATAAAAAGATCTAATGCAATATCTTGTCATAATATATGCAATATGCAAGATTTATAAACAATCTAAGAGGACCGGTCATTTTTGACCGGGATCAAAAAATGTGTTAGCGCAAAACGAACACAACATAAGGGTTAAAATTTATATTTTTGTAAGACACAAAGTGTAACAGGTCACAGAAAATGCACTGTAAGCTCAGCTGAGTGTTTCTGGGATGGACTCACTTGGATTGGGCAAGGACTCCGATGACCTCAGCATACAGGTCAGCGATTATGTGCACATTACCAGTGTTAGGGCCTGAGTACCTGTCAAACAAAACATGGCAAACAAGATCAGTCACACAAATCATTCCAAACAAAATCAAAAAAGGAATTGCAATAGTTAGATTACAAAAACACTTGTATACACACATAAAATGATTTGCTGTAGATATTTCTGTATGTTACAGACACTATAAAAGTTTTTATTATGGCATGATTTTGTTTGCCAAAACAAGGGCAGAGAGAAAATAGTTAAGATCTGGACAGCTCATAAACTCCTACTTATTAGTGATAAAAATGGTTCTTTAATAGGAGTTTCAGGAATCGTATTGTGCTTGTGTGTCATCAGGTTTGAATACACTGGCGGCCAAAAGTTTGGAATAATGTACAGATTTTGCTGTTTCGGAAAGAAACTGATACTTTAATTCACCAAAGTGGCATTCAACTGATCACAAAGTATAGTCAGGACATTACTGATGTAAAAAACAGCACCATCACTATTTGAAAAAGTCATTTTTGATTAAATCTAGACAGGCCCCATTTCCAGCAGCCATCACTCTAACAACTTATCTTTGAGTAATCATGCTAAATTGCTAATTTGGTACTAGAAAATCACTTGCCATTATATCAAACACAGTTGAAAGTGATTTGGTTCATTAAATGAAGGTTAACATTGTCTTTGTATTTGTTTTTGAGTTGCCACAGAATGCAATAGACTGGCATGTCTTAAGGTCAATATTAGGTCAAAAATGGCAAAAAAGAAACAGCTTTCTCTGGAAACTCATCAGTCAATCATTGTTTTGAGGAATGAAGACTATACAATGGCTTGAAATAGCCAAAAAACAAGGATAGGGTTGCAGCAGTATACCGGTTTCACGGTATACCACGGTATGGAAATTTACGGTTATCATACCATGTACATTTGCTTATCTACGGTACTGAGAAAAAAAATGCAACCGGACGGAGAATCTCACCTGCACGTGCGCATCTCCTTTCCTCCTCGACTGCCTGTCAGACTCGTCAACTTGCGCCACACACACACATGCAGCGGAGAAAATGTCAAAGAGAAGCGAGGCGAGGGGGTCTGACATGAGTGTGTGTGTGAGTTAAAGCAGTGTTTCTGGTCACAGGTCTATTCGGACTGGGTCACGGACAGCAGGGAAAGAACAATGCCATGGTTCTCCCATTGAAGATATTTCGGCGGCCGCCCAAGTGATAGCCTATTTAGGACTGCCGAAACAAATTTAATGATAATCTCGCAATCAGCTTAAGGCTTCTCATCTGCACTTTCGCACGAGTGTAACAGAACCAGCTCGCGAAAATTATCTGCTCTGCTCTTTGGCGCGTGCGTGCAAAAACTGGGCTTCCCTCGATATTGCGGAGCTCAGACCTCAAAACTGATGTGACCAATTTCAATTCTAGTGAGACTTTTAGTTTAAAGCGTTACGGAGGAAGTCAATTCGAACCTCTCAAACAGTAGGCAGCCCTGACATGCCAAACAGCACTGAAGAGGAGAAGAGCAACACTGTGCTATGTGCTCATTTTTTTTTCATCACATATCATCACCTTTACAAAACTGTTTCACGATTTTACATGAGTAAAAGTTATATTTTGAAAAAATTTTATAGTTTCATATGAAATAATCTAAAGGTAGACTCTATTAGACCTCATTTTATATCAACAGTGGCAGTTGTAGTTAAAGTTTCAAGATGTGTTTCAGCTAGTCTTTATTTTTTCATAAATACTATAATTTGTTATTATTATTACTATTATTTAAGACTAGCTACACTGACAAAACCATGGTAATAAGGAGCTTTTCCTCCTGTGTAATATGTATATTCTCTTTGAATGATGTTTTAAATTAGGAAACAAACGGGATAATAATGGACTCACATAAGTAAATATGCTCTTCAATTTTTAAAAGGGGAGATAGAAAACTTCCTGTAGATTTTGTTGTTGACATCAACAACAAAAATAATGTCACTTGATGCATGTCCCTGTATTTGAAAACCATGAACAAAACTATGCAACATAAAAGGAAATGCGACCCAGGATACATTAAATACATTTTTACTATGGTGGGTCGCTACTTGATTTCCAATGTAAAATCTGGGTCCCGAAGCAAAACCAGTTGAGAACCACTGAGTTAAAGGTACAGACAGGAGCAGTCTGGCTGCACTGTCGTGCACCTACAGTATATGTTAATTGTAATTTACTTTAAAACCTCACACAGCTGATGTTATTTTTCATTTAGTAGTTAAATTAACATGCTATGCAAACATGTAAACTAACATGCTATAGTTATATAACATGTTATAGTTACATGCAATTTTTTTATCATGTTTATAATTCGGTTTATTAGCTTTCTTATTTATTCTATTTATTTTATTTATTTTCAAAAGTGAGAATTTTTTTACACATTTCAATTACATTTTTTTTTCAAGTTTCAATTATAATAAAGCGCTTGTTCAACCAAAAAAAAAAAAAAAAAAAAAAAAACACTTCTGTTTTCACTCCTTTAAGGGTCATTGTAACTGATAATAATTGTGTAATACCGTATACCGTGAAGCCTTGATATTTTCTGAGATGGTTATCGTACTGTGAAAATCTCATACCGTTGCAACCCTACTGCACGTGGAGGATTTTTGTATGAGAACTCTGAAGTAGTTTAAGAAGTTCTGAAATGTTAGTAATAGTAATTTTTCATGTTATTAATGTCCTGACTATACACTGTGATCAGCTGAATGCCACTTTGGTGAATAAAAGCATCAATTTCTTTCCATAAGAGCAAAATCTGTACTTTATTCCAAACTTTTGCCACCAGTGTATATGCAGTGTACACCTGTTTAATTTGCATAAACAGGTGTGTGTTTGTGTACGTGACTCACCCCTCTTTGTGTTTAAAGTGCTTGAATGCCAGGTTAAGGACTTCTTGTACTAAGGTGTCTGGCACAGGATGAAGGGGAATCTATAGAGAACATTTCATTATCATCAACTCTGTGATGTAAGGTTCAACTTTTTACATCTGGATATCAGAATCCTTGATATTCTGATAGAAACATGATGCATGTTAATGCCACAACAAAGATCTCTCTGACTTAAGAGGCACCACACCTAGGTAATAAAGCTATTTCTCACATATACAAACAAAAGCAAGCAAACCTCACCTGTTTTAAAACTTCCACTGAAACTAAACAAAAAATGAAGTCTATGGCTAAGTCCCTTCGCTCAAGCAGGTAGTCTTTATCCCGATGCTGTTCATCTCTAAAGAGAGATTAAAAGATAAACAGATGCACAAGTTAGTATAACTTGTAAAAATGTTTGTAGTGATAAAGCATCACAAGAAATGTGCATATGCTGTTCAGCTTATCACCATGAAACTTCAAACATTCAAATAAAAGTCAGAGTCTGAGAAAGCCAGAGGTGCTATGTGTATTTGCAAGTGTCCTCACCCTTTGGACTTCGTGCTGGAGCGAGGTCTGTACTCGTATGACTCGTCCTCTGTCCCACTCTGTCTTCTGTACCAGTCAAACAAAGTCCGCAACAATGAAGGCAAACAGTGTTCTGCTATGGAGCTCATAGAGCTTATTAACTGCAACACACAAACACATTAATACAGTTTAATATTGTGTAAAATACAATATTAAATCACAATTGACCCTATTTACTATCATTAAGTTTCTTGTCTTGTTCTGTATAATTTACCAGTGCACGTTATTCTAAAGAAAAAAATATTTTCACGACCATTCATCAAAATGTGAACTGAATTGAATTATTTCTTACCTTTAGAAATGACTTTTCAACTGTCGTAACAAAAGCAGGGCTCACACCATTTTTGCCCAGTGAATTTCTGAGACTTTTCCAGTCATTTGTGATATCTGGAAACCGATTTTTAAAAACCATCTGGATTCAATCAAATTCACTAATGAAACATTCAGACCGTTCTTGAACCCTTTCAAACAAATAACTGAAAAGAACAAACTCAAAAGAGGAACAGGGTTCACACCCTTTTAGACTAATGAATTGCCATGACTTTTCCAGACATTTGTGATGTCTGAAAAACCGATTTAAAAGAATAATCTTAATTCAATCTGATCCGCTAATGAATCATTCAGACCATTTGTGAATGCTTTCAAACAAATAAATGAGTCATGTGACGCCATGCAAGGTTCGGACGTGTGAACGGCGAGCTCTGTGCACTTTGCTAGTTTTGATACTTTTAAATTATATAAACCGGTGAGATTTGATACACCCTGATCCAGAACTGTTCTAGGAAGACAACATGTCAAAGAATTCAAAATCCTCAGGTTCTGGAGACATTAAAAGACACTTACGTGTTCAAGCTGATGCCCCTCCGGAGGCCACGGAGTCAATTTGGCCGGAGAGGTGAAAGAGATTCAGCATGAATTGCTGAACGTGTCTGCAATGCTGACGAAGGTCCTTGCTGACTTGGAGGATCTTGCTGCAATATGTTGATCGATCACTGCCATGGAGACTAAATTCACTGATGTGGTTACAAGAGTGGCGGATATTGAGAATCCGATCGATTATCTGGAGTCATCGGAGAGGGAATTTAGCTGCTAATAGGCTAGCGACTAAGGCGGACTTGGAGCGTGTCTGGGAAAAGTTGGAGGATATGGAAAATCATAGTCGGCGGAACAACGTCCGAATTGTTGGAATTCCTGAGCAAGCAGAGGGTCAGAATATGGTGGAATTTCTGGACGGGCTCTTTCAGAGTCTGCTCGACATAACAGGCCATAAGCTGGAAATTGAGCAAGCTCACAGAGTTCCGGCTCGGCGATCTGCTGAGGGAAACAGGCCCCGATCAATTCTGGCCAAATTTCTAAGATCATCCGATAAAGATCTTGTGTTACGTGAGGCGAGGAGTAAAGGAAGGCTTTCTTGGAAGAACCACAACATTTTCTTTTCCCAGACTTTGCGAATTCGACAAGAGAGAAATGTGATCGATTCAAGGAATGCAAGAAACTCTTACATCAATGGAAGGTCGCTTTTGCACTGATGTTCCCGGCCAAATTGAGAATAGATGTTAAGGGTGGCCGCAAAGTATTTACTTGTCCCCAACAATCATTGTCCTTCATAAAGTATATGGAGTGATTAAGTCATTGCGTGATTCTCATGTTGCAGCCGAGTGGGCCTGACTCACTGAACATTCACCTGACCGTTCGAGGAAGCTGGGTGCCTTTTTTGTTTCTTTTTGTGCCGGTTCCGCCTAGCGACAGGAGTTTGTTTTGTATAGTAACACTCCTTCGGGACAGTTATGTGGATGACTCTACACATTCTTTTTGTTTATCCCACCTATTGGCTGGAGTTTAATAGATTTTATTCTGTTATGTAATTCTGTCTCTCAAAATTTGTATAGAAACACTGGACTTGAGCAATCTGATGGCAAAGTTGTCACGTGGCCTCTCGTAGGCCTACATGGACTGTTTGAGTTTAGAGTGATGGATGCCAGTTGGCGCTGTCGTGCGTGGGGTTAAAGTGCAAGTTTTTCTTTTTTCTGTTTGTTTTGTTCGGGGGGGGGGGGGCGGTCGGGGTTTGATTGTAACACTAATGTTGGAATGTGGTCTTTATAGTTTTGTTTTTGACACAATCTATTTTTTCTAATATGTCAAAATGTCAATGAGTGGATTGTCTCAACGTGGAATGTGAATGGGTTGGGGCACCCCATAAAAAGGAGGAAGGTTACTTCTTTTCTTAAACATAAGAAATATGATACAGTGTTTCTTCAAGAAATGCATCTTTCCCAGAAGGAAGCTGAAAAATTTGGTAAGATATGGGGTGGACATGTTTTCTTTAGTGCTGGCTCAAGTAAGAGCAGGGGAGTCAATACATTGATAAGTAAACATCTACAATTCAAATGTCTCAAACAGATTAAAGAAATAAATTAGGAAGAGTCATTATTGTTTTAGATGAAATTCAGGGGCAAAGTCTTATTTTGGCTAATATTTATGCACCTAATGCTGATGATCAGGGCTTTTTTATAGATCTTGAAGGGATGTTGAAAGTCACTGGAACCCCTCGTGATAGAATACTGGGAGGAGACTTTAATCTATTGATGGACTCAGTCCTTGATCATAGTGAAGCAAAAGTGTGCAAGCCCCCTAGAGCAACACTGACGATTCACAAGATGTGTAAAAATCTTGGTCTTACAGATATTTTGAGACTTTTGAACCCATCTGGTAGGGACTACACATTTATTTCATCAGTTCATGAGATTTATTCTAGGACAGATTTTTTTTTTTTTTTATCTAAGTTCCTCTGTTCATCTATTGTTGATTGCTCAATTGGAAACATCTTAGTCTCAGATCACACCCTGGTGTGTTTAGAAGTGTTGCCACATACGGAGAAAAATAAATCATTTAGTTGGTGCTTTAACGTATCCCTTTTGCAAAATCCTGAATTCCAACAAATGTTAAAGGCTGAAATCAATGTTTATATGGAGACCAATTGGTCCTCAGTATCCTCTGTGGGCGTGG
The DNA here is from genome assembly GCF_019703515.2 of Myxocyprinus asiaticus. Classification (NCBI taxonomy): domain Eukaryota; kingdom Metazoa; phylum Chordata; class Actinopteri; order Cypriniformes; family Catostomidae; genus Myxocyprinus; species Myxocyprinus asiaticus. Next base: position 24,131,934 of record NC_059368.1, read on the forward strand.
GTTGGGAGGCACTTAAGGCAGTTCTTAGGGGTCGGATCATACAGTATGCCTCATTCACCAAAAAATCCAAAGCATGAGAACTCGTGGAATTGGAAGGGAATATTAAAAGTGACAAGGCAGAGCTGAAGTGCCGAATGTTGTCTGGTGGCCTCAGAGAATTGACCCAATTGAAATACAGATATAATACTATTTTGTCGCAGAAGGTGGAGTTTTGGCTATTCAGGGCAAGACAGTCATATTTTGAGTCAGGGGACAAAGCAGGGAAGCTTTTGGCTAGATACATAAAGCAGAGAGAGTCTTTTTCTACCTTTCCCTCAGTGAAATCTGCTGGTGGTGAAATATTTACCTCGACCATTGATATTAATAATGCTTTTAAAGAATTCTATCTTGATCTTTGTAAGCCATTCCCTGATAGGCAAATCTTAGGAATTTTCTGTGTGACGGGTAGATGCCCACATGAAAATACACGCCCTTCAGATCTACTGATGTAAACCAGTCTCTGGGACGAATAAACAGTGTTTTGAGCGTAAGCATTTTGAACTTGTACCTTCTGAGGTATTTGTTGAGGTTTCGCAAATCCAGAATAGGACGGAGACCTCCTCTCTTGGGGATGATGAAATACCTGGAGTAAAAGCACTGACGGCTGTCCTCCAGTGGCACAATCCTTATTGTTCTTTTGCTCAGCAAATTGGCTACTTCCTCCTCTAAAATCCAAGCTGACTCCCCCTCCGCTGTTGACATTAATACACCGTTGAACAGAGATGGTTTTACAGCGAATTGTAGCCGATAACCCTGTTTTTTTGTAGATAAAACCCAGGGATGAACTGCGTATGCGCGTCAACTTTCTGCATGAACAGGGAGGGGCCCACTGAAGCCGCACCATCCAGCGGTGGAGCTGGGGATTGCAACTCTGAGTTCGGTATTATTTTGTGATTTATTTTCACACACTGCGTTGCCCTTGGCCCACTGACTGGATGCACAGAGGAGATTTTTATTTTTGTCACACCTGTTTTGTGCAAACTTTTTTTTCTTTTCTGACCCTGTGGGTGGAGAGAGGACATGCAAACTGAGAGGCACTGGGGGAACTGGTGCCAACACTCCCATTAAATTGTTTGTGTATGAACCGTCTAACACAAAACTTATGGTTTGATTCCCCTTCCGAGTCCTCTTGGCTGGAGGGGCGGAAAACAAACTCACTTCCTGAGCGAGGAGTGGAACAGAGACTACGCGAATGCTGTTCATCCACTCCATGTCCCGAACCAGAACACTTGTTAGGCCGCCCATCTCTTCTTGTTCCCCTGAGGGTTAGACGGATGATGTTTGGCTGTCCCCGCGAAAGAAGCCTTGCTTCTCGGATGGTGCTGTTTTAGCTGTGCCCCTCCCTGCCCTGGACTGCTGGGGTGGTGGGGAAGGCCTGGTCTGGGTTCTAAAACCAGATTGTCCACCTCAAATGTGGGTTGTGAACCTGGAACTTGACGGCTGCGGGGGGCAAGCAGTGGATTTTCGGGGAAGGCAGGTCTCGAACACTTCCCCATCCTTTTTCCTCAAATCACACTGCTGCCGCATTGTGGACACCATAGCCCCGAAAAGAGCTTTCCGATCCACTGGGGCATCGAGGAAATCTGTCTTCCCCCTCTCAGACAGGCTAGACAGACCGAGCTAAATATCTCATTCGGCCCCAATGGCAAAACCCATGGTGTGGACACAGCTCTTGACAGCCCCTCTTGACGTACGTAGGTTGAGATCCACAATAATGCAGATCTAGTCCCACAATGTCATATCCGGCGCCCCGCATCAAATTGTTGGCCCATCTCCTCCATCAACTCTGTGCTGTGAGGAGTGAGGTGGCATTAAGAGCCCTTACAGCTAGGGCTGAAGATTGGTAGATCTTTTGGAAAATGGAGGACAACAATCTCTCCATCCATCCCAGCAATGAAGCAGGAGCAGACGGACACAAATGCCTGACGATCGGAGTGAAGGTGATTCGCCACCGACGCCTCAACTGGAGGGGGGCTGGACATACCCTGATCCTCCATTTCGTGCACATCCAGCGTAGAGTAACCTATAACAGGCACTCTGTGCAAAAAAGTCTTATCCCAAAACCAACGCATCTCAGCGAAGCACGCTGAGACTGCTGGAATAAATTGCTTTACCGGGGCAGTATGAGACGGCAGCTGTTTGCCATCGTACAGATCCCTCTCTGTACCTGTGTCTGCTGTGATGGCCAGTCGATGGAGAGCTTGGCTGCCGCCATCATACACATCTCAATAAGGTCCAGCTCTCCTTGGACAGGAGAGGGGGACGCGTCCATCGCGCTACCCAGCCGGGAAGGAGGAAGAGTGGAGAGAATGGCATCGTCTTAATCCTCCTCACCATCGTCCTCCAAAAGATGATCATCAGTGTCATCCTCCTCCTCCTCCCTTTCCCCCACCAAAGGGGCAGATTCAAAGAGGGGAGGAAGATCGGGAGAGACTACGTCCATTAGATCGCCCCATCTGCCCTGTCCTTGCAGCTGGGGTGGGGGTCTTTCTCCGCTGGCAGTGGAGAAAAATAGGGATCATCATTATTGGACACCGCGACCCGCACCCTCCTTTCCAAAACTCTCAGCACGAAATGGGAACAATGCAGGCAACACTCGAGATTAGCGACCAGACAGGTGATACATAGCGGGTGGGAATCCTTTGGCGAGATCATAGATCCACAAGCGCATGGACGGGAGGGATCCTACCTTTTCGCTCCACTGCTTGGTGAGCTTGCACTTGCCATGTCAGAACCCGAACTCAAGAACACAGAAGCAGTTCACCACAACGTGCCACTGTGTTAATCCTCTTGCCGTAGAGGTAGAAGCTACAACAGCTCGAAACTCTGCAGAAAAAATGCAAACCCACCTCGACGCACTGGTTCACGCCACCCAGAGAAAGCAATATAATACAGCAGAAAATATATTCACAAAAAGAACAGCCACATTTTGCGACGTACCTGAATTGCTCACCTGATGAACTGTTAAGCTACCACTTCTCACGAGTCCTGCTGAGGATAGCTTTTAAAGATCTTCACAGGGAAGAGAACGAGAATGAAGTAGGCACCTATGACAGTGGTTTATATAGGGAGATGGGACTCCATCATCATTGCTGTAATGGCAGACTGGGTGTTATTGATGCTTCCAGGATTAACCACGCCCGAGGCATTACCCATAGTGAGATACCGAATGAATGTTAGAAAGATAACTTTTTAAATATTTTGATTCAATCTGATTCGCTAATAAATCATTCAGACCATTTGTGAACCCTTTCAAACAAATAACTGATAACAGATTCAAAAGAAGGACAGGGCTCACAAAATTATTGCCCAATGAATTTCTGTGACTTTTCCAGTCATTTATGCTATCTGGAAACCGATTTTTATAAAACATTTTGATTCAATCTGATTAACTAATGAATCATTCAGACAATTTTTTAACCATTCAAACAAATAACTGAAAAAAACAGACTCAAAAGGAGGATTATCCAAATCGACATCACAAAGGCTTAAGAACAAGTTCTACTCTACACAAGCTCAAACCAAAAGCAATATTTTGGTTATGAAATATTTAGAGCAGAGCATAACTAGAAAAATATTCATTTTTCTATTACTTAAGGCCTGGAAAACATAATAAAAAAAAGTCCCTGATATTTCCAGGTTTTCCATGACGGTGTGAGCCCTGAAAGGAGGAAACTAATATTAACCACTAATATCATATCCTGATATTTCACAATCCAATCAAATCCTAATAGATAAAATCAAGACATGTCCAAGATTCTTACCACAATAAAATCAAGTCCTGCTGAATATTCTGTGTAACTCAAAAATTTGCCATATTAAAGATCCACTTTATATTAGGTGGCTTTAACAACTATGTACTTAACCATTTGATACAATATAATTATTATGTACATACATGCTGTTGCATTGTAATTACATTTAAAGTACTTGCATTTAATTACATTTGAAGTTTCACTGTTAACTTTCACTGTTAACCCTAACCCAACCCTTACCCCCAAAACCTAACTCTAACCCCTAATCCTAACCCTAATCCTACTCCTAAACCTACCCGTACCTCAACCTCAGTAGCAGCACATGTAGGAATTTTGCAGAACAACACATAGTTACACAGTAAATACATAGTTTTGTATGTATTTAATGTTAGTACATAGTAGTTAAGGCCACCTAATATAAAGTGTGACCAAAAATGTTTTGTCTTTAAGACTTTATGAGCAAAAACCACTAGTAAACTGATTTGTTATTGCAGTTTTTCAAGAATTAGACTTGACAGAGGGAATAAAACATTAATGAGAGAGGTCTAAACACAAGGCAATATAGAAATGAGTGAAAAAGGAAAATAAAAATAGAAAAGGAAGAGGGATGGCAGCACTTTAGTGTGCAGTCAGGTATTGATCTGTCCTATCGTAAGGTCAGGATGAGTGAAGGATAATACATCCACTGACTATTCAACCTTCCACTGCAGTAACCCCGCACCAAATACACACATGCACGCATGCACACATTATCCGAAAAGTTTTGAGCTACGTGTACGCTGATGAGCGAGGTATGGTGTAGTTCACTGTGGTGTGATTCAGCAGAGCCAATCTCTCTGCAGTCACATACGTCACTTAACACGCAGTTCCTGAAACTATAGGCACAGGCAAATCCAATACCCAAATCAGTGTGTGTCTAGTACTGTGATTTAGTATGGTGGAAAAAGACAAATGAAAAAGTGAAAAAGTGTGTGTTTGTGAAGTGAGAATGTTTGGAGGTGTGTATACATGGGCTGAGTCAGGTGAGTGTGTGTGGGACAGGATGATGTATGTTGGTAAGGAGAGTTATGTAACTGCTCTCCCTGCCCCTATGGCACTTGGCTCACACACTCCAACACCCTGAACTGATGTATTCTCTCACTCACACACACACACACACACACACAGCAACACACACACACACACATACACACACACACAGAGAAAAACACACATACATACACACACACACACACACCAGCCTGTACTGATCTACTGCTGCGGATGACACAGCGATTCTGCCTGCTCTTGGCAATGTTGGCTCACACACACAGCAAAATTTTGTTCACTTAAAGTATAGAGACACAGAAACATACAGTATACCCTTATTCACACTAGCGCTATCTTTGACAATGACAACGAGGCTGTGAGTGATAGACTTACAGTCTCTTCATTGGTCTGTACTGCAGTTTAAACTGTTTTTGGATTGTTCTGTGGACAAAACATTGATAAAATATCTGTCCAAGAACACTCAGTATACAAAGAACTCCAGACAACATGAGTTGAGGAAAATCAGATGTGATTTAGGAGCTTTATACCGTTCGTGCAATTGAAGAGACTGTAAGTCTATCCCTCACAGCCTCGTTGTCATTCCCATTAAAAATCAAAGATGGCGCTAGCATGAATAAGGTCTATTGCTCTGATTTTCTGCATACAGAGCACATTCTCACTGGCTCATTTTCTCTCTCTCACTCTCCCTCTGTTAAACACACAGGTCTAATGGCACTAGCTGGATCCATTGCAAGTTGATGTCTCATTTGCTTTGTGTTTTGCTAAACAAAGCATTTTGCTGCAACTCTCCTGTTAAAGGTTTTGCATCAATCAGAAAAGAGTGAGTGACAAAGAGAGGACTGAAGCCGTGGTAACCTGATGAGCAAAGAGGAAGGAGAGATATACGCCAGACAAGACAGACAGGAATCTATTGTAATTATTAAATATGATATACAGTATGATAGTGTTTAAGTAAGAGCAAGCACTCACAAACATACACAACTAACCTGATCAAATTGTGCATCTTCACCTCTTTGCAGCGAGCGGGACAGGGGCTTTTCCTGAAACAACATAATACGTAAACAGTTAAGCCGGATTCCCACCGAACGATTCTGCCATATGCAGTGTTAATTTTCAAAAAAAAAATTATTTGTTTTATCAAAATGTCCTTTAAATTAAGGCAACATTTTAGTCTCTGACTAAAATGGCATATCATTTTAGTCAACAAACATTTTAGTTGACGGTAATGTGAAAAATGACAAAAACATGAATCAAATTGTAACAGACCAAACCTTAACCAAATATTAAAATATTTTGAAAATTGTATACCCCACTTACAATTTAAATAGGTTTCAAACATATTAAAGATTAATATGTTTAAGATGTAGGATTAAACAACATGAGAAAACTGTACTGACATACTGTGCTTCTGAAATAGCGTATAATGAATACACTGAAGCAACGTTTCTCAAACTAGGGTCCTTTTCAAATTGCCAGGGGGTCCGTGGAAAATCCCTGAATTAAGAACATTGTGTTACAATGTCGTAATCAATTAAGCAATAAAAAGCAATACAAAAATTACTTAATCTAAAGCTATTGACTAGTATAAAAATACGATATAACAGAATGTTAGAACAATATATTCAAATATTCTGGAGCGCAAATTGGGGAAATCCACTTATTTCCATGGTAACAGCCACAGCGACTTCTCTTATTGGTGAATGTATCTTGCCCCCCTCCATCACTCAGACCTATCATTAAGGGACATGGCTTTTCCTTCCACTGCCACGCAGATGATACGCAGCTTTACCTGTCATTCCAGCCTGATGACCCTGCCATCTCAGCTCATTTCTCTGCCTGCCTCTTGGAGATCTCGTCCTGGATGAGGGAACGTCACCTTCAGTTCAACCTTGCCAAGACAGAACTCCTTGTAATCCCAGCCAACCTATCTGTTGGACCACAACCTCACTATTCATCTTGGTTTAACTACGCTAAAGCCAGCCAGGACAACCTGAGACATCGGAGTAGTGGTGGATGACCAGCTTAACTTCACTGACAACATCTCATCAACTGCCCAGTCTTGCAGGTCTTTACAACATCAGGAAAATTAGACCTTTCCTGTCTGAATATGCTGCACAGCTCCTGGTCCAAGCTCTGGTTATTTCAAGACTGGACTACTGCAATGCCCTGTTGGCCAGCCTCCCAGCTATCATGATTAAGAAAATACAAATGGTCCAGAACGTTGCAGCACGTCTGGTCTTCAATCAGCCAAAGAGGGCTCAAGTCAGCCCACTCTTGATTTCACTGTACTGGCTACCTGTAGATACCCACAACATATTCATGTGTTTTGACACTGGCCTACAGGAGTCAGGACAGCCAATGGAACAGCATCATCTTAATTCAATTCACTCCGCCAGGTCTACAGTATGTCCAAACTCACTCTTTGTGTTCAATGAATGAGCGGCACCTGGTGGTCCTGTCGCAAAGAGGCTCAAAGTTTATTTCTGTTGTGGAATGAGCTTCCAGCCTCCACACAATCTGGTGATATCATTTCAGCATTCAAGAACCAGCAGAAAACACATCTGTTCCACTAGCACTTACTATTTAACAATCTGTCTCTTTCTTCTGTGCTAGCATCTATATTACTCCAGCCACTTTAACAACTTGTCAGCGTGATACAAAATTAAACAATATCTGCAGTATGACAAATTGCTTATATTCCTTATTTGTAAGTCGCTTTGGATAAAAGTGTCTGCTAAATGACTTAATGTAAAATGTAAGCACGCACCACTGTTTTCATCGTGGCTGGCTGAACAGTGCGTTTGCCAACCACGTGGCCATAACCATCACATTTCTTATACGCTGTGTTAAGTTGAAAATAGTTTTGAAGCCCCAGCGTTCTGTTCGATTCAGGTGCACTGCATTTTACTCTTTGAAAGCAAGAAGTCACCTGGTGTGTGTGCACTTCTCCAGAGTGTTGAGCGCTGTCTCTGCTCCGGACAGAAAGTCACGGTGCACTGTGTTGGAACTTGTTGCGGTGATGATCGTTATTGATCATCGTTTTCATGATCTTCAATTGCTGTCACTTCTGAGTACTCAAGTACTTGTGCATTTGTACATACAAGTTACACCGTTATGAATTCCTTACGTTGAGACGGTTTAGGATTTTGCATTACATGTAGCATGTTTTTAAGGTAACAGCATATTTACATAGCAAGTTCACATTCTGACAAGTGTGTAACTTATCTCTGTGCAGATGTAAACTACAGTATAATATTATGTTTATGTTGTGAAAATATCAGATTAAACTCATATATAGGATGTGTTTGAGTGATGTAATAGACCTTATTTACAGTGGCACCATAATTGATTTTTGACTGGAATGACAACAAGGCTGTGAGGGATTGTTGTTCAATCTCTTCAATGGGCTGTACTGCAGTTTAAGAGTTTTTGGATCATTCTGCAGACAAAAAATTGAAAAAAAATCTTACCCAAAAATTTCAGTAAACAAAATATTCCAGACAACAAGAGTTTCTATTTTTCGTCAACAAATTGTTTTAATTAAAACTGTATGAATGTTGTCATGATGCGTTTTTTCATCTCGTCTTTGTTTTAATTTACAATAATAAAAAAAAAGTAGAAAACAAACATTTTCGTCAGTAATTTCGTTGAGGAGATTAACACTGGCCGTCTAAAATGAATTTTGGATATCATAAACTATTTCTCTTATTGTATGGCAAAATTAGCCAATGAATTGCATTTGTGATGTATCATAGCCTCCAAAAAAGTTCTGGTAGTGTAAGAAACTTTGCATTACAGTCATCTAGTGTGACTGCTCCTACAGCCAGACGACATAAAACACCCAGTCAATGCTGTGCATTAGGATGATTGGAATCCAAGTCTTTGCTACAATGTGTATTGTACAGTCTGACCAACCTAGTCTCATAGAATGAACATTATTTTAACTCCATTTTTGCAAACTTTTTGTTTTACGTGCCATTTTCAACATTTCACAAAGTTTGCATTTCATGTCGCATTGCATTCTAAAACACTATCTGTTAGGTTTAGGGTAAGGATGTCTGTTTTATTCACCTAATTATCTTTTAGGTCACTACTGATTAGGTTTAGGTTAAAGAGGTTCATTCACTCATTACAACATCCATCTAAAATTCACCTTAAAACCTGATTACATCATCACTTCAACTGCTTTTGGTGCCCCCCTCTGGACATTTCAGTGGGAAACTGGAGCCAAACATCTAATATTGACCTGTTTCATGTGATGTCACTGTGTGACCGCGCCGCCATGTTTCCAAATACCTTCATTGTGCTGGTAAAAGAACTAAAAGAAGCTCTTACATTCATAAACGCAGGATCATCACAGATGTTTTTTAATACTGTGACTAAATTGGACCAGAAAACAACACAAAAACATTTGCAACTTCTGAATGAGAGATGTTTACGGTGATGTACCGATGGGCGTGTACTCGCCGTTCGCACATCAGACTCGCCGGTGTCCGTGGATGAATCATGGATAAAATATCTTTACATGTCCGCAAAGTTCAATTTGGCAATATTTGTGCTGTCTTCAGACCTGTATGAAATTTTCCTGGGACTTGGCATGGACCAAAACCAATGTTTTTCTTGATATTGTTTTTCAGGTGTTTTTCCATTCACCGCCATTGTTCCTCCCGCTGATGGTCACAAATATGGCGGCTGCGGGGAAAAAAGACGTCACTGAAACAGGTCAATAGCACGCAATTTTGGTTTGTAGATATGTTGCCATAGTCATGTAAATTTCAGGGATCAAGCTGAGTCTGACATAATGTTGCAAAATGTGTCATGGCTTATACTAAAATCGCACTGAGATCCTATCTTACAGTCTGACAAGCATCACTCATAAAGGACAGTAAAAATCAGACAGTGTGCACCTGAGAAATAAACATTTTGAATGTCTTAAATGTCACAGGTAGACACATTCCCCCAATATGAGGCATTAAAAGTGGGACTTTTCCCACCCCCATTTTCAGATAAGAATTGTAGGCCCTGAGCAAATTAACATCTCTCGAACCCATTTTTTTTTTTTTTTTAGAGTGGCTTTGTTGTTAACACAGACTGTAAAATGACACAAGGACCATTATTACTGGCTTGAAAACACTTTGAATACTCTGTATTCTGGTTTTGAACAAACACTTTACTATGAGGGAGAAGTTCAAAGACAGAGAGCTGAAAGTTAAAAGATAGCCAAGCAGAGGGAGAGAGAAAGAGAGAGAGCATTTTATAAAGCAGCTCCTCTCTGCAGACTTGACACAGCCATTACCAGTTTAAACTCTTGCTGAGTAAACTGAGAGAGAGCTCAATCCACCACTGTGTAAACACAAAGAGAGAGAAGGGAAGAGGAAGCGTTTAAGGACAAATGTGCAGTGTGTGTGTGTGTGTGTGTGTGTGTGTGTGTGTGTGTGTGTGGTGTGTGTGTGTGTGTGTGTGTGTGTGTTCTTCGCTGAGAAGAATCCAACAGAAGACAACATTCCAAGAATCCAAACCTCTGCTTCTGTTTCTGGGAATACATGGGCATTTAGATTTGTAGGACCCTTAGAATTAAACAGGCTACTTTTGCTATTGAACATTTAAGACTTCTATATGTAAATGATCTATGTTAGGATTCACTAATCTGGTGTATTGGACTGGTGTAGTTCACATTGTCATTCATCAGGTTAGGCTAAGTTGCTGAATACGAAGTAGACTTTGGTGCAAAACTGTGGCAGTCATATGTTAATCATGGTTGTGACTAGTGCTGTCAGAAGTACCGGTACTTTGGTACCAAGTCTGTACTAAAATAAAAAAGATGTAACGATACCAGTGTTATTATGACTGACACACGGCTGCTTTGAAATGCTCATTTTGAGCATGTTCTCCATTACTCTTTTTACACTGAAATGCACAACTAATCAAATTCAAATCATGATATGGCCTAGTGTGATTATTAAACCGCAAAATGCTGCCATCTTAGTCTGTATGAGCTGCATGAGCTTTAAATAAATGTGTGAAGCAGACCGCTGATACACTGGAAACTCCACAGACTATGAGAATCATTTGCGTTGAATGAGAGGTGACAAAGCAGAGCACTAATCCACTCTGAAGCATTATTTTTTTAATAATTTATATAAAATCACAGCATTTGCGCTTTAACGATCACACTGAGCCATGTAGCGAACTGTTTATCCTGAGAGGTTAAACTTCTGTCAAAAATACACATCAAATGAAGGAATGAAGAAATGGCAAAACAAATATATTATAACTGTATAGTAAAATATAATCATCATTGTAGATGAAAATTGTGTGATGAAATTATAGTAATGATTATAATAAATATAGCTGCAAGCAGCAATACCAGGGTCAAGCCAATTATTGGCAGCATGAGCAGCGAAAGAAGCATCGTGACACATTTTAAGTTAGAATTCTGATGAATGCTGTAGGAATTAAAGATAAAAAACCAAACATCTATGGCCATGTTTCTCAAAATACACAACTGTTCTATTTGCGTGTACTAGTTGCACATTAAAATCCCTGTCATTGGCAGAACAAAAGTGCTTGCTCTTTTGGCTATTAGTACATTGATAAAGAGCGTTTACTCAAGGTTGTGCAGAGGGTGTTAAGTGCAACATTGCACACTATACATTGTTTTGTGTATTCTCAGGCACTTTGTAGGATTTTTTGGAAAGAATTGGAAAAGTCAGTTTTTACATCCATAGAGTTATATGCAATACATTTATAGACATCTATGCAATATTTAATCCAATTTAAACAAAAAAAAAAAAGTTATTATTATTTCCATGACTAACTTAATTGAAAACAATTTGTCTAATTGATTGAAATATTTCAAGCAAGCACATTTAGCCATTGTTTACTACAAGGCATCCAGAATTCACAATGACCCCCCAGGGCAAGGTCCTAAAATATTTTCATTTACTAAGCAAATGCAACAGCCTTAATTCCTCTTTGGTATTTTTTATAAATTTGGTACTTTCAAATTTGTTTGTGAAACAATTCTAAACAACAAAAATCTATTTGCTAATATTTTCAGGCATGGTCTGCAAATAATCAGATTTCAATTTCATGTTGATTGGACAAATGTTATAGGAGTAATAGCAACAACGAAACGTTGACATAAAATGAAATCATGGCCAACCATAGTATAATTTTCTCTGCATGACCCACACAATCTAACAAGACCAGTCTTACAAAAATACAAACATACAGCCTCAAGTCCATTTTGGTGTGCTCAATGTCAAATTTGTTGATGACTGGCCAATGGTTGCCATGTTTCTCAATATATGCAACTGTCCTTATGATCAATGATGGCAACTCCCACAAAGACACTGAATGCAAAGACACTGCATGCAAATTTTGAAATTAATCGGACCAATGTTTCTATATTTAGAACCACTTTCATATTGTTCCCTGTTATAGCGCCACCAAATGGCCAAACCCCTTAACTTTTTCTGTATGTTCTCAGGTTGAGCCCTTATATAAGTGTGTCAAGTTTGGTGAAAATATCTAATTTCACTTAAGAGTTATATCAATTTACATAAAAGCAGACCAGTTTTAAAATTCATCGGCCTGTTTTTGGCATTTATGAGCAAAATTTTGCCATGTTCACTCTGATCTTAACAAATTTATTAATGACGCTTCTTAATTTGGTGGTTTTGTTCCGATTGGACGAACGGCTTTGAAGCAATTGCTAAAGTAGTTTCGGAACTATTTTCGTAGTGGCAACAGGCCATAAGGCAAACCATAGCAAATATGGTATCGCTGCACTCGGCAAGTCCTCCCGAACTTAACGAGACCAGTCCTGTGAAAATAGACTAACGCCACTAAAATTATAAGCTCACAAAGTAAAAAATAAATAAAAAATCTTTTTTCCCATCACTAGGTGGCGCCGGACCCAAACTTCTCAGGCACCTTCAGGGAATGGTCTTGATGACACATACAAAGTTTCGTAACGATACGCCAATGCGTTCATAAAATACAGCATTTTGCGACAAAATTCAAAATGGCTGACATGGGAAAATTGGGTATCATTTGACTCTGAATGTTTCACTGAATCTAAAGGAACCAGTTTTATCATTTTTGGCCAAAGCGTTCAAGAGTTATAAGCCAAAATAGCCGTTTTTGCTATCTCCTGACCAGTGTGGCGAAACTCTGCAGGTGACCTCAAGGCATGATGGCGATGACACATACCAAGTTTTGTCACAATCCGTGAAAATGTTGCTGAGATACAGCATAAAGTTCATTTTGGCGTGTTCGCAGTCAACTTCGTGAAGCCATTTCTCAGGAACGCTTTCAAACATCGAAAAAAAAAAGTTAACCTTTGTGTATCACGATCGCTTTAAAACAATTTTGGTGGAAATCGGACAAAAATTGTAGGAGTAGCAGTGAAAAAACTTGTTTCCTTAATTCAAAATGGCAGAAATTCTAGTCGGGCGGAAATCGAAACCACAGTATGCATTCAACTCAGCGTGAGCTCAGGAATCAGGGGAAAAAATATTTTGTCTCTAGAATTTACAGATCAAAAGTTATTAGCATAAACATGAGTGAAACTTTGACCTGTTGGTGGCGCTTAAGTGTTTGAGTTACAGACTCCAAATTTTCATAACTTTCCTGCAAATGGTTCTATGGGCTGCCATAGACTCCCATGGCAGAAGAAAAAAAGGGTCATCGCCCTTTCAGGGCTTGAACCTTAATAATAAAAATAAATAATAATGATTAATGAATAATGATTGTAATAATAATAAATATTACGCAATATATCACAAGCAAGAGTGCTTTTGTACTGAATAAATGTTTGTTAAAAAATGTAATGGTATGTTGACAAGTAATTGTTCTATTTTTTACTTGTTAAAAGTTTTTAAAATTTTAAGGACATTTTTTTTATTATACACCATTTTGATAATTCAATTAAATGAAACTTTAAAACATGGAATTCTGGAAAAATTATTTGGGGATTTAGGGAAAAATAAAACAGATTTCAGTAGGGCCCTGCTTAAAAACAAACAAATGTTTGTTGGACACTTAAAGGAAAAAGGAGTGTGTTCAATAGCACATTATCATATTAGCAAATTTTTTCTGTGGTATCAAAATTGGTATCGAGAACCGTGAAATTTCACTGGTATCGGTACCGCCAACTGAAATTATGGTACCATGACAACACTAGTTGTGACACCAACACTGGTAATTTCTGAGTGAGCCATTTTTGCAGCTTAGTTTGAATATGTGGTCTTGGTGCATTAGGGAGGAATCTTTGTGTTGTGAAAGTTAAGTGTATGGGTGATTCAAATTAAACCTGTCAGTGTAATGTCCTGATCATTTTTAATGCAATAAATAAATAACAGAAAGAGAATAAAGCCTTCTTGCATAGTGACTTTTTCGTCCGGACACAAACACATTTTACCCCCAGTTCTCATTACACATTCAGATGTTTTAATTTTATCATTTCCATTGTTTTCAATTATGATTCTCATTACCATAACTCGTCTTCTTTTTTTGGCTATATTCCTGAATTTTAATTAAAATCAGCCAAAATAAAGGCGGTGCCCAGGAAGTACTACTGTGATGTATAAATTCTTGACAATTTATATATATATATATATATATATATTTGTTTTTTTGCGGTAATGAGAATATCATAATGCGCATATTTTTTCGCATTGCGGTAATTAGAATGTTCGATATGCAAAATAGAACTTGTTTGTTTCTTTTGATTTTGGAGTAAACTAGGAACAGGATATTTTCTTTACAGGTTTTGAGAGATTCACCCTATCTACATTGTGCTTTAAAAGTTCAAGGTACTCAGTTATATGGTACTGACCAGCGGTTCGGCCATGACCACCTCAATCTTCTTCTCGGCGAGCACAGCAAACTCTGCGAAGAGGCTCTTGATGACAAACTCCCCGGGCTTGAGCTCGGGGTCAATGGTGATGCTGGACATGGTGGCGGGATGGATGCTATACTTCTCCCAGCTGGGGGGTGCAGAGGGTGATGTTCCTCGCCTACTCACACTGCTGTTGCTTACAGGGACAGAGGCTGTTGAGAGAGAGATTCAGTTATGAAGCATTATGAATGCAAAACGTGGTTATAAACTTCAACAGGTTTTCAATGAACCAGAAATCACCATGGATGAAGACAGAATAGGAAGAGACCGTCTTGTGGAAAACTTTATATGAGTAACTGCTCAATATGGCGGCTTCAGGAATAGCAGTCCCGCCTTTCAAGCTGTCTACACTGACAAGTTTTCAGTTTCCTAACATTACCATTTTCCAAAGAATGCAGTGCTAGAGAGCGTAAATTTTCCGTTTTCAATGGAGGAAAATGCCTTTCAACACAATCTTTCCAAAAAACAAAAAAACAAAAAAAAAAAAAGTAGAGATTTCTTTCTTTACCCATTCAAGTAGATAGAACATTTACACGTATGCCTATTGCCAACATAAAAAATAGCTTACGAAGCCTTGCAAAGATGGACACCAGGTGAACTGACTTGCCTAAAGTGACCTTGATCCAAGAATACAATTTTAATCTGTCAGCATCAAATTAACAGAGCAGTTAATATCCGATTGCCAATATTTATTTTTCAATAAGTCCCTTGCCACACCTGTACATTAAGTAATTTGCTGCAGAAAAATGCACCACACTAAAAATTAGTTAAGGAATCTTACAGTTTACATTTTATGAAATATCAACATTCATTGTATAAATTTATTTTATTTATTTTTTTTTTAAATCACAGCTGTATGATCACAGGTTGAAGATGAATTTCGACTGATAATGATGGGTGGCGGATTAAGTGCTACAGCCCTAGTTTAAAGAAAGAGCCGACATAATCATTCCTAAAACACAAAAGCAGAGCTAATCTTACCTAAAAAAAATATATATATATATATAAAAAAAATAAAAAACAAAAACACAATAGAAACAGATCAAGGACAGAAGGCCACACAAGGACAAGATAAAACCAGAGGAAAATCACATGCTTTCACTTGTAAAATGGGTGAAGACAGACACGTCTAGGGCTGAGAGGGAAAATTTGGGTAAGAGTCTTTGTATTAAAAAGTTTGCACCAAAGCAGTACCAAAACTTCTTAAACTGTCAAAGGATTAATTTAATTTGTGTGCTGTAGGGTTGCATGGTAGTATCGCGATACTAAAGATTTAAAATACTGGTGGCGCCACAGTATTTTTTAAACGGTAGTACCGTCAATACGGTAGTACCGCAAGTTATATTGTATGTATGGTAGTAAATATTATTTTCACTAAAACCTTCATTTAAATCAGACCTATGTCTGCAATAACATTAAAAATATAGTCTTTTCGAGTGGCGTCCCCTTCACGCAGTGCCTTTTAAGAGTGCAAAATGCTGTTTAGTATTTGCCCCTTATATGGTATTGTTTAATTTTCAATGAGTGGCTTTCCCATGCTTCAAACACACACGTCTGAATCCCAGTGTGATAATTTGGCGGTCATGTCTCCTAATGGATATTATGGATTTAAGTAAAATTTTGGAGAGTGAGATGCTTTTTACACAACACAATTCACTTAGCTAGATTTGGAATTATTTTAGGTTTTGCCTGATCAGACCGGGAAAATCCATCTGCCATGATTGTAGACAGAGATTTCAAGCCAAAAGGGGAAACACCAGCAATCTTATTAAACACCTTCAGACACATCCCACTGCCTCTGCAGAATACACACGGGTTAGTGCCATGTTACATAAACATTATCAATAACTGTAAAGCATAATGAATATTATGACATGAAAGGATTACTTAAGACTAGTGCCCGACCGATATATCAGTCGGCCGATATTAGCCTTTCACCATCACTAATTAGGACAGTTATACAGAGTAATTATTTAAAAATCATGACCTTTATTGTTGTACAGTTGTATAATAATAGTAAGTTTAAAGTACAAATAAAACATAAAAATACCTATTATGTCATTTTAGTGTGTGTGCATGCATTAGTGTTAGAATTTCATTAAGGCTCCAAAAAGTTGGCTAACCATATCAATGAGTAGTGAATCATACAATCCTAAACTACGCCACATCATGAAGGGACATTGCCCCATTCACATACTAGAATTTGCTGTTCATTCATTCTCATCTTATCCCTGTAACTTGGTCTGATGCCAAACTGTATGAGATCTTAGGCTTAACAAGGTTTTGACAATGTTTTGACTTGACAGCCTTTTAGTCTGAGGCATGATGCCATTCTGTCTGATGACTGAGAACTGACGCTGAGGTCTGAGCATGTCTTAAAATGGACTGCACACATTATTTCGACCATGCGTCACATCCTGCTTCCTAACACACACATACACTGGGTGGAGTGACCCGTCAATCTCCTGAAAAGAGTGCATGCCAAAATAATTTTTGTTCTTCAAGGATGCATTATGAAACTGGGATTTTGAACTTTTAATTAGAATGTAACAAGGTAAAATGTGCAATTACTGCACTAGCGCCACCAAACAGAATTGGGCAAAATTAAATGTCAAATCAACCAAATTTCAAAAATGTCCCCAGCATAAATGTTTTATTTTGTTAATACTTTTCTTTAAGGAATATGAACATAAATGATGATGAAAGTCAAAATATTAAATGTCATGCTTCAATATTTACCTAGTAATCCATTATTTTGTAGACAGGGGGTCAAAATGACAATTTTCACCTGTGATTTTGGAGCAAAATTACAGGTCAACCTTAGAAAGGTTGAACGGTGGCAGCATCATTATTTTATTTTTACACAGAAACAGGTAGGTCTATTACTAAAATTAGTTGACTTCAGCACCCCTTGTTGCGTTAAATGCCAATGGTTTGACAACAAACATTGTTGTTTTTCCATAGTTGGAGTGCTTCCAGAAGTGCAAAAGGTATCTTAATACTAGTGCCTGACCGATATATCGGTCGGCCGATAGGGCGGAGTTGAGCTGTGTCTCGGTAAGTTAACTAGTTTGTGAAATACATACTGGAAAGTTAATAAAAAATGACCCCATCATTTTCCCTTTTCAATATAACTAATATAACGTTGTCCCTGACAACCATGTCACTCATGTCTGTTTGCTGTTAGCCAGCTACAGTTTGTCAGTGCAGTCAGTAATGTAGCAGATTGAAAGGTAAACATCAGAGCATCTTTTTGCAGCTCAGCAGACAATGATGCGGTTAGTGGATTGTGTCTGCTGAGTGTTGATTTCATGCTATGTTGTTACCTAGTTGGTGAGACACAATGCTGGAAAGTAAAATAAACAACGTCCATCTTTTACTCTCCGTGACAACGGGCTTACAGCTAACTAGCTAATCACGTAGCTACTTTCATTGTTGTTAGCATGTAAACATGTATTCACCAAACTGTTTTGTTCAGGATTCACAGTTTGGTACCCCCTTCAACCGAACAATTCCAGTCGTTGCATTCATAAAATGTAATATTTAGAAGTCTGGTTTTCCACTGTTAAAAGTTTCCCCTGAACTTGTATAGCAGAATATGGTGTAACACCGCTGCAGCTGTTTATCTTGACTCGGCAGTAATAATATAGTCAGCATTTGACTGAAACTAAACAGTACTGATGTTTATTTAGCTATTTATTTTATTTGTATTTATTATTTATTTTAATGGTCAGCATTTGACTGATACTAAACAGTAATACTGATGTTTATTTAGTTATTTATTTTTATTTATTATTTACTTTAATGGTCAGCAATTGACTGAAACTATACAGTACTGATGTTTATTTAGCTATTTATTTTATTTGTATTTGTTATTTTAATGGTCAGCATTTGACTGATACTAAACAGTAATACTGATGTTTATTTAGTTATTTATTTTATTTGTATTTATTATTTACTTTAATGGTCAGCATTTGACTGAAACTATACAGTACTGATGTTTATTTAGCTATTTATTTTATTTGTATTTGTTATTTTAATGGTCAGCATTTGACAGATACTAAACAGTAATATTGATGTTTATTTAGCTATTTATTTTATTTTTATTTATTTTAATGGTCAGCATTTGACTGATACTAAACAGTAATACTGATGTTTATTTAGCTATTTATTTTATTTTTATTTATTTTAATGGTCAGCATTTGACTGATACTAAACAGTAATACTGATGTTTATTTAGTTATTTATTTTATTTTTATTTATTATTTATTTTAATGGTCAGCATTTGACTGATACTAAACAGTAATACTGATGTTTATTTAGCTATTTGTTTTATTTATTATTTATTTTAATGGTCAGCATTTGACTGATACTAAGCAGTAATACTGATGTTTATTTAGCTATTTATTTTATTTGTATTTGTTATTTTAATGGTCAGCATTTGACTGATACTAAACAGTAATACTGATGATGTTTATTTAGCTATTTATTTTATTTGTATTTGTTATTTTAATGGTCAGCATTTGACTGATACTAAACAGTAATACTGATGTTTATTTAGTTATTTATTTTATTTGTATTTATTATTTATTTTAATGGTCAGCATTTGACTGAAACTATACAGTACTGATGTTTATTTAGCTATTTATTTTATTTGTATTTGTTATTTTAATGGTCAGCATTTGACTGATACTAAACAGTAATACTGATGTTTATTTAGTTATTTATTTTATTTGTATTTGTTATTTTAATGGTCAGCATTTGACTGATACTAAACAGTAATACTGATGTTTATTTAGTTATTTATTTTATTTGTATTTATTATTTATTTTAATGGTCAGCATTTGACTGATACTAAACAGTAATACTGATGTTTATTTAGTTATTAATTTTATTTTTATTTATTATTTATTTTAATGGTCAGCATTTGACTGATACTAAACAGTAATACTGATGTTTATTTAGTTATTTATTTTATTTTTATTTATTATTTATTTTAATGGTCAGCATTTGACTGATACTAAACAGTAATATTGATGTTTATTTAGCTATTTATTTTATTTTTATTTATTATTTATTTTAATGGTCAGCATTTGACAGATACTAAACAGTAATACTGATGATGTTTATTTAGTTATTAATTTTATTTTTATTTATTATTTATTTTAATGGTCAGCATTTGACTGATACTAAACAGTAATACTGATGTTTATTTAGTTATTTATTTTATTTTTATTTATTATTTATTTTAATGGTCAGCATTTGACTGATACTAAACAGTAATATTGATGTTTATTTAGCTATTTATTTTATTTTTATTTATTATTTATTTTAATGGTCAGCATTTGACTGATACTAAACAGTAATATTGATGTTTATTTAGCTATTTATTTTATTTTTATTTATTATTTATTTTAATGGTCAGCATTTGACTGATACTAAACAGTAATATTGATGTTTATTTAGCTATTTATTTAATTTTTATTTATTATTTTAATGGTCAGCATTTGACTGATACTAAGCAGTAATACTGATGTTTATTTAGCTATTTATTTTATTTGTATTTATTATTTATTTTAATGGTCAGCATTTGACTGATACTAAACAGTAATACTGATGATGTTTATTTAGCTATTTATTTTATTTGTATTTGTTATTTTAATGGTCAGCATTTGACTGATACTAAACAGTAATACTGATGATGTTTATTTAGCTATTTATTTTATTTATATTTATTATTTATTTTAATGGTCAGTATTTGACTGATACTAAACAGTAATACTGATGATGTTTATTTAGCTATTTATTTTATTTTTATTTATTATTTATTTTAATGGTCAGTATTTGACTGATACTAAACAGTAATACTGATGTTTATTAAGTTATTTTTTTATTTTTTTTATTTTAATGGTCAGCATTTGACTGATACTAAACAGTAATACTGATGTTTATTTAGCTATTTATTTTATTTTTATTTGTTATTTTAATGGTCAGCATTTGACTGATACTAAACAGTAATACTGATGATGTTTATTTAGCTATTTATTTTATTTTTATTTATTATTTATTTTAATGGTCAGTATTTGACTGATACTAAACAGTAATACTGATGTTTATTAAGTTATTTTTTTATTTTTTTTATTTTAATGGTCAGCATTTGACTGATACTAAACAGTAATACTGATGTTTATTTAGCTATTTATTTTATTTGTATTTGTTATTTTAATGGTCAGCATTTGACTGATACTAAACAGTAATACTGATGATGTTTATTTAGCTATTTATTTTATTTGTATTTGTTATTTTAATGGTCAGCATTTGACTGATACTAAACAGTAATACTGATGATGTTTATTTAGCTATTTATTTTATTTGTATTTGTTATTTTAATGGTCAGCATTTGACTGATACTAAACAGTAATACTGATGTTTATTTAGTTATTTATTTTATTTTTATTTATTATTTATTTTAATGGTCAGTATTTGACTGATACTAAACAGTAATACTGATGTTTATTAAGTTATTTTTTTATTTTTTTTATTTTAATGGTCAGCATTTGACTGATACTAAACAGTAATACTGATGATGTTTATTAAGTTATTTATTTTATTTTTATTTATTATTTATTTTAATGGTCAGCATTTGACTGATACTAAACAGTAATACTGATGTTTATTTAGCTATTTGTTTTATTTATATTTATTATTTATTTTAATGGTCAGCATTTGACTGATACTAAACAGTAATACTGATGATGTTTATTAAGTTATTTATTTTATTTTTATTTATTATTTATTTTAATGGTCAGTATTTGACTGATACTAAACAGTAATACTGATGTTTATTAAGTTATTTTTTTATTTTTTTTTTATTTTAATGGTCAGCATTTGACTGATACTAAACAGTAATACTGATGATGTTTATTAAGTTATTTATTTTATTTTTATTTATTATTTATTTTAATGGTCAGCATTTGACTGATACTAAACAGTAATACTGATGTTTATTTAGCTATTTGTTTTATTTATATTTATTATTTATTTTAATGGTCAGTATTTGACTGATACTAAACAGTAATACTGATGATGTTTATTAAGTTATTTATTTTATTTTTATTTATTATTTATTTTAATGGTCAGCATTTGACTGATACTAAACAGTAATACTGATGTTTATTAAGTTATTTATTTTATTTTTATTTATTATTTATTTTAATGATCAGTATTTGACTGATACTAAACAGTAATACTGATGTTTATTTAGCTATTTATTTTATTTTTATTTATTATTTTAAATGGTCAGCATTTGACTGATACTAAACAGTAATACTGATGTTTATTAAGTTATTTTTTTTCTTTTTTTATTTTAATGGTCAGCATTTGACTGATACTAAACAGTAATACTGATGTTTATTAAGTTATTTATTTTATTTTTATTTATTATTTATTTTAATGATCAGCATTTGACTGATACAAAACAGTAATACTGATGTTTATTTAGCTATTTATTTATTATACTTTTTTCTTTAATGGTCAGCATTTGACTGATACTAAACATACAGTACTGATGTTTATTTAGCTATTTATTGTATTTTTATTTATTATTTATTTTCTCAGTGTTCATTTCTAGAACTTGTTGACAAAGTATAATAATAATGTAAAAAAATATTCTTTGATAAAAATATTTGTTTAAGAAAGCAGCCTTCCGAGTACCTTTGCATAGTCATATCGGCGCAAAATCTGTGAAAAATCCACATAGAAAAGATCTGTTTTCATTCCAGCTCAAAAATTAAATATGTCGGCCACCATATCGGTAATCAGTGAATTTTCCCTATCTAAAATCTGTATCAGTCTCAAAAATCCCATATTGGTCGGGCTCTACTTAATACCCTTTTTGATTATGGTTCACAATAAACTTTCCTTGGTATATTCATTTTTAAGGCACTTTATGGTTAAATCCCAGAGATATGGGCCTCTTAGTGTGGCTCTTTACATAAATAGTTACATTTCTCACATTTTCAATGATGGAAAATCAAATGTGGGTTCCATGGTATGTAGCTAGTTTTTCTTGTTCAAATAAAACAAAGGTCTGAAGTACAAATAATGTTGAAACTAGAAATGAACCAATTTATATAAACTAAAAATTGTAAAAACCCTGAATTTCGAGTCCAAAAATGCAAAAAATATGACCGTTTCAAATCAAGTTTCCCAAAGACTCACCACCATGCCTTCTGCCCTTCTATAACAGATAGTCCCATCCAAAACTGACATAATTGGTTGAGCCAGAAGTTGCAGTGTTGGATGCTTAAAAGGACCATGGTCCATTCAGTAAGTTTTTGCTACTTTAAAAAGGTTTACACTAAGAATTTTTTTTTTAATATGCTGAAAATGATTTACACTCACATGAAGACTCCAGTCATATCAGTAACCCAAAAAAGCCGTTTAATTTTACATTTAAAATGACAACTAGTGTCAATTGACTGAGTTAAAAACATGCAAAATCAAATGCCAAGCACAAGCACAAGGCGGTGTTCAGCCGGTAGAGAGCTTGCAAATCGCAGCTGTCAGGTCACAGTCAAGCGCATTACAAGGCGCGGATATTCATTTGGATTAAATCCAAGAATGTCCATAATAAGCATGTGTGTAGTATGAGACGGATAAAAACACACACTAAAAGTAATAAAACAGAGCATAAACGAACTGAACAAACTTCCAGTATCCAGGACGACAAGTGTCAGTATAGAGTGCAAAACCACAAGTACTACTAAGACCAACGGGACGTGTAAGAGCCAGTTAAATTCTTACTGAGTGCAACTTTAAAGAAACAGAACAACATTTTGACCACAAAAGCCACAGTGTTTGCACTTAAAAATAATAATAATAATAATAATAACAATATTAATTATTATTTAATTAAGTATTCTGTGGCTATTGAAATGTGGCATAACATTTGGATGTCCTTTGAGGGTAAACACTGACCTGCTACTTACAGGATCCATTTTTTAAATACTAGAACTGTGACCTACACCAGTAAGAAGTGATGCTCTGATTAGAATTTTCACAGCTGATACGATTAATGATTTTCTTGTCATATGATCAGTCAGTACCAATCCTGATCATTTAACCTTTTATCAGGAGCCGTTTTCCTTTGCCATATCACGTGTGAAACACCATATACTGTAAACAACCTTTTCATATCTGCCACACTGCATCGTTCTTAACTGCTGAATCAAATTTGTTGTCTTACAACATTCTGTCTGCATTCCACAAACTCTCGTGATGACATGACTTTGGTGCTGAAGTCTTAAAGGAGCCACGTGTCTTTTGTGACATGGGCGACCAGTTTATGCGATCAGCCAAATTTCTGTATGAGACCACCGATCGAATCATTGAATGTGAATATCGGCCAGTACCGAGACGAGAGCCCAGTGGATCAGAGAATCCCTTCTAATAAGCACACACACACACACACGCTAACGTTCCAGGGCACAGATGAAGGATTGCCCCTGTGGATTACCACACACATTTACAATCTAGTCCTGAATGCAAAAAGACTGGAAAAACTGTATGTCACATGTCTACCCCCCATTCAGGAAATCCCTGCCCTTGCCTCCCACAGGTTGCTGGGGAAACCAAGATGAGGCCAGAGAAGCTAAAACAATAATAGGAGAATGAACAAAAAAATCCATGTGAAATGTAATGGGTTTTTCAGAGGAGAACATAGGATCACACCTAGCAACTCCCACATCATAACAGTAACAAACACATTCACACACGCAAGACTCCATCCTCAGAGCTGTTTGTTTGTCTATGTAAGAACACTCACTCTTTGTTTCATGTTTCGCAATGCCTTCCCATCCCTATGATGTCACACAGCCAGCTTTCATTGGCCGGTAGCATAACAGGGTCCCCAGGTTCTCCTTCAATTGGCCAGCAGACCTGCTGACAGGCACATCATCATTGTTTGTACTTTTCCACTCAACAATGCAGAAAGGGTGAGCAAAAGAAGTAGAGGAAAAATGTTAGGCATCCCTCCTCCTATCTATCCCTCTTCATCCTTCTCTCCATTCCTCTTTATGCTGGATAATTTGTGACACACTGGGCTGCATTGCTGACCCCACAGCACACATTTGTGCCAGAGAGTGAGGCGGAGTCACATGGAATGGAGTCACACTTCGAGCCCATTAATGCCGAGCCTGTTTGGAGAGAGTGTTCTCTGGGACATTCAGATACTCTGAACTAGACAATGTGCTCTCAAGATCTGATACCCTGTCAGTGTGGGAATAAGCAGGGACCTGGTAATACGTTATAACATCCATCTCTGGGTAGCAATATGATAATATTACTTTACATTTAGTGCACTGCGATTCAAACTGTAATATTTTGCAATCTTTTACTCACTTGTTTCTCATTCATCTTCACTGGACTTTGGTACTTTGAAGTGCTGAACCTGCATTACTTCATCGTAGAGTATTGGTATGTTCGGGGGGGGGGGACGTGAGGGAATGGCGTAC
The DNA here is from genome assembly GCF_019703515.2 of Myxocyprinus asiaticus. Lineage (NCBI taxonomy): Eukaryota > Metazoa > Chordata > Actinopteri > Cypriniformes > Catostomidae > Myxocyprinus > Myxocyprinus asiaticus. Next base: position 24,157,199 of record NC_059368.1, read on the forward strand.
CTTGGTTCCAGCATTGTTTATCTTTACACAAAAACTTTTGCAGTCTAGCTGTATGCAGTAGTGTTGTAAAAAGTACCGGTCCTTCGGTACCAAGTTTTTTTTTTTTTTTTTTTTAAAAAGAGGTAACGCTACCAGTATTTCTGCAGTTCTGGTAGTACTAAGCATCGACTTAATTCAGTACCCGCATGCTATCTGACTGACACACGACTGCTTTCAAATGCTCCGACGCTTATTGGAGCATGTGCTCCGTTACTCCTTTTACACTGAAATGGACAATAAATCAAATTAAAATTGGGTGATTATTAAATCACTATATGAGATGACAGCAGAGCACTTAGCCACTGTGAAGCGCGAAGTACATGTAGACTTTATTTTTATATATTCATATTTCAGCATTTGCACTTTAACAATCACACAGAAATGAAGCTTCCGAAAAAACCACACGTCAAAATCAAAGCACGATTCAAAATAAAAGCTAGCTTCTGAAATTGCAACATAAATATATTACAACTGTACACTAAAATGTAATATTCACTGCAATATTAATAATAATAAATAATGATTAATGAATAATAATAATAATAATAATAATAATAATATGATAAAAAAATTAAGCAATATATAACAAGCAAGAGTGTTTTTGTACTGAAAAAGTGCAAAACGCATGCCGTGTTAAAAAGTTATTGTTCTATTTTTCACTTGTTTAGTTTTTAAGAATTAATTTGATTAGACACCATTTTGATGGTGAAATAATTAAACCTTAAAACATGGAATTGGAAAATGGAATGGAAAAATATTCTTTAAAATTTGCGGATTTCAGTAGGGCCCTGCTAAACACTTGAGCAACGCATGCTTAATTGAGAAACACATGCAATTCTTTTAATTTATTATTTACATTGAAATTGAACTTTAAATATGCTAAAGAAGTGTGTTCGACAGCACATTACTATATTAACACATTTTTGCTGTGGTTTCAAAATTGGTATCGAGAACCGTGAAATTTCACTGGTGACTACTGAAATTTTGGTATCGTGACAACACTATGCTGTAGTATCTTTTGTCTTCTCACAAAACCGATCCGAGTGGTGCCAAGTCTCTCAACTTTCTAAAAATCATATTTGGAAATTGTACCTGAAATATAAATTCTTGATGTTAGAATATCAATACAATATTGTGAGAAAAAGAACACCCCTCTCCCCCCTCTAATTCTTAATGGACTTCCACCTGCTTCACGCGTGATGGAGATTAAAGGCAGGCTGTATTTGTGTGTTTGAAAAAGAGAGGGAGATTAATCTGTTAAGCTCTTATAAAGCGTCAACATTATTTCTGCAGTGTCTCAACATGCACAATTCCTTTACGTAGAATCTTTCTCCTGAACCAGTGCTCAGAAGCACACAAATTTATCTGGATTCATCTGCACTTTTCTCATTTATGCAGCTTCAACCCTTATTCATACCTGTAAAGTTATGCCTATGACCTCCAAATAGAGACAGGGCAGTAGAAGAAAGAAAGAGTCTACTGGTCGAGCTGGATGTTGCCAGCTCTTGAAACTAGGACTCGCTCCTCATTGTTTGAACAGAGAGGCCCAACGCAAAGGAACTGGCACCAACGTGCAGGATTGGAAAGAGGGAGCAAAAGCAAAACAGACTTACTGTTGCATGCCAACTCCAAGTGACATTTCTCAAACTGTGCTGTACGTTACTTGCTGTTGATGAGCTAGTCAACAGTAAATGTAAGCTGCTACATTTACATTTTCAACTGAAAGAATCTCTCCAAACCTGCTAAATTCATAAACCAAAATTCTTGCGGCTACACACCAGAGACAGATGAACAGGTCTTCACCCACTGCAGGCAGCTTGGCTGAAGGCAGCACACAGTGGCCATGAACCCCTATATGTCTAGCTACCCAGTGAACGACTCATTTTCATTCAAGTAACATCCCCTTAGTCAGGAAGGCCTAATGGGAAGTGTCATTAAAAGCTGTTTTGTTCCTTTTCCCCAAAGAAGCTAGTGTGCATCTCCACAACAACAACAGTGACTTTCAGGACATCCTAGACCAAAGCATTGCTTATATGTTGCCAAAAGCAGAATTGACCTCTAGTTGCAGCTGGTTCCAAGGCACATATCTCCAGTGTAATGCTTCTCAGCAGACAAATGATCAAAGAACTCCATCTGCACCCTGCAATTAATCCTCTGCATCTCAAAAAGTGCTCAAGTCCAAGAAGTGAAAAACTGTCTGCTCATGGTTGGCTTGTTGATGACGTCTTTAGGAAATGTCTGCTGGTTAGTGAGAGTCTCATCAACAATGTATTAAAAAGTATATTATGTATGGCTCACATACCATGAGACTCGTGACTTATTTATACGGTTTGTATGTTTTCCGTAATATAATGTAGCTTAATGTGTGCCATTTCACATATAATTCCATGAACACACGTTTAGAGCAATATGATACACAAGTATGACTTTGTTACTAAAAACACATACAAGAAAGCAACAGCATGTGCATAACAGCTCTGATATTTTGGGGCTTTTCATCTGATGTTCTAAAGAGGTTCACAACAGAAAAGCAAAAAATCTGGCACTAAACAGAATACATATACAAGATGAGTACAAATGTACATTTAAGTCTGTGTGTGCACCTATATCAATGTCCATGTGTGATCATAAGATCCTTTTACTCATTTTCTCCACTGGGATTGCTAATGTTTCCTTTTATTGATCGGACTCTTTGTTGGCTCTTCAACCATTATCTCTCTCACACACAGAAACACCACTTCCTATGATGTCAGACCAACATCAGAAGAAACCCAAGACCTTCAAAGAGGACATCAATTAAAGGGAGGACAGAGAACAAGGTGCAGTTAGAGGCGGAGATGGTGGAAGACAATTCCTTTGATACAGATTTTTAGAAGTATTTATTTTCATTTGGCTTGACACACGTGGATAATAAAGCATTTTAAAGAACTAGTAACTGCACCCAAATGCATTTTTAACAACTCTATAGTTTGTTCCCTTTCAAGCACATTTTGGATGAAAGTGAATTACAAATAAAAACTCTTTTAAAGACAAAATAAGGCTTTGACTTAAATAAATTTACACTTGCAATCGTCATCTAACGACTTGAGAGAGTTAGGAGACAAAAGTCGACATTTCCGGTAAGGGAACATTGTGAACAACGATGCTCCCTGGTTTTTACGCAGCACTGTGGGAATTTTTGGGGAGCGAATGTTTCAGTGGACTGGAACTATTTTAAGAATGGGACAGCCCTGGAAATGGCCAACTCCCTGGTCTGATTACTGAAAAAAGTAACTGTTTGAGATGCACACCAAGACTAAAATCTGAAGGGGAACCTGTCGCTATTTTTTTTTTTTTTTACGACTGGCTTATTAAATAAATTAAATTAAAATAAAGCATTTTAAAAATTTGTATTGGAAGAGGTGCCTTGGACTATACATATATATAGTTATTTTTATTCAATGACTAGGAATGTCATAAAATATCAATACATCGATTATTGATTGGCAATAATAATTGTATAGGTAACGATATATAAATAGTAGCCAACATTAACATTAAAATAAAAGCCTAATTTCTGTGCTTTTCAATTCACTGTCAGTTGGCCTTCCATTTAATGTAGTCAGGTGTGATAACTTTGGGAGTCCACAAGGGGGTAATATAATATTTACTGTACTTAATACTGAAGCCAGTCACATACCGGAGGTGAAGCGCCGCACCTCAATTTAGACAAGACACAGGTATCTTCGATGCAGTGCAAGTAGCAGTCCAAACTTGAGTAATTTCGCAAACAGAGCGATTAGAAATGGTGATGTTTATGCAATTTCTATGTTTCATATAGGCTGTAAAACCACAAAGACATAGCCTACTTGTGACTGAAAATACATGGTCTAGGCTGAAAGATACATACACTGGCGGCCAAAATTTTGGAATAATGTACAGATTTTGCCGTTTTGGAAGGAAATTGGTACTTTAATTCACCAAAGTGGAATTCAACTGATCACAAAGTATAGTCAGGACATTACTGATGTAAAAAACAGCACCATCACTATTTGAAACAAGTCATTTTTGATCAAATCTAGACAAGCCCCATTTCCAGCAGCCATCACTCCAACACCTTATCCTTGAGTAATCATGCTAAATTGCTAATTTGGTGTTTTTGTGTTTGTTTTTGAGTTGCCACAGTATGCAATAGACTGGCATGTCTTAAGGTCAATATTTCGTCAAAAATGGAAAAGAAACAGCTTTCTCTAGAAACTCGTCAGTTAATCATTGTTTTGAGGAATGAAGGCTATACAATGCTTAAAATTGCCAAAAAACTGAAGCTTTCATACAAAGGTGTACACTACAGTCTTCAAAGACAAAGGACAACTGGCTCTAACAAGGACAGAAAGAGATGTGGAAGGCCAGATGTACAACTAAACAAGAGGATAAGAACATCAGAGTCTCTAGTTTGAGAAATAGACGCCTCACATGTCATTGAATTCTACCTGCTCAACACCAGTTTCATGTACATCAGTAAAGAGAAGACTCAGGGGTGCAGGCCATATGGGAAGAATTGCAAAGAAAAAGCCACTTTTGAAACAGAAAACAAAAAGAAAAGGTTAGAGTGGGCAAAGAAACACAGACATTGGACAACAGATAATTGGAAAAGAGTGTTATGGATCTTAACCCCATTGAGCTTTTGTGGGATCAGCTAGACTGTAAGGTGCGTGAGAAGTGCCCGACAAGACAGTCACATCTATGGCAAGTGCTACAGGAAGTGTGGGGTGAAATGTCACCTGAGTATCTGGACAAACTGACAGCTAGAATGCCAAGGATCTGCAAAGCTGTCATTGCTGCATGTGGAGGATTTTTTGATGAGAACTCTTTGAAATAGTTTAAGAACATTTTTTCAAATTGTAACAGTAATTTTTCATGTTATTAATGTTCTGACTATACATTGTGATCAGTCGAATGCCACTTTGGTGAATAAAAAGTAACAATTTCTTTCCATAAGAGCAAAATCTGTACATTATTCCAAACTTTTGGTCACCAGTGTATACATATTATTTCATTCAGTGATAACAAAAGTAAATAATCTACGGTATGTCCTTAGAAAATGCTATGGGTTGAATTTAATGGAAAACTATTCAAGTTGTGCTCTGTGATGCAGCAGAATTTCGTGCAGCCTCTGGAGTCGTAGCTGGGCACCGCTGACAGATGGCGAGCAGAGGTGGTGGTGTACATACCTTCAAAGAAATTAATTTTCTTAAAGACCCCCTTTTAGTTACCCAACCACTCACACTTTACCAAACTTGTGTTGAGAAATATGTATTAAGAGACAAAGACTATTGTGCAACACTAAGCCCTATTTATATCTGAAAAAAATGTCAACATAGATCGAACGTCGCTGCAGATGGCACGAGTGAATGGGCACTTGAGAGTTTTTGAGAAGATTTGATTCCTTTAGTGGACTAATTAAACAAAAATAAATTGCATGACATGATCTGGGAAAATATCTCTAAGCGAACACTCGTACAGATGTAGGTAAGTTGCACCAGGTCGCTAATAACTCATGTTCATGTTGACTGATTTTGACTCACTAAACAACATCAAGGTAGGTGGAGCTCTAGGTAACAGCTACCAATGACATGGACCAATGGCAGTAGGAAGGTGTTCTACTGTCGAATAGAACTTTTCCTAAACGTTCGCCCCACCGAGCTGTTACGAACCACCGAAACTAACACAAAAACACCTTCTATTTGGCCAGATTTTGTTCTAAATGACATCACACCCATTTGTTCTTCGATTTCGTAGGAAGTATATAAAGGCCTTTAACTGGGGGTTTAATATATATATATACACTCACAGAGCACTTTACTTACCGGTACATCAGTTACACTTCAGACACATAAATACACTCACTTATTAGTAACACCTGTACACCTTATTAATGAGATTATCTAATCAGCCAATCATATGTCAGCAGTGTAATGCAGACAATTATACAGATAATGGTCAGGAGCTTCAGTTAATATTCACATCAACAATCAGAATGGGGAACAAATGTGATAGTTCGACCATGGCATGATTGTTGGTGCCAGACGGGCTGGTTTGAGTATTTCTGTAACTGCTGATCTCCTGGGTTTTCATGCACAAATCTCTGGAGTTTACTCAGAATGGTGCCAAAAACAAAAAACTTCTAGTGAGCAGCAGTTCTTCAGACGGAAACGCCTTGTTGATGAGAGAGGTCAACGGAGAATGGCCAGACTTGTTTGAGCTGACAGAAAGGTTACGGTAACTCAGATAACCGCTCTGTACAATTGTAATGAGCAGAATAGCAGCTCAGAATGCACAACATGTTGAACGTTGAGGCAGATGGGCTACAACAGCAGAACACCATGTTGGGCATTTTATTAGGATTATAGTGTCTTTAATAAAGTGCTCGGTGAGTATACAGTGCTGTTAAAGTATTTGCCCAATTTCTTCTGTTTCTGTGTACATATACTAAATTGTTTCAAAAATTCAAACAAAATCTAACATAAAACAAAGGCAATCTGAGTAAACACAAAAAACAGTTTTTAAATGATAATGTTATTTATTGAAGCAAAAAAGTTATCCAATACCAACTGGGCCTGTGTGAAAATGTATTTGCCCCCTTAGTTACTAAATCCCCAAATCTATGAAACTGCATTCATAATGGGGTTCAGATGGAATAGACACACCCAGGCCTGATTACTGCCAGCCCTGTTCAATCAAATCAACACCTAAATAGAACTTTTTGAAATTGGCTAAAAGGTCTCACCAAGTAGCAGACTATGCAAGGTTAAAAGAAATTTCAGAAATTATGAAGAAAAGGTTGATTGAAATACATCAGTCTGGGAAGGGTTACAAAGCTATTTCAAAGGCTCTGGGATTCCAAAGAACCACAGTGAGAGCCATTGTCTCCAAATGTAGAAAAATTGGCAGAGTAGTGAACCTTCCCAGAAGTGGCCGACCTTCCAAAATTCCTCCAAGAGCACAGCGACGACTCATCCAGGAAGTCAAAAAAAGCCAAGGACAACCAAAGAACTCTAGGCCTCTCTCGCATCAATAAAGGTCACTGTTCATGACTCCATTATCAGAAGGACACTGGCCAAAAATGCCATCCATGGAAGAGTGACGAGGCAAAAACCACTGCTAATCTGAATTTTGCCAAAACACACCTTGATGATCCTCAAAGCTTTTGGTAGAATGTTCTGTGGACTGATGAGTTGAAAGTGGAACTGTTTGGAAGACAGGGGTCCCGTTACATCTGGCGTAAATCAAACACAGAATTCCACAAAAAGAACATCATACCTACAGTCAAGCATTGTGGTGGCAGTGTGATGATGTGGGGATGCTTTGCTGCTTCAGGGCCAGGGCGACTTGCAATAATTGAGAGAAACATGAATTCTGCTTTCTACCAGAAAATTCTAAAGGAGAATGTTCGGTAATCAGTCCGTGAGTTGAAGTTCAAGCGCAACTGGATTATGCAGCAAGACAATGATACAAATCATAGGAGTAAGTCCACCTGTGAATGGCTCAAAAGTTTTGGAGTGGCCTAGTCAAAGTCCTGACTTGAACCTGATCCGAGTTGCTGTGGCAGGACCTAAACGGGCAGTTCATGCTCGAAAACCCTCCAATGTGGCTGAACTAAAGCAGTTCTGCAAAGAAGAGTGGGCCAAAATTCCACCACAGTGTTGTGAAAGACTGATCTCCAGTTATCGGAAGCGGTTGGTTGCAGTTGTTGCTGCTAAACCAGGGTTCCCACTCTTTTCAAGGCACACATTTCCAGGACATTTCCAGCTAGTGTAACATTTAAGCAAAAACACATGCATCCATTTAAACCAAGCTTTTATTTTTGCGTTTATGTGGATTTTGATGGTAGTTTCTCACCTCCAAATAAACCAGATTTTGAGGGTCAAAAAAGTTGAGACAATCACTGATCCACGGACATGTTTTCCAAGGTTATTTTTTTTAAAGAATAAGCTAAAAGCACCAACTTAAGCTATTTTAAGGATTCAAGTATAGAAAATTATCTGCACAATTGTGCAGAATTAGCTTAAAACATAAAGGGTATTTTAGTGTGGATTGCTTCTGTATCACACATTTGTTCAGTTTCATTAATTTACTAGTTTACTGACCACTTCTGGAGATGCCACTAGGTGGCAACAAATGAGCACCTTATGTGCAATGAGTGAGTCATTGAATCATTTTGAGATGTTCACCACCGAAATCTGCCAAGAGACTTTATAGTATTTAAGCATTATAAGAACAAAGCAGATCTATACTTTCTATTCAGTTTGTGAACTGGTGAGCATGACTTTTCATCCAAAAAGTTCCTTACCTTCTCCTTAATTAAAATTTGCATGTAAAATCTTCAGACTTCAGTAGAATGTTTAAGCATTATAAGAACAAAGCAGATCTATTTTTTTCTAAATTTTCCTACAGTATTTAATCTGCTGAGCATGACTTTTATCAGAAAAGACAACAATAATAGCCTAATAATAATATTTTTTAGTTTCAATCATGTCCTTTCGCCATCGTAAAGCGCATTTCACATGAGTTGAGTCGAGGCGTCAATGCTCCGTTCAATGCCAGCATCAAGCAGCGCTTTGCCCTCCACACGACAAGCGTTGCGGACGCAAGAAAGCGGGAGGTGTTCACAATAAACATTAAAAACATTTATTTGGAAGAGAAAAAAATGGCCATTGCTTTGATTGCAGAAAATAACAAGAGGACTTGTTTATGTTTGTCTTAGCGTTTTTTTTTTTTTTGTGAAAAATTTTCATTACAGTAATTCAATAACTGGGGTCTCTAGATACTCGGAAAAGATAAGGTAAAAATTAATTAAAATTAATTTTGAGACATTCAATATCTCTTCATAAATTTGGACAGTTTTAAAAATATTTATTCATAGACTTCAATGTATTCGACAGCACTGATGCGAGTCATGTGAAAGCCCAAACGTGTATAAACATCAGTTACTTTTACACATTTATAACTCTTCCGCACTTTTCTCTCCATGATGAACAAGATAGACTCACATGCCGATGCTGAAGTGAACGAACAACATGCCGCTCTCATTCAGTTGGTCAGCACATGTACCATGAGGCCAGTTTCGGTGGCTAGCCAGGTAAGTTTTATCAACTTACGCTACACGGATAACCTGCTCCGTAGCAGGTTTCGTTCTGGATTACAGATCGCCAACAGACGCTGAACCAATCAGCTGTGAGTAAAATGACATCTCTGACACAATCAAGTCACTCCCCCGTGTCTCAAAGCACACTTTGCAAATAAAATCTGAAATCCACAAAATCGACTCTTCATGATAAATTATTATTTGAGAATCTAAATGTAGATTTTCAGCAGACAGTGTTGTATTTTATTAAAAATGTAATTGCTTTTAATTGCTCTTTACCCATAGCAAAAAATATCTTTGAAAATATAAACATAATATATTTAAATATATAATATATATATAAAGTTATGAATAAAACAGCCAGTAAGCTGGATTAATATGATACCTGCACAAACATTACTTTTTAAAATATTAAAAGCCAGAGATTGCCAAATCCCTTCTTTCTTTCATGGACTCGAGATGAACATACAGTATTTTACTTGAAGTTATAATAATATAAGCAATAAGCAATATAAGCAGTACACAAAATATGTATTTTATAAAAAGAACAAATACATATTATTGCATAACATTTTTGCATACAGTATTACAAGTGCTCACTTTTTAATTAATCAATAGTAGCCTTTTTTATACTTTTCATTTTTGCTTATTTTATTTTATTTTTTTACTAAAGAGAAATAAAAAAACCATGATGTTATTTTGAATAACCATATCAAACAGCCATTCACAACACATTCTATAAATAACATGTGCAATTCATTAATTTACATGTTATATTTTATTTAAAATAAAATGGAAAGTTAAGGCATCACCTCCTTTTATTTTATTTTTTTTTATATTAAATGAGATAGGACATCATACCTCATATTTTAACAAATGTTGTTCAAAAATCAAGAATCTGAAAGAAACAATATCTAAATTAAGCAATATCACATGAGCAAGCGTGCTATATGGCCCTATATCAGCACTGTAATTCGACCGCAGGTAATCACAGCAGTGCTGATTTAGGGACATATAGCACGATTGTGAGTGTGATACTGCATATATACAACAGTTCAATGAACAAGTAAATTGTAAAAAATTAGGAAAAAATGAGTACGGTCATAAAAACACATTTGTGCATGGAATGGAACTACTTTCTTACGTGACAGATCAGAATCTGCCGTTGCTGGTTCTAACCAAATGATGTGTCCAAGCCTCTCAAAAACATCACTTCAGAACTACTAGTATCACAGCTTGGGCTGTTTCTAACATGTTATTGAAGAAACAAGGGTGTGGGTGTGGGTGTGGGTGTGTGAGAGAGAGAGAGAGAGAGAGAGAGAGAGAGAGAGAGAGAGAGGGAGAGAGAGATGGAGCATGTCCGATCACCTGTTGATGATGCTGTAGCCTGTTAGTCAGCTTTCTGAAGATAATGTCATTTTGGTGAAATTCATCCTATTTTCTCAGTGGAAAAATAGCTGTCCAAGCTGGGGTATTTCACGGTAGCTGGTGCACAACAGTCTTTCACTATTGAAACCGCAATCTCCTCCGCCATTTTGAACAGTATATTCTCTCCAATGTGGAAACTCCGGTAAGCGCCTTGAGTTTGTGTAATTAATCAGTCTGTTGTGTCTCTCAGCTGTGATGAGCCTTAATGCTTAAGTTGTTAGTTTAAAGCCATTTAAAGCTATTTCCTAGTTTTAGTAGTGTAGTAGTAATACGAGCGATCATGGAGTGCTGTTGAATATAACACTGAGTGACACTTACTCACTTTACGTCACCAACTGGCTCATATTACACACAAAAATGGTCTTTTGCCTCCACCAGCTGGCTAAAATATTAATATGTAAAGAGACAGATTGCTCTTAACACATCTGCACTGCTCTTACTCTTAAGTTTAGAACGGCGCGAACACAAGCAGAGTGATACACACAGTGAAGCATCCGAGTGCTGATGTTGTGAGACCATCAGTACTCATAGAATATATCTCGTCCAATCAGATTCGAGGACCGGAACTAACTGTTGTATATTTTATAGTTTTTCAAGCAAATCCCATTTATGTTCACATTCCAGATTTTTATCATTAATTTTAAATGTTACTTTCTCCATTTGGTATATTTCCAAAATCGTTTCTCTCCATCTTTGAAATTGTGGGGGTTCTGGTTTAAGCCAATTGTTTGTAATCTGTTTCAAAGCTGCTATTCTGATTACCCTAAATATATTTTGTTCAGTTTTATTTCTTAAGGACAATGGCATTTTACCCAAAATAAGGTTTTCTGGATGTATTTGTATTGTGCAGTTAAATATTAAAATTAACCTGTCTAATCACTTCATTCCAATAATTTGTCAATTTAGAGCACTCATATAGAATTTGACTGTAATGAGCCTTTTTTTTTCTCCACAATTTCTCCAACAAACCCCTTTTACCATGCTATTGTATTTACTTTGAATAACAGGTGTTATACAAAATCTAATTTGTATCTTCCAAACATATTCCCTCCAAACACTGCATTGAGTAGTCTGGAATGTATTATATGATATTTCTTCCCAGTCTTGCAACTTATTTTTTCTTTTTAATTCATCCTCCCACCTACGTATAATTTTATTCAGAATGTCCTGTATATCTCTTTCAAGTGCACTCTTTAAAATTCCTAACATTTTTATTGGATTAGTTGTATTGTATGTACCAATTTTATAATTTATTAATTATATTATATAATTTTTCTTATTTCTTTTACTTTAAATTCTGTTAATAAATATCTTCTTACCTGTATATAATTAAAAACTTGTAAATTTGGTAGGTTTGAAAAGATATCCATTCCTTTATCAGTGAACAGTTTGTGATATCTTTTCAGACCTCTATCTGCCCAAAACTTAAATGTATTATCTAATCTATTTGGCATGAAATCAGGATCTTTAGCAATTTCTTGTAAATTAACTATATCTTTCTTAATTTTAATATTTATATTTATTTCTAACCCAATTCTAAAAGTATTATTAATACAGATAAAATTTGTTGATAAAAATTTTAAATTTGTTGCTTTATTTGGGTAGGAACAGGGATATACTAATAGGTTCCCCAATTTTATAAATTTGCATCTTTCTCCATTTCACTTTAGATTCTTCGTTCATCCAAAAATCCATATAGGTTGAATTTTGGCAGCTTTATAATAATTTATTAAATTTGGGAATTCTAGTCCTCCAAGCCTTTTTGACAACTTAAGAATTTTAAGAGTAATACTAGGTTTCCCATTATCCCATATATATTTACAAAGTAGTTTATTCCATTGTCTAAAAACACGTTTTGATATACTAACTGGTAGATTTTGAAAAGGAAAATAAACTTAAGGAAAATATTCATCTTTATAGTCTCTATTTGTTTTGTAATCAATAGTAGCCTATATTTATTTGTAATAGTTTTGAATAATATATTAAGATTTAAATTCAA